>NW_024544794.1:1150000-1471880 GCF_018167655.1 Microtus oregoni
AAGCACTTATAACTGTTTCTACGGAGACCGGGGGTCTAATTTCTGAGTTGGAGATAATCTCACCAAACTGCCCGAAGCAGAGTGACGATGTTCCTACTCACGTAATTCTTTAACGCAGTCGTTGACCAGCTGCTGCTCCTTCTCTTCATAGGTGAAGGTTTCTGTCTTGATGTGGCAAGCCTTCAGGGGAGGGGAAACAACAACCATTGACGTGACAGGTCTTCCTAATGAACCTGAAGCCAAAGCTACAGAAAGCTTTGCCGTTTGAACATCCACCATGAAGGGATCCCATCGGATTTGCGCGTTCACAGAACATGGACTAGAAAAGGCGGGACAGACGCCCCCCTTGACTCCGCGCAGGGCTTGCACCTGCCTGCCCATGCATCTCCATCTCTGCTGGCTGCATCTCTAGCTCAGAGAAAACGCCGCCTGCTTACGTAGGATGCTCTTGCTCCATGGCCCTTTACAGACCCGAGGAATCTGTAATGTTCCCACATGACCCTTCTCGGCCAGTTTCTGTTAGCCACACATGATGGGCACACAACACTGGTACTCTTTTGTCTGCCTACGGGCTCCTACCCGCTTCTCAGCTAAAGGCACAGCACTGACTGAGATGTATTTCTCCTCCGTATTACCCAGACCTGACCACGTAGTGGTAATGGGAAGGGACGCCAGCCGCACCTTGGATCGAAGGGCCATGTTCTCTTCCTCCAGTTCCCTGAGCTTTTCCTGCAGCATGTCCAGTTGCAGCAAACCTTGCGATAAGCTGAAGGACTCGTTGAACCGAAGAGGCGTGGAGCAGCTGGAGTCGGTCTCACTCTCCTCAGAAGCAATGGAAACGATCCGAAGCAGTTCGTCCTTCTTGGACAGCTCATGCTGCAGCTGGTTAACCTGCACACAGACTGCGATTAGCGCATCCTCCATGGCTTATGTGCAAAACGGCTTCTAATTCACGGAGCGACTGTGTTTCACCATAAAAGTCCCCCCACCAGCCGGGCGGTGGTGGCGCACGCCTTTAATCCCAGCACTCGGGAGGCAGAGGCAGGCGGATCTCTGGGAGTTCGAGACCAGCCTGGTCTACAAGAGCTAGTTCCAGGACAGAAACCAAAAAAAGCTACAGAGAAACCCTGTCTCTAAAATAACCTCCCCCCCCCCATCCGCTGTTAGAAAGGACAGCAACAAACACTACACCCTTCCTCAGCTACCCAGCTGGGCCCTCAACTCCACAGATACAGCGTCTTCCAGAGCAAGTGTGAAGAAAGTCAATGTTCAGACTCAGTAAAACAGTAATACAGGACTCTTCAAAGCCTTACAGCATACCTCACTCTAAAACCCATGCCCAGGGCCTGGGCTTCCTGCCAGCTACCTGGGGTGAATGGTGAGCCTTTACATGCTGGACACTGACGTGCCCAGCAACTGAGCTGCACATCCGCAACGCTCCTGTTTTTTAAATTTATTTCGTGTTTTAGCTTTTGAGATGTGGTTTCTTGATAACTCTCCCAGGCTGGCCTTGAACTCGCAGAGCTCCTGTCTCAGCTGCAGAACTGCTATGAGGACAAGTCTGTGCTACTGAACTTGGTGACGACTTGAGTTTTTAAGCGGTTCTGACCATGTAGATCTTCCCACTGTAGATACCCTCACTTCTAGGAAATCAATATTTTCAACTTAAAGGACTGAATGCATTCACAAAATATAAACAAAATTAGATAAAAAAAATTATTGCTGGGCTGCACGCCTTTAATACCAGCACTGGGGAGAGAGAGGCAGGTGAATGTCTGTGAGTTCAAGATCAGCCTAGTCCACATAGTGAATTCTAGGCCAGTCAGAGCTATATGAAAAGACTGTTTCTTTAAAAAAAAAAAAACTATAGGAAACTTGAAATTTATCTACTCAACATGATAATAAATTACTTCTTACATTTACTGATATAGAATACATAATACATATATTTTTAATTTTACATTTTTCTTTTTGTTTTGGTTTCTGTGTAAGAAGCATTTGAGTATTTTAACACCACAGGCTGTCAAATGAGAATACTATTACCCCTTTGGGAGCCTGTTGTTCAGTGGAGTCCACAGACCCTGAAATATTACAGGCTGTGGCCATTGCCCTTGATCACCCCAGAACTGGACGGGGAGACCCTACTGCTGAAGATGCTCCACAGACTCAAGTCACTGGGCATGAGATCAGAACTACTGGCTAGTTCTGCAGGACTGTCAGGAGTGCTCACCTGGAGGTCCCACCCTACTGGCTAGTTCTGCAGGACTGTCAGGAGTGCTCACCTGGAGGTCCCACCCTACTGGCTAGTTCTGCAGGGCTGTCAGGAGTGCTCACCTGGAGGTCCTGTCCCTACTGGCTAGTTCTGCAGGACTGTCAGGAGTGCTCACCTGGAGGTCCCACCCTACTGGCTAGTTCTGCAGGACTGTCAGGAGTGCTCACCTGGAGGTCCTGTCCCTACTGGCTAGTTCTGCAGGACTGTCAGGAGTGCTCACCTGGAGGTCCTACCCTACTGGCTAGTTCTGCAGGACTATCAGGAGTGCTCACCTGGAGGTCCCACCCTACTGGCTAGTTCTGCAGGGCTGTTAGGAGTGCTCACCTGGAGGTCCTACCCTACTGGCTAGTTCTGCAGGACTGTCAGGAGTGCTCACCTGGAGGTCCCACCCTACTGGCTAGTTCTGCAGGACTGTTAGGAGTGCTCACCTGGAGGTCCCACCCTACTGGCTAGTTCTGCAGGGCTGTTAGGAGTGCTCACCTGGAGGTCGTACCCTACTGGCTAGTTCTGCAGGGCTGTCAGGAGTGCTCACCTGGAGGTCCCACCCTACTGGCTAGTTCTGCAGGACTGTCAGGAGTGCTCACCTGGAGGTCCCACCCTACTGGCTAGTTCTGCAGGACTGTCAGGAGTGCTCATCTGGAGGTCCTGTCCCTACTGGCTAGTTCTGCAGGGCTGTCAGGAGTGCTCACCTGGAGGTCCCACCCTACTGGCTAGTTCTGCAGGGCTGTCAGGAGTGCTCACCTGGAGGTCCCACCCTACTGGCTAGTTCTGCAGGACTGTCAGGAGTGCTCACCTGGAGGTCCCACTCTACTGGCTAGTTCTGCAGGGCTGTCAGGAGTGCTCACCTGGAGGTCCTGTCCCTACTGGCTAGTTCTGCAGGGCTGTCAGGAGTGCTCACCTGGAGGTCCTGTCCCTACTGGCTAGTTCTGCAGGGCTGTCAGGAGTGCTCACCTGGAGGTCCTGTCCCTACTGGCTAGTTCTGCAGGGCTATCAGGTGTGCTCACCTGGAGGTCCCGTCCCTACTGGCTAGTTCTGCAGGACTGTCAGGAGTGCTCACCTGGAGGTCCCACCCTACTGGCTAGTTCTGCAGGGATGTCAGGAGTGCTCACCTGGAGGTCCCACCCTACTGGCTAGTTCTGCAGGGCTGTCAGGAGTGCTCACCTGGAGGTCCCACCCTACTGGCTAGTTCTGCAGGGCTGTCAGGTGCTATCCTCACAATTGGGCACAAAGGAAATCATCCCTTTACACAGCCGAGGACCCCACCACCTACAACAACAACCAGCCCAGCAAGATGCCCACGGGTACAGAGGCGGCACAGGCGTCATGGGAGACACCAGTCGCTCTCTGAGTAGATTCACAACTTGTTCCACAAGATGGAACTCATTTGTGACAGCATGAATTTAGGGTCGAGAACCCATGGTCAGGTAGGTCACAGACCTAGGGGAGGACCTACTAATATCATCCAGGTAGACAGACATGGCATTATACTAACTCCTAACGATCTAAGTTTCATTTGTGAATATATAGAAATATATAAAGTCAATGGCTACTGGTGTCACCTGTGGTATTTCAGGAACACCCAAGGAAATACACCTATCCACTGCAGAAGACCTCCTTATTACTATTCCTGTTCCAAGCACAGGGTCAAAGGCTTACTTGATCAAAGGCTTGTCCCAGCTGCTCCTCCAGGGCTTCATTCTGCTCAGATAAGACATGGTTCCTCTTTAGGAGAGCTTGTCCAATCCGAGCAGCTAGCTCTAGATCTCGATCCCTCTGCAAAGCAACAAACACACCTTTTCTATGAGTATTTAAAAAAAAAAAGCAGATAGCAGATTAGAAATTCTGCAGTGAAATTTGCTAATATTAAGAGCAGATCTCCTATAAAGCATAGAGATTCATTTTATAACCCTAATAAATAAATGGACATGGGGCCAGGCACATAGGTAGTGTTTGGTAAACCTTAGACAAGTAGGTGACTATGTAATTATGAATTAGTTCGTAATTACACCTCTCGGTATCAAGTAAGGTTTTGCTGACATCCTATCAGTTATGGCCATCAAACCAACTTTGCAGTTAGAACTTTAAGATTAGGCCAGGAAACCAAGAGAAGCTTAGATATGAGGGTGGGGGCTGAGGATGTAGATCAATAGGAACAGTGCACTTTCAATACTTGGACTTTGGGTCAGTATCCAGTGCATCCCTCAACCTCCGACACCCAAAATAGAAAATTAGGGTGGATGGAGCCTGCACTGTAGAAGTCCAGCCAACACTTGGTGAGTGTGCCAAGTATGGCAAGGACACAGATCAGGAGTTTGGGATGTGGGTCGGTTCCATTTAGGGGAGACTATGCATCCAGGAGCAGCAGCTGAGAGGAAGGCCTGGCCTAGAGCCCAGTCCACAGCTAGTGCAAGAGGATAGAATTGGAGGCTGGAAATTACGAGGTCACAGGCTTCCACCTCGAGCGTGTGAAAGGGAGTCTAGGAAGCTGGGGTAATGACCAAGCCGTGTGGTGAGGCAAAGCGATGGCGTTCTAACTGGGTAGATCCTGATATTAAGCAAGGGTATGGGAGATCCCATCTGGGGAACATGAGGGCCTTACTTCTACAGTGGAAAACTGTTAATATACCTTTAACTGCCTTCTACGTGAATATGAGCTGCTTACATTAATGATAGATGAATACAATTAAGCTTCTAACTGTTTTCTACCTAATACATGAAAATCGATCACTTCGGGACAACTCTTCTCACTTTGATATGAGCCAAGAGGCACATAGGGAAAGCATCCTGAGGAGACATGTATGTCAGAGAGAAAGTCTCCCACAAGACCAATGAAACCGAGCTATGGGAGAGAACGTTACTGCCTGCCAACTGGCAAAGACAGAGCATGCGTGCTCAGACTTCCACATGGGGCTGGAGAAATGCTCAGTGGCTAAGAGCACTGGCTGTTCTCATAGATAACCCAGGTTTGGTCTCCAGCACCCATGTGGCGGCTAGCGACCATCTGTAATTCCAGTTCCAGAGGATCTGATGCCCTCCTGACTTCCACAGGTACTGTACACACACACAATCAGGCAAAACCCCATATATGTTAAATGAGCAACAAACAGATAATAAAAAACCCTTAAAACTTCCACAGGCAAATATGGAAATAATGGCCTGAGCCGGAGGTGAGCAGGAGACGCTCCAAACTGCGGGGATCAACTGAACCACAGCTGCTTTTTCAACAGCAGCTTGGCCGAGGTGACTAGCAGCAGGGACAGCTTAGAGGTGACTTTGGGGGTGGACGTACGGCTCAGTGGTTAAGGCTTTGGACTGCCCTTGCAGAGGGTCCAGATCTCAGCTGCAAGCAGTCACACAGGCAGCTCACACGACTCACAACTCCAGCTTCCAGGGATCCAGTGCCTTCTGACCTCCCAGGGCACTGCACTCGAGAGTGCTCCCCGGCCCCAGTAATCACAAATAAAAATACAAGCTTTGTAAACAATCAGAGAGGTCAGCTGGCATTGGGTCTGCCCATCCACACACACCATAATAATGAGCTTCAGGAGATCCAGGCCACTTTGGGAAGCCGGCTGTGTATCACCGGGTCAGCTGTGTTTACATCTTATGTAAAACACCCTGGAAATCCGGTGGGTCATCATGGTTTAGCTGTGCAAACCGGGTACAGTCTGAGTGAGCCTCACGTTTTAGTTTTACACTGGAGAAAGAAGTGATATACTCATACCTCCGCCAGGAGATGTGTGACCATGTCGATGTCATTGTAGGTTTTGGTCATCTGCTCCACTCTGTCTGTGCCTAGAACTGAGGCAGTCAAGACAACTCTTTAGAGGCTTTCCGCACACCAGAAAACACGTGATACTCATTAAAATCCCAAGTACCAACCAAACCCCCAGATTTCTAAAGAAGTCATTCAGGAGAATAAAAACACAAAAACAGAAAGAGAACAAGGGTTCTTGTACATAGCATCCAAGATTCACCAACCATTACAAAAAATGTACACATACAATAAACTGAGAGTGTGTCAAGGGTCAGGTGTCAATCAGGTCCACTCACATCTGAAAGTGTGAGCTGGGAATCCAGTTGCCTACTTTATAGTTGGATCAGTTAAAGTTACTGAAGAACAGCCGGGCGGTGGTGGCACACACCTTTAATCCCAGCGCTCAGGAGGCAGAGGCAGGCCTGGTCTACAAGAGCTAGTTCCAGGACAGCCAGGTCTACACAGAGAAACCCTGTCTTGAAAAACTAAAACCAAAACAAACAAATAAAACCAACAAAAGTCCCGAAGAGTTAAACTGCTGTCACAGAACAGAATAATAAAGTCCTCACAGATTTAAACTCAAGAAACAAAGAGAAATGATAACAGAATAGTTTTATTCTAAAATAAATTTCCAGAAAAATATCAGCAACCAACAGGAGCAGCACTAAAGGCCTCAGTGTGGTGTGTACAAACACACGCATATAAGTGTAACAGTGATATTACTGAAGAGGAGGAGGTCATGAATTTGAGAGGGTACAGGAACTGGAGGGGGCTAGGAAGAGGGGTGGAAGCAATGTAAAACTCTAAAAAAATCTAATATTTTTAATAAAAAGACAATCTTGAGAGCCTTAATTTAATATACTTCAGTTATTTAAACTATTAAGGGCAGAAGTCCATTTTTATTTGGCCTTCTTGATATTTCAAGTTTAATCAGTATTTACACCCCAACACTCTCTCCCTCGTCTCTTGTGCAAACACACGTGCGCGCGCGCGCGTGCGCGCGCGCACACACACACACACACACACACACACACACACACACACAGTTTGAGGAAACCGCCACCCAGAGCGGGTTAATAATTTCTATGCAATGAGCACTCACGGCAATCATTCTCCAACACAGTCTGTCATTAAGAGGCACGAGGGCACAATGGCTTATCTGGCGAAGTCGTCTGTCGCCAGGTTCAATGACCTGAGTTTGAACCCTATTCCCACAAGTTGTCCTCTGACCTCTACACTAGATTATGGTACAAGAGCCTCTCCCTACTATAAATAAATACATGCAATAAAAAAAAAGCCACCTAAAATGCTCCCTGGGAAAATGTATAAGATTTGATGTAATCTTCCAAGTAAGTCAAATTTCAAATTATCGGAATTTCACAAACATTAATGTGGAGCTCAGGAACTTTTATTACACAGTCCGACAGCGTCCGTGTACATAACATCTTATACTGGACAGGTAATGGAACAAGTAAAAAAAAGTGTAAAAAGGAAAACCAAACTACAATAAAATGGAAATAAGTCTGTGTATGGGACAGGTCTGGCTCAGTTCATCATCTCTATGGATCACTGAGTGTGAAGATCACTACATGGCTCCCATGCGCCTCTCTGTGGCGTGACGGGAAGTGTTTAGACGCATGCGCCTCTCTGTGGCGTGACGGGAAGTGCTTAGACGCATGCGCCTCTCTGTGGCGTGACGGGAAGTGCTTAGACGCATGCGCCTCTCTGTGGCGTGACGGGAAGTGTTTAGACGCATGCGCCTCTCTGTGGCGTGACGGGAAGTGCTTAGACGCATGCGCCTCTCTGTGGCGTGACGGGAAGTGCTTAGACGCATGCGCCTCTCTGTGGCGTGACGGGAAGTGCTTAGACGCATGCCCGGAATCCCTGGCACTCAGGTGGAGACAGCATGGTAAGGGGTTCAGGCCTGTATGCTCAAGGCAGTCCAGGCTGTAGAGCAGCCCGCCTTTAAAAACGAAAACACTAAGTACGTATGCGTCTAAGAATTATGCTCTTTACAGAATGGCGTGGTTCCTGCGACTGTATTTGATAGGGAAAGCTAGGAACCAAAAGGCCAGACAAAGTCAGGCAATCATAAATAACTGCACTGTTTTTAAAACAGTTCTGGTCTCTCTCAGGTGACGGACAAAGGCAGGGTAAACTCAGTCATAAGCATGGCAACAGGTTCTTCTCCCAGTCATAAGCACTACAACAGTTCCTCTCTGCCTGTCAGGTCAGGCTGAGTTACAGCAGGTAGACACGGGACAACGGCTGTTGGATGCTCACTGACTTAAAAGGCAATACTAAGATATGGCCTGTCTTAACTCCATGCACAAACTCTGATGGGTCACAACAACAACCACAACAACCACAATAACCACAACAACCACCATGACTTACTCATGTAGCGGAACGTCTCCTCGGCAAGGACGGGAGACAGGGTCTCCGGCGCATCCTGAGGCTGGTGCTGGTGTGAAGACTGCACCCAGTCTTGGTTCTCGTAGAGAAAGAGGGAGTCGACCCTGAGCTTATACTGCGGCAGCTGCTCTTCCAGCAGGTTCACCAGCTCGACTTCAGGGAGATCCTCGCTGGAGCAGACATCTGGGAAGAAGAGAGTCACTGTAGATGAAGCTAGTGTGTTCCATCTGCCCCGCTGCAGGGAAATTAGCTTTGCGAAAGTAGGAGACCAAGGATATGTTAGACGAGATCATCCCTCCCCTGACTTATTAGTGTCTTCTAGTGACACCGAGGAGGTTTGAGTTGCAGTCTCCAGCTCTCCATCTTGATCTAGTGATGAACTATGACAAACACTCATACCGTGGTAGACAACACATGGCTCAGGTGGAGACTCTTGACTAGATGCTGTAGATGCTGGCAGTGTCACTGTGCACACGGAGGTCAGAGGACATGGGGGTGTTGGTCCTCACCTCCTACCCCGTTTGCTGCCGCTGTGTAGAGTGCCAGGCTGTACAGCCCGTAGGCTCAGGGGACTTTTCTGTCTCCAGCCCTCATCTACTGCACCCGGTTCCTCGTGTGTGGGCGTGTGACAAGGGCTTCACCGCCTGAGCCACTGCCCCAGCCTGCCTCTTTTTACTATTGCTGTACTGCCAAGTCTTTAGACTCTGGCATGGTCAGTGTTAACTGTCAGCCTGGCAGAACCTGCAATCACCTGGGACACAGACCTCTGGAAATGCCTGCAGGGGTGGGAGGCTGCACACACAAATTCTCACGCATTGTCTCTCACATACCAAACATACCTCTATCCAGAGCCTCGATTCCCCAGCTGCCCACTGTCCTGTTTTTCAGTTTTAATATTAGAAAGTCCGTGGGCTCTGGCATCAAATCTAGTGTCTAGATCTAACTCCTCCACACGTTAGTGATGGGATATTAGACACAGATTCATCCTTCCTGAGCCCCATTCCCCACACATTCGCAAAATGAAGAGGATCTATTACATCCGGGGTCACACCTGGCACACAGTAGGCACCCACTGCATACTGCTGATGTCACTAGTCTCTCCTCTCACAGGCTGGCTCTGAACACAGTCGGGACTCTCTTGTATGTCTGCTCCTGGCTTCCTCCCAGATTAAATGTTTACAAAGAAGAGTTATCTCTTTTAACACAATTAGAACATTAGGGCTTAAAACGGAGAAAGTGGAGCAGGATGGCAGATCCTCCCTCTCGCTTCTGGGAAATCTGGTATTTCCTTTGTGGGCAGCATAAAGAAACATGCTCTAACCCTGAGAACAGACACCACTTTAAGAAAATAAACTCTGAAAGAGTACATTTTTATTAGTTGGCCTGAACTGACCAAGGGCAATTTAATAAGTTCAATACAAAGGCGGGCACTATCACAGATCTCCATTTAGCCAGAAGATAAGCAGTGGCCTCATAACCACAAGAAGAGATGTGGTCCATTTAAGCCTTCATCATAGTTCCAAAGACCCTTCATGCCTTGGTCCATTTAAGCCTTCATCATGGTTCCAAAGACCCTTCACACCTTGGTCCATTTAAGCCTTCATCATGGCTCCAAAGACCCTTCACACCTTGGTCCATTTAAGCCTTCATCATGGTTCCAAAGACCCTTCACACCTTGGTCCATTTAAGTCTTCATCATGGTTCCAAAGACCCCTCACGCCTTGGCAGAGCTATTGCACAACAGCTCTATATCACTACAAACGCCAAGCGATTATGCACACTTTGCTTGGTGCACACACATTACAGATGGTCCTTCTAACACTGGAAACTGACTACAGATGCACGGACAGACGAGGTGTTCCGGCATATGAAGGAAAGGGAGACCACACACAATACCCGGTTGTTTCTCATTCTTCAGAGACTCTTTCACACACTCCCTTCTCCCCAGTCACACTGACTCCATTTAGGTTCAGGGATCCTTTTTGGTTTTCTTAAGTATGACTTTAGAACTGGGCTGCCGTTAATACACTCAGATCGTCCGCCACGCTTCCATCATATGACTCCCCCACTTCAGGGAAAAAGGCATGTGAATTTCATCTCTCCAGAATAAAAAAAATACACAAACAACCGCTGAATGCCTGAGCAATTAAATTAATTCTAGAATAAATACTATTGACGTGGTGATCCATCAGCAAAGATGAACCAGTCCTGAAATGAGACCCTTATCACCAAATGCTTTGTGAAAGCAAAACTGAACTCTAAGAAAAACCACTTATCCAGAATATATCAGGAACACAAGTTTTAATGTTTAAAGATTCAGTCATAAACGGGTGGTGGTGGCCCACACCTTTACCACAGCACTCGGGAGGCAGAAGCAGGTGGATCTCTGAGGCCAGCCTGGTCTACAGAGTGAGTTCCAGGAGAGTCAAAGATACACAGAGAAACCCTGCCTAAAAAAGTCATCATCATCAACAACAACAAAAAAAAACCCAAGCAAATCTCTAAGAGCACCTTGCCACAAAAAAGAGAAGCTAATTCATCTGAACTTCTAGCACAAGTAAACTGCATCCAACAGAAGTGCAGAGCAGGCTGAGGGCTGCCTGGAGCCAGAGTGAGGGCTGAGATGTGGATGCAAGAGAACCTGCACGGGATGCTATGGTGTCCTGAGAACTTGCATGGGATGCCATGACATCCCGAGAACCTGCATGGGATGCTATGATGTCCTGAGAACTTGCACGGGATGCCATGGCGTCCTGAGAGCCTGCACGGGATGCCATGATGTCCTGAGAGCCTGCACGGGATGCCATGACGTCCTGAGAACCTGCACGGGATGCTATGACGTCCTGAGAACCTGCACGGGATGCTATGACGTCCTGAGAGCCTGCACGGGATGCTATGACGTCCTGAGAACCTGCAAGGGATGCTATAACGTCCTGAGAGCCTGCACGGGATGCTATGACGTCCTGAGAACCTGCACAGGATGCTATGACCTCCTGAGAACCTGCACGGGATGCTATAATGTCCTGAGAGCCTGCACGGGATGCTATGACGTCCTGAGAACCTGCACAGGATGCTATAACGTCATGAGAGTCTGCACAGATTGCTATGGCGTCCTGAGAACCTGCAAGGGATACCATGACGTCCTGAGAACCTGCACGGGATGCCATGACGTCCTGAGAACCTGCACGGGATGCCATGATGTCCTGAGAACCTGCACAGGATGCTATGACGTCCTGAGAGCCTTCACGGGATGCCATGACGTCCTGAGAACCTGCATGGGATGCTATGACGTCATGAGAGCCTGCATGGATTGCTATGGCGTCCTGAGAGCCTTCACGGGATACCATGATGTCCTGAGAACCTGCATGGGATGCTATGACGTCATGAGAGCCTGCATGGATTGCTATGGCGTCCTGAGAGCCTGCAAGGGATGCCATGGCGTCCTGAGAACCTGCACGGTTTGCCATGACATCCTGAGAGCCTGCAAGGGATGCCATGACGTCCTGAGAACCTGCATGGGATGCTATGGTGTCCTGAGAGCCTGCATTGTCCGGTCATTTTTTTTTTTTTTTGGCTTTTTTGGTTTTGTTTTGTTATGTGGATCTGGGGTTGAACCTGAGTTGTGAGGACTGCATTCCTCACTGAACCACCTCCCTGGCTCCATTTGGTGATTTTAAAACAAAAACCTTAGGGAAAAAAACCCTTCTAAATACTTGGAGTTTTTCAAAAGGATGTATTTATGTCTCTATTTTTATCTGTTTGTGTCTATGTGAGCAAATAAACATACGTGTATGTAGGTGCACACATGTGGAGACCAGGAGACACTCGGTCTCCCTCTGCCATTCTCCTCCTGTGCCTTTGAGGCAGGAGCTCTCCCTGGATTCGGGGCTGTATTTTCTAGCCGAGCTGGAAACCAAGCAAGCCTCAGAGGGCCTCTGTCTCGGCTGCTCAGATCAGGTGCAGCGGGCGTGCACAAAACATCCAGTTTGCCCATGCAGGTGCTGACCCAGCCTCTGGTCTGACTGCAGAGCAAAGCACTCTCCAGTCCCTGAGGTTTGATTTTTTTTCTTAATTTTAATTTTTAAAAACTTATTTATTCTCATGGATAAAACTTAAGGGCCTACAACAATGTCGGTCCCTGCAAGCTCCAGGGGCCTCCTGGGTTCCAGGCACTGTGCCTAGACGCTTGCAGGTTCCCAAACACAGGTGCGTTGCTCTGACACAGTTCCTGCTCTCAGGGCCCAGTGGGTATATGTGAGTCCAGCACAGACAAAGGGCTGCACAGAGGGAGGAGCTGGATAATGTAACTGGACACCCCGTGATGCAGTGATTAATTCAGGCTGCCTCTGAGGCCGCCTGGCTGGACATGGAGGCTGGGGATTCGTCAGAGCAGGTCACACAGGCCAGACTGAGGCGCCTGCGCTTGGTCCTGCACTCACCAGTGATCCTGAACTCACCAGTGATGCTCTCCGAGTCTCTGTGGTTGCTATTCATGGGGTTCTCTTCACCTGTTGGCGATGTGAAAATGGCATCCTGGGAGTGACTCATGCAGAATCCTCTCTCGCTGTGGTCGAAAGGGGTCGCTTTGGTACGCACTGGGGTAAAGGAAATCCATCAAGCCATTCGGGAAAGAAATGGACGCGGTCATGTGTACGCTCCCTTTAGGACAGGATTTCCGTGGTGAGTCAAGTGACATCTGCGGCTGTCAGTGCTCATGTGGTTGTCAGCCCCTGGACAGTCATGGCCTAAAACAAAGAACAGACCCAGTGGTTAGAGTCCAACATGCCCCTTAATAACATGACTCTCGTTACCTGGCATGCCTGTCATTAAGGATGTTTTTCTTCTAAGATACACACAACAACAGGAGAGAATCTCAATGGAATTAGGCTGGACGAAACAAATAAAGAAATAAATCAGCTCATGATTTATGATTCCATTTTTATAAGAATTCTAAAAAAAAAAAAAACCCAACAAGTCTATAGTACCAAAAAGCAGATCAATGGCTGGGTTAGGAAAGGACTTACTAGTGCGCAGGGGAATAGCTTGGGGGATAATGCATGGAGTCACCCTGACAAAGGACAGTGAGTCTGAGGGCAGCCTGGGCTGCACAGAATTTCAGGGGGGGGCCTACACAACATTAGAGATCTGGTTTCACACCGACTAAAGCCAGGCCCGGAGGCACCTCCTTTAATCAGGTCCTTGCAAGGCCTGAGGGGGCAGATCTCTGTGATAGGCCAGCCAGTACTATACAGTGAGACTCTGTCACAAAGAACATACAAAACAAACGAAACAAAATAAACAAAGGTTGCAATGCACTAAATATATGTCCTACTTAAAACAAGCAACAACAACAACAAAAACGGGGAACTGTTATCAGTTAGGAAATGTTCAGTTCAGCTAGGTGGGCGGTGCACACCTGTGGTCTCAGGACTAGGTGGCGGGGGTGTGTGTGTGTGTGTGTGTGTGTGTGTGTGTGTGTGTGAGAGAGAGAATTCATGGCCATAGTGGGTGTGCTAGGGAGCCCGTCAGAGGTGGCAGCGGAAGGAAGGGGTGTTCACCCCTAGCTACCAGCGTTGCTTACATAAAAAGACAGTCTGCTAAACTGTCAGCCATTCGCAGTTTGCATCCTTGTGACTGCTACTTAGAGGCATCAATACTCAGTTATGTCTAAGAAGTAGAAAGCACAGAAAAGAACCAAGTAAAAGAGTCTGAGAAATAAAAGGTCAGAGAGGAAGAGCAGAGACATACTTAAAACACTAGGCACACACGTTTCAGAGACAAAGTGAGCATCAGAATCAGAGAACTCAAAGGGGAAATTTGTCACCCTGAAGCCAGTACAGTTAAAGAGTTAGACCCCAACCAGGCTGGTGAACAGACTGCACAGTAAGAGAGGGGCTTGGGGAACACAGATGAGAATTTTTCAACACCTCAGACCGGGAAACTTTCAAAACCTTCTGTGGTGACGGGCAGAGGGTTTCCTGACTACTTCTACTACACCCTTTCTTTTGAGATTTTATTTTTATTTTATGCGTTAGTGTTTGCCTCAGTGTGTTTGCACACCACATGTGTGCAGTGTCTGTGGAAGAAGTCAGAAGAGAGCATCGGATCCCCTGGGACTGGAGTCATAGGCAGTTGTGAGTCACCTTGTGGGTGCTGGGAACTGAACCTAGGTCCTCTGGACGAGCAGCCAGTGCTCTTAACCATTGAGCCATCTCTCTGGCCCCATTCTATTACTTCTTAAAACATTTTATAAGGAAAAAAAGAAAAAAAAAACAGACTAGACAGCAGTCTTTTCTCCCCAAAAGTTTGTAATTTCATGCTGGCGTAACAAAAATTAAATTTTCTACAAATGACTCAGGTAATTTTAATAAATACATAAAGATTCTTTTATGTGTGCGACTATTTTCCTGGAATAAGTTTGCAATACAGTAATGTGGATTAGCCGGGGCAACGTGAAGCAAAGTTAGTCGTTGTTAGGGTCTTCGAAGGTCATTTTCAAGTTCTGAGGGCACTTTACCGCACACCCTTGGTTTCCCCTAAGTATCTTGCTATTCAAAAGCTTGTTATTGTCATTTCTAAACCAAGCACTGCAAAGGGAATAGAAAGATATGTGGAGGAAACCATTAAAAATTCGCCTCTGAACCTGGTACAGAAACAAAACATGGACGAAGCTCCGCCCACAGAGGGCGGGAAAAAACGATTCGTAGGTGGATAACCAACTGTCATCTTCCACGTGTGTGTGTTCATGTCACGTGCGGTTTTAAACAATCTTTTGGGAGGTTAAACTACTCCCAAACCTGGACTCGAGATGGAGTGTCTGGGGGCTAGGGAAGTCACTCAGCGAAGGGCTTTGTACTGAAGCTCAGGGCCCCTTACAAAGCCTGCCACGGTGGTGCGCGCTCCCCTTGGTGGGGAGGCAGAGAGAGCTGCACCCCCTGGAGCTTGATGGTCCCCTAGCCTAGTCTACGAGGTGAGTTCTAGGCTAGTGAGTAATTGCCTCAAAAAATAAGGTGACCGGCTCTTGAGGAACACCACTCAAGGCTGACCTGTCCCCTCCCCCGACGCACGGGACCCACACACCAGTGAACACACAGGTAAGCAATGAAGCTAGCGCTGCGTTCTGTGCTGAAGTGACCTTGTCACCAGGCAGGTCATCAGTGCATGCTCAGCAAACTGCTGCCAACACCCACATTTGGCCGGCCACCTGTTTTACAAAGCGTGTGAGCTAAGAATAGCTTTTACTTTTAAATGGTTGGAAGAAAAAAAAATTACACAATGTAAAAATAAGACAGAATTTAATTTTCAGTGTACAAATGAAGTTTTCCTGAGACACAGACACATTCCTGTTTAAACAGTGTCCATTGGTTGAGTTCAAACACCATGCAGCTTAGTAAGGTCATTGTGCCACTGGATGTAGACACACAGCCTGCAGATGTGAAAATCTCTCTCTCTCTCTCTCTCTCTCTCTCTCTCTCTCTCTCTCTCTCACACACACACACACACACACACACACACACAATGTGATAATGTGATATTTGATTGAAAAAGTTTTCCAATCATTGATCACTAGTAAAATAATTCAGTTGCTAAAATACTATTATGTAGAACTAAGCTTTCTAAGACCAACCTCTGAAAGCTGGGCTCCTTCTACATTTATACCCTTGTAATCTGACTAAAAGGACAGACTACAACTCGCTACACTTCTAAGCACATTTAAAAGGTACTTTCAATTTCTAAAAAAGCCCCCTTTGAAAGCAATAAGTCACAGATTTGCCTGTGAAGGAAGGGAAGGGGGCTGTGGAGAGGGAAGGACGAGGAAACTGAGGGGAATTAAAACAGAGTGTCTCTAACTGGTCCGAGGTGATTCTTAAACAGAGCTTTTTTGAAAAAAAGATTTATTTATTTATTTATTTATTTATTTATTACGTATGTAGTGTTCTGCCTGCATGCAAGCCTGCAGGCCAGAAGGCAGCACCAGATATCATTACAGACGGTTACGAGCTATTATGTGGGTGCTGGGAATTGAACTCGGGTCCTCTAGAAGAACAACAGCCAGTGCTCTTAACCCCTGAGCCATCTCTCCAGCCCTCCGTTTTTATTTTTTAACTTTGCCTTTTCAATTTATACATTATCATCTAAGAACACAGAAATTTATATATGTATTTTGGTTCTGTTTCCCAGACCTTTGCTCTAGGGAACTGCCTTTCAAATTAGCTCTGGAGTCTTATTGCTGGTCTGAACGCTGGCATACAGGAGCAGAGAAAACTGAACTCACACGGAACTAAGTCCACGGCGAGAGTCATGAGGAAGGAATGCAGACCTCCAGGGCAGTCCAGGGACCTGCCAGGCTGCACAGGGTACCAGGTCAGGGGTGGCTGAGCAAGGCAGCACTTTCCTGAGAACACTGAGCAACACGCCCCGCCTGACTTGGTATCCTCAGGAAGGGCAGTCGGGTAGCAGCAGGGACCGCGGCACACTGAAGTCTGAATTTTAACCTGGTTCATCGTGCTGCTGACCTTGTGCTCGGTACTTACTTCTTCTGAATTTTATTTCTTTTTGCCAAGATAAGGTTGTTCACAAACAAGAAGGGTCAGATATGAAGAGTAAATAAAAAAATAAAAATCCCTATTTCGAACTGAGATGCAGGAGAAACTCAAATGCTGTTTTTTTTATTATTATTATTATTTTTATTTTAGCTTTTCTCTATCCCTTAAGCCTGGGGAAAGCATGTTTTCTGCCTAATATTTCCTAAGTTCCC
The DNA here is from genome assembly GCF_018167655.1 of Microtus oregoni. Taxonomy (NCBI): domain Eukaryota; kingdom Metazoa; phylum Chordata; class Mammalia; order Rodentia; family Cricetidae; genus Microtus; species Microtus oregoni. The sequence continues at coordinate 1,167,203 of NW_024544794.1, forward strand.
AGCATGTCTGAATATAGACAGGTGCATCTCATGTTCAGCTCTGAGTAATTTTTAACCTGAAAGAGACAAGATCCAAGAGGTTGGAAGAAGTGACCTCAGGCTGTGACCACTGAGGAGATTATCACTGGAGTCATTCCCTGTGGACTCTCAGGAGGTCCTGTTTGCAGTAGCAAGTCTCCCACTCCTAGCCATAAAGGCTTTCCGGAAGCTCTGACAAGCTACCTGACCCATCTTCCACAGGCGGCTGTCCAGTTCTGGGTGTCAGAGGCACGGACAGCTCTGTTGACCATAGCAAGGTGACGGCAAGGCCATGCTCCTTTGCTCTGCAGGCTCCAGGGAACCTTCTAGCTGTTGCAGCCGCGTTTCTCGGCTCTGGGCCTCTCCTGCTTTCCTGAAAGCCAGCCGCAGGCACCTCCAAACCTTCCTCTGCCTCTGCTGGCACACTGCTGGTTTCTGCCCCCAGATCTCCAGGATAAACTCTCTCTCAAGCGCCTGCCCGCAAAGTCCCTCTGCCTAATGTGACAGCCACGGGTTTCCACGAGTCAGACAGGGCGCTGGGGTTGAGCTGTGATTCAGGAGACCGCAGTGTTAAGAATGTGAACCACAGTCCACCACTCACAGCTCGAATCACTTCTCCTGCTCCATCATGTGTCCAGGGATGGAACTCAGACGGACAGGCCTGGTGGCAAGTGTCTCTCCTGCTGAGCTACCTCACAGGCCGTGGTTGTGTAATTCTGCAAACTACGTAACCGTGTTTCTTCATCTGCTGAATGGGTTTACGAACATGATCTACTCTAGGGGCTTAGGTGAGGATTAAAGGGGCCATGAGAGCAGCGGCGGCCTCGGAGGGTCACTGGGGCAGTTACAGAACTCAGTTCAAGCAGAGCACAGAATGGCTATGTGAATCTTGTTATCATTATCTCTGCACTACCCAAGTGCTGTTTTATTACAATTGTTATTCATGTTACCGTACCCTTCCCAACATCCAGCACAACACAAAGGCTACTGGACACTGCTTGGTGGCGTTTTCCTTTGACACAAGAATTCATGCCTCCTTCCTGTGTTCTAACAGTGACTTGGTCTGGGGACAGCCATTTTCCCCCTTCAGCTGTATGGATAAACAGGAAGCACAGTCCGGAGGCCTAACTATCAGGAGCCAAACTTTGGCAAGCACAGACAGCAGGTCCTCAGCGCCCGAGAGCTGCACACGACCCTCCCTCCTTCCTCGTGTCACTGACCCTCCACAAACAACTGCTCTTCCCTATGAGCCGCCAAATCGAGCACGGCACATTTAACAAGAAACGGACCTCTGAAAATCATGAACATCGAGGGGAAAATCAAGCAAAACAACCAACAACTTCACTTAAATAGAAATGGGACTTAAGATGAACCGCTCAAACGTATCACTGTTATAGTCACTGCTGGCAAACAGCAGGGCTGAGGACTCGCTCGGCCAGTTCCGCGGCCAACAGTGCCTAAACAGTGCTGCTACCTCCTTACAGCGGGGCGCTCTGGACAGAACAGCCACGGGAACCCTGAGTTACAGGAACACAGAGCCTGGAACTACAGTAAACGTAGATTTAATGAAACACATTGAAAATACATCTCAAAATTTCATTTTGCAAACAAGACTTTGGGGATTAATTTGAAACACATGCTGGCTGCTGTGTTGCATGTAAGGGTGGGAATGACGCCAGGCAGCTCTCCAGGCAGGGGCGAACTGCGCCAGACCACAGATAAACTCGAACTTTTAAAAATGAAATACATTTATCATGCTTCTACATGAAATATTTAACTTTTATCACGACTAACTGGTTGTAACATATATGGCTACGCCTTAGACAAAATTTACCAAAAACTCACAGGAACTAAAAAACAAAATCAGCTACTGTACCACACTGGGACTGTCATGGCTGTAGTGCTAAGACATGAAGACTGTCACCACCAAAAGCTAAGGAGGCCAATGAGCAGCAGACATCTCGAAGGCGGACATCACACCGCTCAGCAGCAAGGTAGCCAGCCAATGGGCTACACCCAGCCCGGCTGCGCTAACGGCCATCTGTCCATATTTCTTTGTTGCCTGATTATCATTTAATTTAATAACCAGTCATGTATGAAATACACGGAGGCAGCTTTTACTTACAGATGGACTGGACCCCAAAGACAGTGAAATCCACCGGGTGAGCATTCAAAACCATAAATAAGATCTAGGCTTCTGGGGCCAACATTTCCTCCTGCACGGTATACTTTGGGCTTGTTTGTCTGCGAACGACAACTTTGCAGGGGCAGGCAACCCCTCCCTGCCACAATCTCCACCAGCAGCAGGGAGGGGACCTCTGGCAAGGAAGAAATGCATGCCAGAGCTTCACCTAAAGATAAGGAACGTCTTCAGCCCAGGGTGCCACCTGTGGTTTTGATAAGTTTCTGCAGAAGCCCTCTGTCATCCACAACATACACTTGGCCGTTTTACCCGAATTGACCTTTATGGGCGTATTCCACATTAACATGATCCTCGGCCCAAACCACCCAGATCACCACATCATGGTTCTTTACTTCAGGCTGGTCACTAATGGCAGAGGCCTCTGTCTTCACACACCACAAAACTGTCCTTCAGAGCCAGGACATTATCTAGTCAAAATATGTAAAATGGTATTTTCATTTTGCATGCTATTCCTATTTGAATCCACAAATCTGTTACCAACACTGCTTCTAGGACAAGAGAAAATTATTAATACTTTCATACTTTTTGAAGCATGGTTTCATGCAGCTCAGGCTGACTTCAAACTTGAACCATCGGATGACAGACGTGCGCCACCATGCCTGATTTACTCAGCGCTGGGGATGGTACCCAGGCTTTCCTACGTGCCCGCCAAGCACTCCACACCTGAACTGCAGCCAGAACCTTGGTTCTAAGTTTTAAGGATAGCCTGTGCTTCAGAAGACTTGCAAGAAAGTTAATCCACAATGCAAGAGCAAGGCTTGCTGCACTGATCGCCACAACATGTAAGGCTTAGTGCACTGCCCGCCGTGACACGCAAGGTTTGCTGCACTGCCCGCCATGACATGTAGGTTTGCTGCACTGCCCACTGCAACTCGCCAGGCTTGCTGCACTACCCGCCGTGACATGCCAGGCTTGCTTGGCACACACTGAAGGCCAGGAGAAGTTTGGCCTGCCATCTCCCGAGCAAAAGACGTGCGTTATTTGTAGTGTTCAAGTGTCCAGCTCAAAGCGCTGAAGGGCAATGGATGCTGTTTCTGTGTCCTGTTCAGCAACAGAAGGAGAAGAAAGCAGGAGACTGCTGCAGGTGCCTGTGGCTCCACCTGGGCACAGCTGGCAGGTCTGGAATGCAATGGTGAAGAAGTCTCTGTAGGCGAGGCGCCACCATGAGGTGGTCACTGTCACGGAAAAGGGGCAGCAACACAATCTTGCCTCTGCTTTCCACAGTCACCTTTTATCTGAACTTGGAAAAAGCCCAAAGCAAAGGGCTATTGTGAACTTTTCTCAAGAAAGCCAAGTGTGGCCTTTACTGGATGCCACTCTGCATCATACGCCACATCTGTGTTCTCATCTAAATTAGAAGAATTACCAAAATACGGCCCCATTCTGAGGAAATACTAAACCACGCCTTAGCACCTATCATGGAAGAAGTATTTTATAAACATTTAATAGCTGCCCTTTGATGTCTACACGTACAATAATAATAAAACAATAATAATAAAAACTTAACATATTAAATACATAATGCCTACTATGTATTAAATACCGCTATATATGTTTTACAAATATTAGCTTATTTAATGCACAGAATGATCCCATAAGGGGTAAATACTGTTCCCACTTCCATATTGAGGTGAAAACACAAAGAGTGAAGCTAACCAAATACAGTTTTTTCAGTTTCAGTTCCTTAAAAATTAAAGAAATAAGGAAAACTAGTAAAACGTGATGAAAGTGAGTTTGCAGTATGGATTGTTTCATAGTCCTTCAGTAAAGGGGCGATATTGAATGTTTCTAGCTTCAACTTTGGATACCAGTGCGTGCATGTATTAGCATGCCTAGCTTTTGCAGTGCTAAGAATTGGTACTATAAAAAATAAGCTCATGGCAGACTCACGCAAAGACTATCGGAAGGAGCTTGGTGCCTTCAGACCAAGAACTTTGCTACTGGGTACACTGTCTACCCCAAAGAAAGTGATGCCAGCTACAGAGACATGGCTGGTGTTGTTTCCTGCAGCACTGCTCGTGACGGGAAGACAAGGGCCTATTTTCTTCAAAGTGCAGGTAGAATGTGTGGAAACACACTGTGGGTGACATGCACCAGAATCAAATGCTAAGTGAGAAGAGCAATAATCAGTTCCACTTACATAAATGAAATATTTTCTGCATTTAATTTGTATACTTGGTATTTATAAATAAATTAAAATATTTACCTTTGATATGAGGAATAAGAAACTTTGAAGGCCTATGGGTTAAAACAGAAACATCAAACACCTATGAAATGTTTAAACCTGCTGCCCCTATTTGTCAGTTGGCTTACAATCATTGTCACACCCCTCCCATTCTAAAGGCTGACTGCTCCTGGACATAACAACGTCGCTGGATGCCCTGACTGCAGAAGCACAGGTGAGCTCTGAGATGGGATCTATGTGGGCACAGCCCTTGGCATTTTCTCAAAGAGTCATGATGTTTTCTGCCGTAACCTAGCTGCGCTCTAAGGAAGGAAGGAGGGTACAGATGTATAAATAGCAGGCAAGTCTGTTTCGGTGCCTGCCTCCCTCCAAGCCCTCCCCGGCCTCTCGCCTCTGCCTCCTGAGCCCTGGAATTGCAGGCATGTGCCACCACATCCGGCTCTTTGGAGCCTTTGAGTATGACTCCTCTGTCCTTTGATATTGCTACTCTGAGACATCAAGCATCAAGTAAGATTCCCATCGAGAAGCGTAGTTTTCAAAGTCTGGCTTTTTTCAGTTTGCTTGTGTGTGCTGTGTGAGTCTGGTGACCTCGTAGCTGTCTGCTCTATGTACAAAATGCTGTGGCTGTGGTTCTAGAGCAGGAGGCAGCCAGACGAGGTTCTAGAGCAGGAGGCAGCCAGACGAGGTTCTAGAGCAGGAGGCAGCCAGACGAGGTTCTAGAGCAGGAGGCAGCCAGGTGAGCCTGGGAGCCACAGTTAGTCAATCCTATAAATGAAGAACGGTCTTTACATTTTTTTAAGGAGTTAACAAAAGAGAACAACAATCTCATGCGACAAACAGTGCACAGCTTCACTGAGACATCCAGTACCAGACTTTTGCAGGAAACATTCACTGAGTCTTGTTACAGATTCTTGAGTTGTTTTGTTTGCTTTTTTGAGACAGGGTTTCTGTGCAGCCCTGGCTGTCCTGGAACTCTCTCTGTAGACTAGGCTGGCCTCGAACTCACAGAGATCTACCTGCCTCTGTCTCCCAAGTGCCGGGATTAAAGGTGTGCGCCACCACTGCCAGGCGGATTCTTGAGTTTTAAAGTAGATTAAAAACCTGTTAATTGGAAATCATCTATGGAAATAATTGATTGTGTAACTGTATATTCTAAATACTAGACAGTCACAAACACGATGGCCAGGTGGCTCGTATGCTAACACTGAAGATAAATGTTTCCTAACAGCTAGCTCTGTGTGACTGTGTCCTGGGACGGACGGTGAGAAACCATGATGAGTACGTTTCATTGGATTCTTTGTGTGCTGTCTGAATTTTTTAGACACATATATTGTATTTATGACAAGAAGCAAAATATATACATGAATACGTACATGTTATGTTTTCTTCTTGTGTTGGAAAGGTAAAACAACTGGACAGAAACATTCAGGGCTGCTTGTGGCTGACTTTGGTAAATGAGATAGAGCAGTACACACTTTTCTATATTCCGTGCTTACACTTGTACAATCTTCCCTCAGCACCTACTCAGGAGCACACTCCTGAAAATGTCCACACTGACGCTACCTGCTTGTTTTCGCTGTCACGACTGCTGAACCTACAAGTTTAGTGTGCACTGTTTAAAGAGTTAAAAATGACTGGTCGCCGATGGCACACCTTTAATCCCAGCACTGAGGCAGAGGCAGGAGGATCCTTGTGAGTTCGAGGCCAGCCTGGCCTACAGAGTGAGTTCTAGGACAGCCAAGGCTACATAGAGAAGCCCTGTCTCAAAGCTTGATAACCGAAGAAAATAAGGGTTACTAAAAGCGTTATTTTATCAAGTCTTCCTGAGTAAAGTCCACATTGTCCACAGCGAAGCAGCTGGTGGTAGAGCGTCTCTTAGAGAGAAGTCGTGGGGAAATGTTTGGTAAGATGTGCGCCAAGACTGGGCGATGGTCCAGCCACCAGGGAGTAGGCGGAAAGGCCACTCAGGGTGCAAGGTCAAAGAAGAGTAGGGGAGCAACAGGCTTTTCTTTTTTCTGAGGAGAGGGAACACCCTCTGGGAGATGCAGCAGCCCGGGGCCCTGGGAGTACCAAGACTGCAGAGATTACAGAGAGGGATTTGGCCATCTCTTTAGTATTGGAGGGTCCCATCTAGACCAGTGGTTCTCAACCTGTGGGCTGTGACCTCACTGGGGGTTGAATGACCTTTTCAGGGGGGTTGCGTATCAGATATTTACATTATGATTCATAGCAGTAGTAAGATTACAGTTATGAAGTAACAATGAAATAATTTTATGGCTGGGGTCACCACTCCCTGAGGAACTGTATTAGAGGTCACAGCAATCGGAAGATGAAAACTGCTGTGTCAGACATTCGCTGAAACATGAGGCACAGGTGATGTTAGCTCACAGGTTACTTTCAGCGCAGGGTATTAGTAAAACCATCAGTTACTTGAAAATACTTTTAAAACAAGGAAGATAGACATCTGTTTGACGACAGCAACAGATCAAACAGGGGAAAGTGAGGTGAGGTCTTTAGATTATGGGTAACACGGAGGAAGTTGTATAACACATGCGTGGACTTCCTGTTATCTCAGCCATGCCAGAGAAAACACCTCGGGCAGAGGCATCTGACAGAGAGGTTCTGTAGATACCGCGGTACAGATGGACTGAGAAACACCTCGAGCAGAGGCGTCTGACAGAAGAGGTTCTGTGGGCACCGCGTTACGGATGGACTGAGGTGTTTACCTCGAGTAGAGGCGTCTGACAGAAGAGGTTCTGTGGGCACCGCGGTACGGATGGGCTTCTGGGAGGGAACAAGCCCACCCCAACCAGCCAGAAAGCACTATCAACGCTGAGTGACAAAACTAAGATGTCAGAGACATCAAGAAGATGGTTGCGTTTCTAAGACCACAGAATATCGAAAACCAACTCAACAGATGCAATTGTACTGTCAGGCTTAAGATTATTACCGCAAAACCTGCCCTTCATCAGCTAAGACCCTTGAAACAGCACTTCAACACAGCAGTAAGGAATATCGAACTTCTAAAAACAACAGCAAGAAGGAAATCTATCTTCACGTTTTCCTCTAATAATAATTCACGTATGACCTCTAACAATAAAAGCAATTTGCTTTTGGTATTACAATCATCATAAATCCTTCAGTTGCTTAAAAGCTGTAGAACTTAGCATTTTCAGAAGCAAAAGTTACATCAGGTGCCAAAAGCGAAACCACAGGCACCATGTGGTTCGTGTCAAACAGAGGAGGCTGTGCTCGCGAACATCGGGAAGGCTGAGTGACAGTCAGGATGGAGGGACGTTCATTACAGACACAGTCAGAAGCAAATGCAGCTCGGCAACCTCACAGAAGGGTTTACAGCTGCATCTCGCACTGACCCGAGCCTTCCTTTCCAACACCAGCTGTCACAAGCATCCCCAGGATTTCAAGACAAGACCACTTTTTTTAAAAAAGATTTATTTTGTTTTCATGTGTGTGAGTGTTTTGCCTGGATGCGCACCACAGGCATGTCTGTCCCCATGGGGTTCAGAAAAGGCCACTAGGGTCCCTGGAACTGGAGCTTTGCATGGCCACAGTAACTGGGGAAGAAGTCTCCCCACCTGCCTCCAACAGCCTGTATCCCCACACTTTCCAGCTTTTCTCAGGAGCCTTCTTTCTCACCTTAGAAGTCACATGACTTCAAAGACCTTCACTTCCGGCTCCATGAGAGCCACACCCACGCTTCTGTCTTTAGCTCAAACTGACATTTTATAACTTTACATTGGAAATGTCATTCTCAATGTATATGGGTCCCATAAAGCCACCACATTCTAAACTCACCATTCCCCAGGTGCTCAGATACCTGCTGTATTATCACTATTTTTAGTTGCTGCACCTTCTAGGTACACGTAGCTCCAGAATCATCCACGTATCCCAAGCTCACCCACGTCGCAGAGGCCCTCTTCTCTGCTCTCCACCTGGTCTCAGCACCCACAGATTTGCTCCCCATCCCATTGCTGCTGTCTCGGCTCATACCTTGCCCTTCAACAGCTGCTGGAGCCCTGCTGTGCTCACCCACTCTCTCCGCTTCCTGCCCCTGTGCCTTCACGGTCCTCAGTTCTAGACTCGGGGCAATCTGGGTTCTGGGGCAGACGTTCCTACAAAGGAGAATAGTTAAGTATGGGAAGCAGCTAATCCTGCTCACTGTGACACTTCCTCCAGGCCTGGAAGCCGAGGACACACTGAGGCGCCTGTCATATCCACACCTGCGAAGCTGGAGAAAGGGGAAGGTTTCTGGACAGCACTAGCTTTTGACATGGAAGGCACAACCTCAAAGACTTCCCTAAAGAACATGCCAAACGAAACTACACTCACAAGTTTTCTAAGATCAGCTTTTGGCGGAAACAATTTATAATAATGGCGTAAGAGAGTCCAGAGTTTCAGTGAAAAGCTATACTCACATTTCTGCTCCAAACTGGCTTTCCGAATACAATGCCCAGTGTAGCCTGACTTCAAAGCCGTCTACCCACAATCCCCTTTAATCCTCACAGCAGCCCCATGACGTGGCCATTATTGCCATTACTTTATAGAAAAGGATGCCGAGGCTTAGGAGTCGCTTACCATGCTGCAGGAGTAAGATGTCAGGAATGAAGGCCAAGCCTGTTTTGCTACAGCTGACATCTCTATCCTCTGAGGTAGGACAAGCGATCGACAAGGGGATGGAAGGGGGAGAGGGGCAGAAAGCTTTTGTCATTTGAAAGGGCTTCAGAGAACTGCAAAACAGTTACCCACGTTTAAGTAACACAGTGATTTCTGAATAAAAAAAAATCAAACAAATCCTGTTTGTTCATGGGCATATATATATATATATATATATATATATATATATATATATGAGTTATCTGGGGCCAGAGAGACGGCTCAGAGAGACGGTTCGGGGGTAAAGGTGTTTATCGCCAGGCCTGACAGCCTGAGTGTGATCCCCGAGACGTACATGGTGGAAGGAGAGAGCTGACTCCTGCAAGCTGCCCTCTGACACCCACATATGTGCCCCCCACACTAATAACAACCATAATAAATAAAGGCACAGATATAAGATGATCTCCATTTCCAATCGTAAGGAAGCAAAATGGCTAAGGGAGGGGGAGTGGCCTTGGGTGACTCAGGCCTCTCCTGTAAACAGCAATCACCACATAATGTCACGTGTGCATGCGTGATGGTGTGACGTGAACTCCTCCAGATCGGCTTTCAGAGACCTCTTTCTTTCTGCACTAAATGTCCAAATTGCTTTTTGTTTACTTATTTGTTTATTCTAGACTTTACAAACTCACTCCTAACCTTGTTTCTCGTTCCGTGTGAGGTGCCAGCACATCCCCCCTTTCCAGCCTGAGGTTGGGGAGAGAAGCCAGATAACCAGGTTATCAGAGCACCACAGGAATCTGCTCGAGACTGAGCCCAGGACCTGCTTCCTACACTGGCGCTTTCTCAAACGCCCGTTTCTTACCCGTCCAGCACCAGGGACTAAGGTGGAGGCAAGTGCCCTTCTCACCTGGCATTCTTTCTCCTAGGCTGGCTAGGAACACTCTCTTTCTCTACTGACTCCCAAGGAGAGTGGAAGTCCCCTTTCTTCCTTTATAAGGTTTCCTGTTAATCGATATATAGACTAGGAGTGGACTATAAACATGGGAAAAAGGGTTGAGAAATCTGAAATTTTCTCACTGTGATTTTGCTGGTGTTTAGGGAATGCTTGTCTGTGGACTAAATGATCCCAGAAGACAATAACCTCATCTGTTGTCTTGGCCTCACTGAACTCAGAGCTCTTTGGTGTACCTGATTTTGCACGGCCCAAACCTAACAGCAATCGACACATAAGGAGATGACAAACAAGCCTACTGGATTACTGATTAAAAGTAGGGACACTAGCCCAATGCAGCGGCACATGCTGGTACTTTAATCCTGGTTCTCTGGAGACAGAGGCAGGCAGCTGTCCGTGAGTTCTAGGACAGCCAGGACTGCAATCTGATTTAACTGATTACTGATAAATTTTCAATCCAATACCCATGAAATGAACTGCCTTACAAAGCAAACTTAAGCCAATAGCGAACACTCTAAAGAAACGCTGCATTGGCCTTAGGAAAAACTACGTAAGATGGTCTATAATCTCAGTCTGGGAGGGTGAGACCAGAGACTCTAAATTGGAGACCAGCCTGGGCTACACAGTGAGACTCGTTAAAAACTCCAATGTCACAGAAGAGGGTTTGGTGCTGAGTGGCCTGCGTTTCTGCAGTGATTACAGTATCCGCTTTTATAGTACGCACAGTAGTGAGGACCCATTCCTCTTGGAGCTGGTTTTGGCTCACTGCTACGAAGCATGTGCAGCTGACTGGCAAAGCATTTCAAACAAGCCCCACATCGAGAGACAACAAGATAGCCTAAAAAATTCACAGCTGCAAGGATCAGCCTCGCTTGTAGCCTTTGCATTGTGGCTAGGAGAGAAAACGAAACCAAACACAGCGATTTAGTAGGATAACAAGCTTTGGACCTCCCCTCTCCCCTGCAGCTGTTAAATCTCTGCTTTCTGAAGAGCAATCCCATCTCAGATACACCACACATCATTGCTGTTTCTAGGCTCCTCCCCCTTTCTCCAGACAGAGGGCTCTTTCTTAGGCGACCAGCTTCCTTTTGTTTTGATGTATAGCCCTGGCCTGAACAACCAGCTCCCCAGCCCTGACATGGCAGGAGAGCGGAGCTTTGGCGCTGGGACCCCAGACACATTCACTTTAAATAAGCGATCCATCTTTGAATTGTCTACTTTGTGAAATTGACTACATTTTAAATATAAAGCAACCAAATTCTCCAGAGGTGTCACAAAACCACATGGCATGGGGTTACTGTAAACTCGGCCAGCATGCGTGGGCATCACACCAAGACATGGCCTCCATGATCTGCTTAAATATCCTTTCTCTTTGGGGACAAAGCCAGGTCCCCTCTTCTTCCCTGCCCCCAACAAAGCCTGGACCTACAGCTCCCTTCCCCTCCAGTGCACGTTTGATTGGGGTAAAAACCAATCATCTCTGGAAGGAAGATCTGGAGCAGGGTGTGGTCATGGATCCCTCAAGTCCCTCAGAGGCCCCCAACTATGATGTCTGCCTGGGTTTTTCAGTTTTTCCACGGTGCGTGTACATACACCATGACAAATCATGTAGTCACTTAGCGGCCACTGCTGCCTGCTCCGGACCGTGGTCCACTGGCTACCCTGCCCACTCCACCATCTTCCCTGGCTCAGCGCCACACCCAGAATCTTCTTTATGATTTCTGTAATCAGGGTCTCACTTTGCAGCTAAGGTGACCTGGAACTTCATACGTAGCCCAGGCTAGACTCCAACTTGTGGTTTGCACGCTCCTACTATTAAAACCACAAGAGAACATACAACCCTCCCTTCCTCAGGGCTTTGGAACTTCCCATCAGCCACCGCCCTCCCAGGAGTGCTCACCCAAGCTTCTCAGCATTTTTTCTCACTCTTCAGCCTTCATCTCTCATCCCTCCCTCCAGAGACGGCTCTCCTTCCCACAAGCCCCTCTAGTCACAGCCGAACCCACCTCTGTAGTCTCTGCATCACTTCTACCTCAGCATGGATGCCCTCCTTACTTCTTGTGGCCTGCATCTTCCCACACTTATTCTCAGACCTCGGTGGTTTGGGCAGAAAATGCTCCTCCCCCCCCCCCCCCCAAGATAGCGTACCTGAGCCCTCGGTCCCCAGGTGGTGGTGCCCTTTGGGAGGCTCTGGAACCTTTAGGGGAAAATAGGAGGAAATGGGCCACGAGGGAGAGGTGGGCTTTGAGTTTCTAGCTTCATTCCACTTCCGGGTTCTTTCCTTCTCTTCCCCTATCCGTTCCCCTCTGTTCCCCCCAATCTCTGCGTCCTGTGCTCCTGCCTCCTCCTCCCCCACAAAGGACTCTGTCCCTCTGGAACTGTACAGCAAGAGAAATGGTTTCTTAGGCTGTTCTTGGTCACATGGTCACAGCGACAGAGAAGTGACTGAGGCCATCGCCCCAACTCCCTTAGACCCTTGTGTTTGGGACTCCTGGAGTTCGACTGCAACATTGTCTTGTTCTCGTTGCTGTTTCTTTTTTTCATCTACGTTGTATGAAGCTGTCATCGCCACAGTTAGCTCCCTCTTCAGTGTTGATGACACCCAGTGCGGCCCTTTGGTCCTTTTCCTGAGTTCCACTTAAGAGGGTAAGTGCCCTCCATCCCGATTAGAGTCTATTGGGTCTTCCTCACCGCACCACACCTGATGCATTAGCAATCCGCCAAGCCTACCATTGTGTGTCTCAAATCCATCCGCTGTTCCTCCATGCTTTCTCCTCCATCCCATTCCAAGCCATCGTCATCACCTCTTGGCCTTCAGGACTAACAGGACTAACTCCTGACAGGACTCCAGGCACGCACGGCCTCCTGCTTCCCTTTCTTCTCTAAAGGGATTCCAAAATGACTTTTAATTTTAATTAAATAATTTAATTTTAATCCTTCTCTAAAATAATTTTTAAAAACAAAACTACTTTTTTAAAAAAATTAAACTGTTTTTTCTTGATGACAGCCATTGATGACGGGGCAAGATGGATGTCTAAAGAGTTTCAGTTTACATTCCCTGGTGGTGAAGGGCGTTGAATAACTTCAGATATTTCTGGCCATTTTTATTTCTTTTGAGAACTGTCTATTTGGCTCATTAACACACGTATTGATCCTACAGGGGTTTGGAGCTAGATTTTGGACTTCTTTCTATGTTCTAGCTACCAATCCCCTGTCAGATCTACAGCTGGCAAAGATTTTCTTCATCCTGCAGTCTGTCTCTTCTCTTTGCGGCGTTTCCCTTGTTACTGAGAAGCTTTTTAATTTCATGTAATCCCAGTGACAATTTGTGGGATTGTTTTCTTGTGCTGTTAGGGTTTATATAGCTCAAGACTCCACACTTTTATACACCCAAAGGACTAAACCAACACAGCACAGAGATACGTGGATACTTGCCGCACTGTTCACATAGCTAAGAAGCAGAGCTAAGAGGTGGGCAGTCCTTGGGCTTCCCACAGGTCAGGGAACCCTGATTGCTCTTCGAGCAGATGAGGGAGGGGACTTGATTGGGGGAGGGGGAGGGAAATGGGAAGCGGTTGTGGGGACGAGGCAGAAATCCTTAATAAATAAATAAATTTAAATAAAAAAAGAAAAAAAATATCCATCAGTAGATAAATGGATAAGGAAAAGAAGGAACACATACACAAAGGAATTGATCGACCATCAGGAATGAAATCATGGCACCTGAAGGAAAATGGAAGTCATCACATTAATAAGCCTGACTCATAAATATTGTGTGTTTTCTCTCATATGCAGATGTAGATGTAAACTTATGTGTTTGTGAATGTGTGTGGAGGGACAGACAGGGTCTACGAGAGGAGGTGAAGAGAATACATGTGACATGATAGAAAGGGAACCACTTACAGGGGAGGGGGCCCAGACAAGGAGGGACACACACACACACACACGCACGCACGCACGCACGCACGCACGCACGCACATATGCATGACAACATCATAACGGAACTTACTGCTTTGTATACCAACTTTTTTTTTTTTTTTTTTTGGTTTTTCGAGACAGGGTTTCTCTGTAGCTTTGGTGCCTGTCCCGGAACTAGCTCTTGTAGACCAGGCTGGCCTCGAACTCCCAGAGATCCTCCTGAGTGCTGGGAACAACTTTAATGTAGTAGCAAAAGCCCCACAGTGGGCCCTGCCTGCTCCTCCTTCCCACCTTGCCTCTGTAGCTGCTCTCTGTGTGAATGCTCTTCCTTCCTGCTTTAACTACTCTCAAGGCCAGCCCCAGCCTAGCAGTTACTTTGTTACTAACGGAGACTTCATCTTGGCTAGGCAGCCTTTCGGGCTTACCTCCTTGCCTGGTCGGTTACTTTCACGTGTGTATTGCCTTTACTCCAAAGTCTTCTTGGGAAGAAAGGGAGGTCCTATCGCCCTTTGTCCTGGCTGGCCAAAAAACGGGAATCCAAGGACAGGAGCCTAAACAATTCAGTAACTTGACGAAATAAACTATCAGAGGCCTTTAATAAATAATTCGAGTTTTGTTTTTTCAGTGTTGGGGGGAGTAATCCGGTAGCTCCGGCAAGTACCACCACCAGCAGCTACATCTCCAGGCCAGGGGTGACCTAGTGACTAAATTGTTGGGCAAATTCTTTCCCCGCTGACTTGCATAATTCATCTACTCTGAAATTATCACTTAAAAAAAACCCAGTTTCTTCCTTTTTATCTGACTCTCCAAAAAGCTCTCTAAACAAACAGAACTCAACATCTGGCAAACATTAGCAGATAAACACAGACAAGCTTCAAAGGCTTCAGAGTGTTCCAGAATGAACCAGTTCTCCACTTCTACAACACTGAAGACTGTAGATTTCTAGCATGAGTTACCTGCAATTCTCAAGGATTAAACGGACGTCCTTGAGGTTCTGTGTGTCAGTACTAATGCTAGGAATGAAGTCCGCGTGTTACACGTTAAGAGGTTAATTATTACATAATTTCAAAAAAAAATTCTACTAAGAACTAGTCAATAGCGATACGCCTAACAACTTCCAATAAATGCTTCCTGAATTAAACTCAAGGTATTAAAATAGATACACTAAAAAAATAGATACAGTATACAACAGTGCCTACCAAAAAGATTAAAGAGCTAAGAAATCTGAGCTCTAACAAGGAAAGGGCTAATGATCTCATGATCTAGATAAGATCTCAAACGTGATGACCTAAGAAATCGAAGAGAGCAAGATAATTTATATTTAATGGGTACTACCACGCCTCTATCCTATTGAGAGTTCTCAGAGGAGGAGAGGTCATTTCGAGCTAAAAGGTCTCTCTTCATACTCCATTTAGTAGACTTCTTTCTTTTTTTTTCTCTCCCTTGCTCTCATTTCTTTTTCTTTTGGTTTTTTGAGACAGGGTTTCTCTGTAGCTTTGGAGCCTGTCCTGGAACTAGCTCTTGTAGATCTGCCTGACCTCAAACTCACAGAGATCCACCTGCCTCTGCCTCCTGATTGCTGGGATTAAAGGCGTACGTACACCATCACCAGCCAACTGTTGGTTTCTTAAGTATGAAAGACTCAGAACAAGAATCTATAAGTCAGTGGTTCTCAACCTTCCTAATTCTGGGATCCTTTAATACAGTTCCTCATGCTGTGGTGACCCCAACCATAAAATTACCTTGTTGTTACTTCATAACTGTAATTTTGCTACTGTTGTAAATTGTAATGTAGATATTTTTGGACACAGAGGTTTGCCAAAGGGGTCAAGACCCACAGGTGGAGAGCCATTGCTATAAGACAAAGTAAACAAACAAACAACAAAAACTGAACCCAACAGAATGAGAGAAAAAAAAAAAAAACAGAGGCCCCAAAGTATGGATATTTGAAACTGACTAGTCCAAGTCAAGAAGTCTGACCTTGATCCCAGAGGAAACGGCGCTTGAGAGGAACCAAGTTGGGGACAGAACTCAGGATAAATTTCAAAAAGCAGGACCAGAGAAAGAGAGACAAGTGGGAAATTTTACCACTTACACATGGATTATTTAAGAAAGACCTAGGACGGGGGATGAACAGCAGGGACCTGTGAGGTGGTGAAAACAGAATGGGTTATGGATGAGTTTCCTTCCTGCTATGGAAGATGAAGGCACCCAGCATATGCAGATCCATTCAGGCTAAAAATGGGGCTGGAGGGATGGCCTCTCGAGAACTTGCTGTTCTCGCAGAGGATGCAGTACCCACATGGCAGCTCACAGTTGTCTATCACTCTAGCCCCAAGGGATCCAATGCCCCCTTCAAACTCCCAAGGGTGCCAGACACATGCGTGAGCAAAATGTTCACACGCATTAAAAAAAAAATCCACCACCTCCCACAAGCTGGCTCCCACTTCCTCTACCAACCAGACAATATACAAAGGGCAGCGTTTACTGGCTCTCTGCAAACACCCGGAAATTCTCAATCCTATAATTGGCCACAGTGTTTCCTCAAACCCTAATGTCCTCTCTCAGTTCTACAAACCCAAATTCCAACTGGCTCAAATGCCTTTCTCCATCTGTCTTCCCAGGAGCCTCGGTGCAAAGCCTGTCATTAGCTTTGCTTCTTTATAAAATAAATATCTCAAAGGCTTTTCTTATAATTATTCCTCAGCCTGTCCATTCCTTACAGCAAACACACTCATTTTGACTCCTCCTTGCCTCTTGGTACACGTGGTTGAAGATCTTGATTAAGTAGTAAAGTTAGGAACCCAGATAACGAAGACAGGAGAGTTGATTCTGTATCTTCACTTGGCCGTTCCTTAGTTGCATGTCTTTCAATAAACTACTTAACCTATGTTTCTGTGTATTTATTCATAAGTGAAGAAGAACAGTATATATATATATATTTCATAGGCAGCCACAGGATGAGCTTACAAGAGTATTGATATTATAAAAGCACCCACTAGATACCTAATAAAACAAAAATCACTTCTCAGGGTAGCAAACTCCTGAATATTTTGTGATAGTTGTGTAAAGCTTTACTACGAAGGCGAAGTTTTAAAAACAATCAAACATAAAGCCAAACTTTAAGAAAAAACGGATACATGCAAATTCTTGCTAAATCATCCTATATGTGGCCTAGGGGTTGGCTGTGACTTTTTAAGACACAATTTTGCTACATTTACTTATTTGGCGCGTGTATGTGCTTGTCCATGCCATGGTGCACACTGAATGCCAGAGGACAATCCACGGAAGTCAGTTCTCCCATTCCATCGTCTGGGTCCCAGGAATCAAACTCAGGTAACAGGGGCCATTACCCAGGGAACCTCTCCTGCATCCAGCTGTGACTTTTACAGTCTTAGTTTTTGAGAATTAAAGTTCCTACGGTAAATAGCCATCTGAACCGGTCTCCCTGCCTCAGCTTTCTTCCCATTTGCCATTGTCTTCCTAAGAAGCAAGCGTAACGTTTTCCCAGTGCTACCAAATCCTCCATTTTATCCCTCCGGTTTAAAGGTCTTTGGATCTCATACAAAGTCGCCCTAATCCTCCCAACCCGGTCCCCAGCTTCATCTCTCAAAACTCACCGCGAAACCCGACCCAGCCAGTCACATCTTTCTGTACGCCATGCCCGCGGGCTGCAACACCTACTTGTTTTCTGGGGCTGCAAGAACAAAATACCACGGACTGCGCAGGTTAACGAGCAATTTTCTCTTCTCTTAGTTCGGGGAGCCGGAAGTCCAAAATTCAGGTTTGGTTTCTCCCGAGGCCTCTCTTCTTGGCCTTGATAATGTTATAGGTTCCTTCCTATGCAAGTGTATCTTTTTTGTGTCCAGTCCTTTTTTTTTTTTTCTTGTAAGCATACCTGTCAGACTGCATAGAATTCCCATTTACGGTCTCATTTCAACTTAATCTCCTCAGAAGCCCTATGCAAATATAGTTACATTCTGGGGCAACGAGGGTTAGGTAGGGCTTCCAGATAAAAATCCTCAGAGGACATTATTGAGCCCATGACAGTTGCTACCCCTTTCTCTGCCCACGCTAACGCCCATCTGTTTTTCCAAGACTGGCCCAAACCTTTCCCTCCCGGCTGATGCAGCGCCCTGTGTTCCCAGTCTCTGGATTCTGCTGTCATGTTGCTCAAGACGCTAACATAACTCCCCCTCTCTTCTCCATATACATAAGGATATAACAGTGAAGATTATATCCTTATAACCAGGACAGCGATACAGAAAATATTTAATAAAGACTTGATGAGAAGTAAAGAGAAGAACATGGACCCTGAAGTAAAAGATATATATATATATATATATATTTATATATATATAAATGAGCCTATATATATATATATATATATATGCTCAAATCCTGACTCCATTGTTTCCCCACGAAGATAGGAAAGTCATTTAATGTTGACTCTCCATTCTAAATAAAGCAGTCGTAACGACGACACTGTAGTTAAAATAAGACTCCTTCGCCACGGTTTTGTTACACAATTAAGAGCTTTGATGTTTAAGCAAAGGTTTGACCATGGCTGGTGTGACAGCCACTTCTACCGTTCAGTGATTAAATAACTTTGTTAATATTCTACTGCTTTAGCTGTCTATCTGTTAAGAGCCAAAACCCCGATGGTGCTATCGTGGCAATAACCAGGTAAAGGATTCAGTGGGGGTATGCAGCAAGTGCATTATTTTATGTTTCCTATTATTGCTATTGCAAGAACACTGCAGGTCTGAACAGATATGATGGACATCCAATGAGACTATCGCTTCAAGGTCTCAGGTTTCTTTCCAGCTAAATATAGTAACTTAATGAGGTTCAAGAACTGGTCCAGGGACAGCAAGGTGGCCGAGAGATCAAGGTGCGTGTCACCAAGACTGACAACCTGAGTCTGATTCCCAGGACCCACACAGCAGAAAGAGAAAACTGAATCCCTACAAGTTGTCCTCTGACCCCCCACCTGCGCTCATGCATGAAGGCTCCCAGGCACACAGTCACAGCAATGAACACACAAATGCAATTTTAAAAACTAGATGGGCACGGTAGCGCACAACTTTAATCTCAGCACTCAGAGAGGCAGAGGCAGGCTGATCTCTGTGAGTTCCACGCCAGTCAGGGCTACAGAGTGAATCACTGTCGAAAGAAAGAAAGAAAGAAAGAAAGGGAGGGAGGGAGAAAGGGAGAGAGGGAGGGAGGGAGGAAGAAAGGGAGGGAAGGAAGGGAGGGAAGGAAGGAAGGAAAGAAAGAAAGAAAGAAAGAAAGAGCCGGGTGGTGGTGGCGCACGCCTTTAATCCCAGCACTCGGGAGGCAGAGGCAGGCGGATCTCTGTGAGTTCGAGGCCAGCCTGGTCTACAAGAGCTAGTTCCAGGACAGGCTCCAAAACCACAGAGAAACCCTGTCTCGAAAAACCAAAAAAAAAAAAAAAAAAAAAAAAAAAAAAAAAGAAAGAAAGACAACCACAACAAACTCAAAACAAAAAAACCGTTCAGATGATATAAGCGAGCTGTGGCTGAGAAAAACAGCATGAACTGCGATGCTCCCAGTAGTCTCACCTCACGTCTCTCATGTTGGTTTTAACTTATTTGGGGTAGGGAAATAAAAAAAAAAAAAGCAAGTTTCCCTAGTCCCTGTGACTATGATGTTACGCATCCATAGTGAACCATAAAACCCAACCGCTGGAAATGACCTTTGTGGTACATGTCCGATCCTATCATTTTTTTTCTTTACATAAGTACATCCAGGAGGATTTGGAATGAGCTCTTCATGCCTTAATGAGCAGTTCTAGGAGGGGCGAAACGAGCTGACAGAGTGTACAATTTGTTCGGAGTACCAAAGTAGGGGTTATGGGTTGATCCCTGTCCAAGGTATGATGGAACTCGTGCTAGCAAACAATACGAAAAAATTCTTTTCAACCACCAGTATAAAAGACACCTGATTCATAACTTTGAAGCGGATCAAGTCGAGATTTACATCTTCACTTGTTACGTCAAGTTTTCTGAGCTTCACATTATTGGCTTAAGTGGTTACGGGAACCACACAACATTACCACTCTGAAATGGTGTCTCGCGGGTTTCAAGTATTCAGATGCTGGTTGTCCCATCGCACAAATAAGAACACGTAAGACGTAAAACACCGTCTTTCACATAGCTATGTTACGGGAGGGTTAAACGTCTGAGACTTGTTGGATACTACTTAATTTTAAAAATAGAAAGCTGGATAGTTGCTGGGATGATAAAGTGCTTTGAATTTTGCCCTTCCTACCACCCAGCGTCCTTCAGAATTTGTTTCCCAGTGTCAGGTCCACCATCACTAATAGGCTACGTGGAGATCACTGTAGCTCAGACTTTCGATAGAACAGCAAAGGGTTGAAGGCCACAAAAATTTTTACTGAGGCAGAGCAAGAACTCTGAGTCCGGTTCATTCTCCGGTCCATGTAAGCTAGATGAATTTCCAAAGAAAAATTACCAACTTTCCTGATGCAGAAAAATGTGCAAATGCAGGTCATCGATTTCACTACCGTAATTGTGATTTTTTTTTTAAAGTGGGACGAAAAAGTTTTGGCAATGATAAGGACACCTGCCATTCTTATCGCTTCGACCTAAGTCTACCTTTTCTTTTCCCTTTTAAAAGACATGTGACGTTTGGCTCCAAATCAATTGCAAAGCAAAGCCCAACACAGAAAGCTCTTTCTAGTGTCCTCTCCTCCCGTTTACACCACAGATGGCCACCGGGAGCTTAAGGTTTATCGTCCAGACACTAAAGCCTCTCATCCTAAAACGGCAGAGCTCCAGATGGGAGCTGTCTGGCAGAGGATGGGAAGCTGCCCATCTTCAGAGGTGCCGATGGGGGCGAATCCGGAGGCTAGACCCCAGTGCCCATCACTTTGCACCTATCCTTAGGAAACATCCCTTTCCCATCTCGGGGCGTGGAACTCCCACGAGTGACCTCCGGGGACCGGAGGGACCCAGGGCAGAAAGGGAGAAGTTGACAAGGGCAAGTCCGAGTCGCGCGCGGGAGGTTACTCACGGCAATGGCCCGGCGTCCTCGCTCCTCCACTCACACTCGCTGAGGAGGAAGAAGCCCCTAATGCTGCCACAGCCTGAGAGCTGCAGCCGAAGCTGCCGCCGCCGCAGCTACCACACAGTCCGGGCGTGGCAGGGGACTGGCGGGCGGCTTCACCTCATCACTCGGCGACCTTGGATCTGCGGTGACGCCGGGTCGACGGCAGCACCCACCCAGCTAGGGAAGCTCGCGGACCCACTTTCCCAGAAGCCTTCGGGGCCCCGGCGCACGGCCCGCTGGGAACTGTAGTTTCCTTTCAGTCCCGCCTACAGCACGGAGGCTCCACCTCCCCACCGAGCTGGAAGGTGGAGGCGCGGCGGGGCGGAGCGACGGGCCCCGACCCCGTAGGGGTGGGGCGGATCCCGTCCCGGCCGGTTGCCCCGGGCTGGGACAGAGGTCCAGGCCAACGGGCCTTGTCGCGGTCGTGCTACGCTTCTGCGCCCTGAGGCCCGCGCTGGGAGCGGGCCTGGCGTTCTTGCCCCGTTCGTCCTCGAGGCAGGTCCCGGGGTTTGCACGCGTCGCAGCCCCTCAGCGCCCGCAGCCTGGAGCCGCTGGCCTCGATCGCAGCCGGGGTAATGAGGGGAGGCAGGCGGGCGGGGGACGGTGCAGGGATCCCCGGGGGTGGGGGACGGGACAGGGTGCACAGCTCGGTGGGTGCGCAGCGGAAACCTGCGAGGCCCGAGCTGGGCGAGCAGTGGCCGCAGTCACAGCGCACCGGGGCCGCGGTGCCCGGGTGTCCAGCGGCGGTGCAGGGTGCAGGAGCCCAGCAACTCTCACCTTTGGTGGTGCAAACAGGCCTGGCGACTTCCCAACCCGAAGACACCCTCTGGCCCCAGCCCCGTCTGCTCGGAGACTTCGAAGGGACGGACCTTTTCCAAAATTAAATGCCCAGGCGTCGTTTTTGTCTTCAGTATTTACATGTGGTGTTATGTTTCCCCGTCATGGGTTTGTTTGTGTCGAATATCTTTCCTCCAAACTTGATCACGATTTGTGACAGTACCTACCTGGCACGGTGTTTGGCACTCCGTAAATACTTGTTGAAACCCTGAGTCATGATACTAAGTTTGGAAAATTCTACTGAGCTACCTGTGTGCATCGCTTTAATCTTTGTTAAGGTTTTATGAAATTTCAAGATCACCTTGAAAATGAACATAATTTTGAAGCTTCACAAAGAGAATTGGCAGGGTTTTGTTGTTGTTGTCGTTAGCATTTCCTGAAATAGTAGACCATTGAATGCCTAGATTAACTCAAAACTCAAGTTCTGTAAATACATAGACCCTTTGGGGTCGTTAACATTTCAAATGAGAGGCTATTGATATGCACGTCCATGTTATGAAACAAATTAGATTATTTATAAAGCTGTATTGTAATAGCTTTTTAGGTACAACTGCATTTAGGAATACAGGCTTCTTAAATTTATATACATATACACTCATATATATTAAAGACAGGATCACACTATGTAGGTAGCCCTGGCTGGCCTAGAACTCACAAGGATCTGCCTGCTTGTGTCTCTGCCTCTTGAATGCTGGAATTAAAAGCATGTTCCATTAAGCCTCAGCAAGCTCCCCCCACTTATTAAATTTTTCTTTCTTTTTCTTTTTTAGCATTTAAAAATCATAGTGTAATAGTGAAAGCTAACAGCAAATCTTTCGTTTAGTTCCTTTGTCCGGTACAACCGCTGTCTCGACCTCAAAATGTCTTGTAAAATTAACTGTGTAGTGTGGTCTATCCAAGGCGGAAACGTCTGAGATTAAACCACCCCACAGAAGCAACTCTTTGGTTAGCAACAATCCTAGAAGATTGTGACCTGAATCCTCCCTCCCCCAATTCTTTTATTGTTTAAAGCAACCAACTCAGTCACAACTTGCTGATCCTGAGTGAAAAGGAGGGGCAGAATCACGCTAACCACAAAATGAAGTTAAGCACAGCATCTTTCTGCCTCAGGTAAAGCCAGCAGCTAAAGGGTAGGAGGCACTGTGTGGATTCCTAGTGGGGTCTTCAGTGCTCAGCACTGTCTGGCCCACAGTGCCTAAGCCTGTGGCGAGAATACAAACTTCCCGCGTGTGATTTCTTTCATTATTTCGATATCTTCTCAAAATAGATTAATAAAAGTGAGCTTTTACTGTCTCACAAGTAAAATATTTTCACAGTTATTCAGATATTTTTTCTTAACTTGTTGCACTTGTTTTTTTGTTTATTTGTTTTTGTTTTTTGCTTCTTTTTTTTTTTTTTTTTGAGACTGTTTCTACTGGTAGCCTTAGTTGTCCTGGAACTAGCTTTGTAGATCAGACTGGCCTCCAGTTCAGAGATCGGCCTGCCACTGCCTCCTGAGTGCCGGGATTAACGGCACGCACCATCCTCACCTGGTGCCCAGAGTGAGTTCAAGGCCAGCCTGGTCTATAAGAGCTAGTTCCGGGACAAACTCCAAAGCTAGAGAGAAACCCTGTCTTGAAAATAAACACACACACACACACAAACAAAAAACAATGTATACATTTATTGATCTCAGTCATACTGGAGGGTAAGCTATACAGGAATCGCTTCCTTTAAACTGCTCCTGCCCATCATAAATTGACAATAATGCTTGCCTGGGGAAAAAAAATAATCTTAAATTTTCTCCTCCTTCTTCCCCTTTCTCTACCTTTGGAACCCTGCGGACTAGTGGACACCCTGCGAAAATCCACATCTTCCCTCAGCAGTAAAATTAGATAATATTTTATAACACTTATGGTCTATAAAACCTTCCTTTTCTCATTTTTCTTAGCTATTTGTAGATACCTTGATCAAATATGGTATTTGACTAAAATGAGATAATGAAACCCAGTTTCAAGAGATGATGTTTAGGAAGGAACAACCACTACACATACTGCCCTTGCTATCGGAGAAGACCCAGAAGATCATGGTGGTGGTCTTGTAGCTCCTTGAATCTGAAGACGTTACCATGCTAAAATTCCAACTCTTGTTAAAGACGCCAGGCGATGGTGGCGCACGCCTTTAATCCCAGCACTCGGGAGGCAGAGGCAGGCGGATCTCTGTGAGTTCGAGACCAGCCTGGTCTACAGAGCTAGTTCCAGGACAGGCTCCAAAGCCACAGAGAAACCCTGTCTCGAAAAACTAAAAAAAAAAAAAACGGACAGGAGTTGTTTGCATAATTATATACACAATAGAATGTCTCTCAACACATTCTAAGTTGAATACAGTTGAGAATGAAAAATCAAGGTTAAAAGAGTCAATCTATGAAAAATGTCATTTTTTACGTGAAAACTAAGAAGTCTCTTTTTGAACATGTGGCAGCAAGAACTAATTCATTTTGAGCCCAGTACGAGTCCTGCTTTGGATTTGTGACTTTTAGGCCCCAGTGAGGTAGTAGGTAGTTGATTGGTCAGCGTTCTTTGGAGACTCTCAAAGTCTGCGTGTAAACGGAATCACTAAAGATCCCGAGGATTTGTTTGCAAGCGGCCACACTTCTATAAGGAGGGTCCGAAATTGCTTCTCTATGGTGCCTTTCTGTTAATACAGGGCGGAAAAGGATAGGAGAGATGCAGTATCTTCAGGCTTTGGAGAGAGTAAGAAGCTCTTTTTAGCTTTCTGCCTTTTGGGAGCCACGTCAATGCTTACTAAAGACAGCTCAAGGGTGTCACTAGCCTAAGCAGCTGATAAGTTACATAATCTAGTTCTTCGAGAAGTGTATGTGAATCTAAACAATTGTGCTTTTGTTTTTATAGTAGGGTATCTCGGCGCCTTGAAGATAAAGCAGAACTCGTCTTTGAAATAGATGGCATTTTGTCACTTTCTGTGAACTAAAGCGATTCAATGTCTCTTCTGGTAAGTTTTGTTATAATTTTATGCCACCGGAGTAGTTAGATCAAAAAAAAAATCGAGAACAAAGGACAGTCATTCAGGTTTAAGCTCTGGGATGTTTTGACCAGAATGATGTGTGGCCTTGAGGATGATGTAAACTCTCAATGAGTTTTGCCTTTTTCAAAAAGAGTTTCTCCTACACTTTCTTTTTAAATATACTCATTATTGCAATTCTTTGTCCCAAACCGAATTTTTCTCATTTATTTTTCTCAAAGTCTAGTCTTTTTGTTTTTTGTTTTTTCGAGACAAGGTTTCTCTGTAGCTCTGGCAGTCCTGGAACTAGCTCTTGTAGACCAGGGTGGCCTCAAACTCACAGAGATCCTCCTGCCTCTGCCTCCTGGGTGCTGGGATTAAAGGCATGCACCACCACCGCCTGGATTAGAGTCTAGTCTTATCTCATAAAAAGGATCCCTTTTATAAATGTCTTTGTGTCCCAAGGCAGGTAAGACAGGTAAGATAGCATTTAAAATAAACCTTTGACTTAATCAGATAAAAAAAATTGAATCGTTCTATCATATAAACTACAGATGGAATTTATTTGTTTGTATATTAGATACATGACATCTGTTTTCGATTAAGTAGCTTGGGGACTTTCTGTCATATACAATTTGACAAGTATTTGGAAAGGGGTTTGATATTAAAACGGTGATCTTGCTCTTTAAAATTGTGGGGCTTAGCAGGACGTGCAGCAGCTTCCTCATTTGTGTTGGCTCGTGATTGCCAAAGATTAGGGCAAGTGTTCAGACTCATGCCTGCCATCCTACCCTTCTAGGATAGGATAGGAAGTCAGGCGACTATAGTTACTTTGTGTAGAAAAGATATATTTGCTTTAAATGTGTGTAACTGGAAAATACATGCTTGGTTCATTAAAGCAGGGTCAGCAGATACTTTGTAACAGGCCAGGAGATGTTACCAGGCTATGGCTCTTCTTCTGCTCTGGTAGCTCCAAAGCAGCCGTGGATAGTGGGGAAGTGGAAAACTAAAACCACCGAAACCCTGAACACATACCAACCATCCTTCGTTGACCCCTGTGCTAAAGGGATTTTAGGATTTACAGTTTTACATCCTTTTGCCAGTGAGGAAAGATAGGTGATGCCTTTTTCATTAGTTCCTTTATCTGAGTAATGAAGACTCTGAAATCCGGAGTGCTAAATTCAATGTAAAATAATTAGTAGATTGGCCTAGCTGAAAAATACTAGTTTGATTGTTGAGAAGTTTTGGTATATTCCAAAAAAAAAAAAAAAAAAACAAAAAAACAATGGAATTTGATTTCTTTGAAGGAACTGACAGTCCGGTGTTGGCAGAAGGGGGTGGACTCTGAGGCTCACTTGTTGCCATCTTTCAGTGCTCATACATGTGAGGGTTGATGAGGTGCTTGAAATTACTTATTATGAAAGTCTTATAGAATGTGCTTATACTTTCCTTTGGGCTTTTTCCTTCCTATCACGTGGTCAGTATCATTCCACTAATTGTTGATGGAACAGACAACATACAAATATTGTATTTTGTTATAAGTAATAGCTGATAGTAGAACCGTGTGTTGATATTCAGGGAACTGTAAATTTTGGTAATAGAAGAAGGTCTCTTAATTTGCTTTGAGTTGAACACGTTTGCCACCTTAAGAAACAGAATTGGTTACAAATATATTTAATGTGTTTATAATTAAATAAATGGTTTAATGTAGGAAAACATGGTTTTTACATTCAAGAAAATAATCTGAGGAAAAAAATAAGAATATTGACTACAGCAGAGTAATGTTTAGCTAAATATTCAGCTGATAATCTTAAGCCAGATATTCAGGAAAGCTAAGACGAGCAGTTAAACTAGATCATAACCTCAAGTGAAGCCAAGGAGCGGAGATGGCATTAAACACAAGTATAGAGAGTGATGCCTGCCTTCTGTGCACCCGCTACTCTCTGCCCCCTCCCATGACCACCTCCACCTGGGCTTCCAGCCCTGATACCAGGTCTCGTTGTATATGCAAGCCAGTACCATGCGTGTGCCATGTGTGTGCCTTGCTTTTCGCTCACCTAATGCCTCTCTGACTTCCAGGATTGTTTCTGTGCTTCACGAACCCGAGTCGAATCTCTCAGACCTGAAAAACAGTCTGAAACCAGTGTCCATCAGTACTTGGTAAGCACGGGTTGGAGCACAGCTACGTCCCTCCTGTGCCTTCTGCGATGCTCCTCATTCCAACACCTCTGCTTTTCACCGTTTCTTCTTCTCCGTGCTGGCCTCCCGGAGTCTGTAACTGACCTCTTAACCTGCCCTCTCCGGGCAGGGTCATCTATCCCTGGGGTTTCCGTGGCGGGTATTCTGAGAGGACCGCAGTGATCGCCAGTCTGTCTCTTTCCCGTGCCCTGGGATTATCTACAGAATACATCCAGTTAGATTCCCCACCCCCCAGGGTTTCTACTGATTTGAGTGAAACTTTAATCTGCTTCCAAATCTCCCAGCCCTGTGTGTCTTGCTTTGGTTAATGAAAGCCTGACTCTTAGTCATTCATGCGTACTAGGAACTTTGGTGCCCTCTTCACGCTTGCTGCACCCGCCCCTCAAGAGCGGGAGCACAGCTGCTCACTCCTGTCCACCTGGCCTCTTGGGTAGAGAGTCACTGCCTGTGGTCCATGCACACAGGCAGCCTCTCCCGCAGTACTCACGCCAGCCCCCAGCACTGGCCCAACACGTCTGTTCATGCCACCTTAGCATGATATAGAGACTCTCGATGGTATGGGATAGGACCAGTGTTTGAGTTTCCTCCTGGGTATAATCTCTCTGCTTGAAATACCATGGTTCCTGCCTTCCCCCGAAATTTCATCTCGTCCATCAAGAGTTGGTTCAGATTGCATATCTGTAAACTCTTTCTTCTCCCTAAGATCCTTTTCATTTCATAAAGTAGTTATTACTGCGTGGCCTTACAGGGACCGGGGTCTGCATCTCTTCAACCACAATGTGACCCCCATGTGAGGGGCATCCTGTCTCACACGTCTTTGTCTCTCTGAAGCAGTAGCTGGCATTTTAAGTAATATTTAAAGGGACACACTGGTAATATGTGTCTGAAATCCTTACTCTGCTTATTCCTTAATTTATGTAACAGTTTTTGCTATGCAGTGAAACCCGCTGTGAAAAGTTTGTCACAGCGTAAGGTAATTCCAGTTATTTTTTGCTTATAATTTTTCTCAGGACCGACGCTAACCATTGTCATTTTTAGTCGCCATCCGGTCCTCAAGGTGTAGTAGGAGGGTGGTTTCCAACCCTCCCTACCCTTCAGACGGAGGGACCTTTGTCCCGTGACTTCTCTCTATGCCGTTACGAAACCCAAAACTGGAAATTTCCATGCTGGTATCCTTCAGACCTCTGTATTTTAAGTTAGACAAAAAACCTTCAGTAAGGGAAACGGAGGTGTAATTTGAAGTCTCACGTGGAAAGACAAAGTGGAGAGGTTCTGTAATGTAAACTGAGCCCGGCTGAAAACTGGTCCTAGGGACTGGGAAAGGCGTCCCGGGCCCTCCCCGAGTCTCGGCTGAAGGACACTATCAAATGTTTCCTATTGGTGGTTTGTCTCTTTTCGTCAGCCCGGATAAAATGTTGAAAACATACAAATCAAGTACTTTTACACCTGACATTTGCCTCCCATTATAAACTACAAAACTTCTAATTATGACTTTGTTTCCCATGACTTCCCTTACGCCTAATGATACTAAACAGCGTGGCTAGTAAGAATATACCCTAGGTGTGCTGACTAAATCCAGTTTCTGACTCTGAGATAAAGAACAGACCTCGCTACATGGTTTAAAAACCAAACCAGTGTGTACCGTCTCTGTTAATTCCACCTACTGGGAATAAGACCATTACCACAGTTTAAAGCCAAATTTGAAGCAAGCTTTAAGTAAATACTGGCTAGGTGGCTGGGCTCTGGCCAAGTCCGCACCCAGTTTCCTGGAAAATGACCTTGAATCAAGGTTTGAAGCAGCTTAAGTATTTTTCCAGCAGATCCAATCAGGAGCAAGCATACATCCTGACAGGTTTCCTGCGTGTGAACCTCTGGCCCACAGGTGACCAAGCACATAAGTGCAGATGGGTCAGACAGACTTGTTCAGGGAAGTGAAAACCTGTGGCTTGTTATCTTCCCGACCAACAGCCTCCAGAATCTCAGGAACAATCTGCCGTGAGCAAGAGGCTCGTCAATCAGAGGCATTTTTGTTTCGTGGAGCTCTTAGGCTTACAATGTAACTTTGGCTCTCGATTTTCTGTCAAGTTTTTTAGAGAGAACAACCAGATTTTTCTTCCTTTTTTTGTTTTGTTGTTTGTTTTGGTTTTTCAAGACAGGACTTCTCTGTGTAGCCCTGGCTGTTCTGGAACTCACTCTGTAGACCAGGTTGGCCTCTAACTCGCAGAGATCTGCCTGCCTCTGCCTCCTGAGTGGCAGGATTAAAGGCGTGCACCACCACCGGCACCCAGCTCAGATTTTTCTTCTTAAATTAGGTCTTTTGCATCTTCAGGAAGTCATTAAAGAGCCTTCTGGGGTAAAGATGGTTGTGGCTTGAGTATGAAATACCCTGGTAGGCTCACGTGTTTGAACACTTGGTCCTCAATTGCGGTACTGGTCACGACCTTTAGGAGGTAGAGCCCTAAGAACGAAATACATCACTGGGGGTGGACCTTGAGGTTTTACAGCCTGATCTCATTTCCTGCTCCCCCTCTGCTTCCTGACCTCTGATGCAGTATGGTGAGCCAGGGTCCTGCTTCTGCAGCCCTGCTTTTGCTGCCACAGCAGACTATCCCTTTGGAGCTGTAAGCCAAATAAAACCCTCTCTTCCCCAGTTTGCTTTCATATTTTATCACAGCAGGAGATGAACCAGAAGAACAGGGAACCCTCCACGGTTTTGACCCTCAGTTCTCTGGTCATTGCATCACTAAGAGAAGTGAGGTTAGTTTGAGATGGTTCAGTCTCTGCGAACCATGCTGTTTCTTGTGACCGCCATGACTTTTTCTCCAGGATTCCAACTTTTAATTTGACCTCAGCCTCTTCTGGACAAATGCATCAAACTTGCTACTTTGCAGTGTTCTACTTTTTGAAAGTTGGGTCTGTTGCCAGGTATGGTGTCTCATGTCTGTACTCCTAACACTTGAAAGATGAGACGAGGGTTGCCACAGGTTCAAGGCCAGCCTAGGCTAGGGAGTGAGGCCTTTCCTAGGGAGAAAAGGAAGGAAGGAAAAGCAAACTGGATGAGGGCCATAAGTACAGTTGCTCTTGGGTGAGCACTTGGTGGTTCAGTACATGCTCACACTGAACAGAGGTTGGTGTGGGTGAAATCAAAGTTCACGGTCAGTTTGGGCCACAGCGCTAGACCCTGTCTCAAAAACAACCCCAGCTTTTGAATGCTTGCTTGTAACATCTGTACTCTGCTTTAAGAAGACTGTTTCCCTCATGCAGTAGATGGAGGGAATTAGAGGCAGGCTGGTTAGCTGATTTCAGCCCATCATGCAGTAACATGACATTTTTCTTTAAAAAAAAAATTATTTTATGTGTGTGGGTGTTTAGCCTGCATGTATGTCTGTGTACAACATTCGTGAAGTGCCTGCAGAGGATACAAGAGAGCCTTGGATCTCCTGGAACTGGAGTTACAGACAGTAGTGAGCTGCCGTTTGTGTGTGTGTGTGTGTGTGTGTGTGTGTGTGTGTGTGCGCGCGCGCGTGCACACACACATGCACTGGGAATCGAACTCTGGTCCTCTAGAAGAGCAGCCGATGCCCTTAACCACTGAGACATGAAAGTAAACCTTGGTGCTTTGCATCTCCAGTCTTCCTAACAGGCCTACGGGTTGTTAGCACTTCAAATTGTAAGTCACTGTTACACAGTCTTCCATTCACGCCTGTCTATCCCAGTGCTTCCTGTTCTAAGTTGACTTATGGTGGCACCCCACCCTCACACGGGGCTTATTTTCAGTCGTGAGTTAGAATTTCTCTTCCACTGTGATTCTTCCTGGATACCATCCACCTCTATAGACGTTTGGGAGTTAGCACGATTCCTAACACTTAGTAATGCCCTTTCCCCTCCTCGCCTCTCTGGGGGCTGTAACAAGATTCCTGCCGCTTGCTAGTTCCTGTGAAGGCTTCCAAGTGCCCTCTGGAGTCCCGGTGTCCTTTAGGGGATCCTCCTTGCTATCATATTATACCAGCGGGTTAAGCCTCTTCTTTCTGCTTTGTGTGTGATATTTCACTGACCCTATATTTAGATGCACACTTGACTCGGACTCCAAAGCACCCCAGGAGACCTCTTTGCTGCGGGCACCTTCCGTCAGGAGGCCTGTACCCTGAGCTCCCATCTCCTTGGGCTTCTTTTTCCTTTTGACCTTGCTCTTCCTTCATTTCACCGCGTGAAGGACTTCCTCTGCTAACAGACGGTGGTGTGGAAGTTGTCCTTGACTGTTGACACAGAGCACAAACCTCTGACTGAAGGCAAGAAGGCAAGCCTGGACTACCCTTCCCTGTCCTTGCAAGCCCTCCCTTAGGTTTTACAGTTGTCATCCGCCCTTGGGCCCATCTAGAAGTTTTTCAGGAAACTGAGGTGGAAAGTATCTCTTGCTGTTTATAAATCTGCTTTTCCTGCGTCTCCCTATTCAGACTGAAATCTCTTTGACATCAGTTAGTGTGTGGTAAATTCCTCCCAAGTCTTAAAACAACCTCTCCCAGTACCTTCCTGATGACTGTCAATATTTCCTACTGGGATAGCGAGACCAAACTAGGGGACTCGTGATGTTTATCCTGTTTTATTTTCATCCTGAAAAAACGCAGGTCGATGAGCCAACCGCTTCCTGGTCACCTCCATCCGCCAGAGCCAGAGAAGCGATACGCTCCACCGATGCTTCTCACTACGAACTGCAGGTGGAGATAGGTAATGGTGTGGAGCTCACGGCACAAAGACTGTTCCGTGGGCGTCTCTTTACTGTCGCCTGCAGCATAAGCTAGATTTTAACCAGGTCTGTTAGGTGAATCTAATGCATTTTATCCAAAAATAATCTCATATTCTAGTTTACTCTTCCACTGAAGTACATTTAGAAAAAAAAGATGACATTAGATAATCTAAGTACTTACTTGTATCATTTTTTTAAAGAAAGCTTCTAGTTTTATGTGTTTAATTTTTACAGGGCAGAAGCTTAAACCAAGTACTAAAAGTCTTTTCAGTCATGACACTTAACCCAAATTACTTGCTAATTTGTTATTTAATTTATATATTTTATAATTTTATATAATTCATATTTTAATCTAAATTTTCAGTTGTACAAATCATTCTTATTTAAGTACAGAGCAAAACCAGTTCCTTTTTATAGGTTTAAATTCGTGAAACATTTGCTCCGAACATTCCGGAGTATTTATTAACCACTAAAAACTGGTGGCCGTGTTGGGTGTGAGGATACACGAAAGCTCTATGACTTGAGGTCCATCCTCTCTGGCAGATGAATACATTGAATGATGCTTTTTCATTCACTGAAGTGCATTGGAGTACAGCTATATTAAAGGAACCCATCTGATATAGACATTGCCAATATTTTCAATGGCTTATCATTTTCTTCATTTTTATCTTTGTATTTTACAAAATATATTCATATATATTTTATATATTCATTTAAAAATCAATATATTATTTATTTACACATGTGTATTTTTTACATACACATACACCGCTTCCTGGTAAGAACATTTCAGTTCCCAAGTAAAATTTTAATAATGATAAAAGTGAACACAGAGCAAGTAACTAGAGCCTGAACGTCTTACTGACACCCCGACCTTCATCCAGGTTTGTCGGGCATTGTGATGCACTGACCTTACTGTGTGTCTATGGAATGTCTTCCTCCAAGCTCCCAGGGTGCCTTTCCATTGCCTGCTCTGTAACCTCCTTTAAGACATGGAGTCTGAGCCCCTCCAAGCCAGTAGAAGGAAAGCGTGAGACTTGTGAACATATGGCATGTGACCCTTCGTGCAAAACCTGTCCAATAAGTTACATAACTCTTTTAGTTATCCCAAAGACGTTTCCTTAAGATGGGTGACCAGAAAATCAAGGAGGGAACTCAAGTTGACTGGATGGGAAGGTAACAATGATAGAAGGAAAAGAATGTTTAATTTTTGACATAGGAGGCGTTAGGGGGCTAAATATGACCAAGATACACTTCTGAAATCCCCAAAGAATTAATAAAAAAATATCATTTAAAAAAGTTGAGAGGCACAGTGTGTTGAAGTAAGGGTCATGTCTGGATCACGATATCAGTAGGCAGTTTGAGCCATGGGCATCGAGATCTGGGCTTTACCATGGAGGACCTCTGACAGCCAGACCGTGCTGCCCAGAGATGGAGGGCCCCGCCTTCCCAAGCTTGCAGGGTAGCTGGGAACGGCCCGGGTTGTCATGTTGGTGAGTCTGGTGTTTAAGTTCTAGGCTGTCACTATGGTGCTGAGAGTGTTCGAGCCCTTTTGTTTGCTTGGTGTATTTCGAAGAGCAGAGGGTTTTAAATTTTGCTGCAGTGCATGCACAGCATCGACATTTTTTCTGCTTTGATTGTTACCATGGGCTTTGTGTCTGATTCCAGGAAGAGGATTTGACAACCTGACCTCTGTTCACCTTGCACGGCACACTCCTACAGGAACACTGGTCACTGTAAAAATCACCAACCTGGAAAACTGCACCGAGGAACGTCTGAAAGCTTTACAGGTAATGATGTAAAGGCAGGAAGTGTTGACTAAAATGTCTATTTGTGGAAGCTGCATCTGTAAGAAATTTTATCCCCTGACTGATAGTTCTTTTGGGAAAGTAGATTTAATAAAATCATGCAGTTACCAGATTGGGTAGAATACGTGGAAACAAGATGCATTACCTGATAGATCAAATATATTCGAACTTTTGGTAGATACTGTGAATTCCTTCAAGGGAATGACATATTTGGTGCTACGCGGGAGACTGACAGCACCCTCAGCCAGTCCAGTGACAAATGGCCGTACTGTAAAACACAGAGAGACAGGAAGACACGGGAGTTTATCTTCTATCATTTAAGCAAAATCAACCTCAGAATTGATCAATTTTAATAGGATCACATTACAGCATATAAAATTATTTTCTTGTTTTCTAATAGTTTTTCATGCAAAGGGGGAAATTTTTTATTTTGCTGTCATCTCAATTTTTAAAATATTGATATGGTGATAAAGAGATGCCTAACCTTGTAAGGCTGCTTATCCCAAGCCTCATGGCCTGAGTTTGATCCTTGGAGCTCACATGGTGGATAGAGAAGACTGACCCGCAGGATGTCCTCTGGCCTCCAACTGTGCACTGTGTTATGTGCATGCCTTCCCCAGCCAATCAGTCAATCAATCAATCAATAAATGTGAAGACACTTATATGTGCAGATAGATAGACACATGCATACATATACATACATACATATGTACATACATACATACATACATACAATAGAAAAAAGGACAGGAGAAACTATACGAGACTATTTACAGTAAGTCTCTCCATGGTGTGGTGTTAGCAGTGGCTCCCCTGTCCTCATTTCTGTGTTTTAAACATTTCTACAACAAAAACGTAAGTCTTTAGATATATTCTCTTTGGGGGCAGACTAAGTTCACATTCCTCTTTCACGGTGTGTTCTGGACAGGTTTTCTAACGTTATAAAAGCACCGTTTACAGCACAAATCAGTGTTACATATTTTTTGGAGCAGCCATGAAATTTAGAAGCAGAGGCCGCCCTGCCCCCTGGAGTGTTAGCCGAAATCACCGCTACTGTGAAGAAGAGTGACTTGTAAATGTCTTCTCTCCTGTTGTTTATCCCAGAGAGCGCTGGTTCTGTCTCACTTTTTCCAGCACCCCAATGTCACAACGTACTGGACAGTGTTCACCGTGGGCAGCTGGCTTTGGGTGGTTTCTCCATTTATGGCCTATGGTAAGGAGATGGTTTTAAATAAAACAACGGATTCTTTAACCTTGATGCTATCATTGTAAAAACCGAGTGGTCTCTTGTATCTATCTACTGCTTTTAATTTATAAATTTAGTGACCAATTCTATATTTCATAATATATATTCATAATAGATAAAATATTTGTATTTTTTAGTTTTAAAATAGAATAGGTGTGGTGATCCGCGAAACCACCGCTGACGCTCAGAGTCCCACGCCTTGGCACACACTGCCCCTCCTTCAGTGTTCTCTCCTCTCTTAGTAGAGAAGAGCTCTTGTTTTGCCGACAGAAGTAATTTCTCCACCCAGGCACCCTGTCCTTGTTTCTGCTTCACTGTACTGTGGACATCCGTGACGTCACTGTATTGTAGATATCCATGACGTCACTGTACCGTAGACATCCATGATGTCACTGTATTGTGAACACCCATGACGTCACTGTACCATAGACATCCACAATGTCACTGTACCGTGAACACCCATGACGTCACTGTACCGTAGACATCCACGATGTCACTGTATTGTAGATATCCATGACGTCACTGTACCATAGACATCCATGACGTCACTGTTCCGTGAACACCCATGACGTCACTGTACCATAGACATCCATGATGTCACTGCTCCGTGAATAGCCATGTGTGGCCGGCTCTCTTACTTCTGCCTCTTGGAGGAGGTAATCATTTATGCTCCCTGTTTTGATATCCTGAGGTGCTTAGATGGCACCTTGTTCACTAAGTGTGCTGAACTCGTGAGGAAATGGATTCCGGAGCTTTGGTCACTAGAATAGCGCTTGTGAATTACTTCTAGGTTTAAAATATGATGTATAGTATGCATTTTTATTCAGCAGTACTGAAAAATGTTCTCTTACCTTTCAAAAAGTCACTCTTGTATGTGGGGTGTGTGTGGGAGAGACTATGGTTGGTTGAAACACAGGGCCTTGAGCGGGGTGGACAAATGCTCTACCTCTGAGTTATGTTCCCAGCCTCTCCTCCAAAAACAAACAAATAAACACCACACAAAACCACAGGAAGGAGCAAGGGGGAGTGGGATTAAAAAATAAGATTAAATATTTCAAGCCAGACTTGGTGGCACAGAATTATAAGCTACTGGGGAATTGAGACAGGAGAATCACAAGTCAAGGCTGACCTTGAGCTGCAGAATAAGTTCAAGGCCAACCTCAGCAACTTAGATGGGATCCTACCTTAAAAACCCAAAGATGTGTAGAGGGCTGGGGATATAGCGCAGTAGCGATATGTTTGCCCGATCCAAGCCCCCGACCACATTGTGGTGGTGGTGATGTGAAGGATATGTTTGCCTGGGAAAATGTCTGGACTTGGAAGGCAGCACGCCTGTGTTTGTCTCCCCATGATTGAAAAGCGTATCTAGAACATTCCCAGCTTCCGTCTGAATGTCAGGGCTTTCTTCCAGGCTCGGCAAGTCAGCTCCTGAAGACCTACTTCCCAGAAGGGATGAGC
This sequence comes from Microtus oregoni, assembly GCF_018167655.1. Classification (NCBI taxonomy): domain Eukaryota; kingdom Metazoa; phylum Chordata; class Mammalia; order Rodentia; family Cricetidae; genus Microtus; species Microtus oregoni. The sequence goes on from NW_024544794.1 coordinate 1,203,484, forward strand.
GAGGCCTTAATAAGGAACATTCTTTTTGGAGCAGTGCGGGGGCTGAGCTACCTGCACCAGAGCGGCTGTATCCACAGGTACTGGCTGGTTCACATCCACACCTGAGCTTGAGGTCATCAGGGAGAGCAGCTGAGCATTAGGAAAAGGAGGGGTAACCCTGGTGTCCACCTCACACCTGTTCACACTGCAGTAGCGTGCTGGTGTGCTTGTCTTAGTGGGAGGCAGGGGCGCTGAAAACTCACACGCCCAGATTATGAGCTGGGATTTTGTTGTTCTTTTTGGGGAAACGATGAACTTCATCCCCTGCTTTCCAGCTAATGTCACGTTTCCGTGAGTTGTAACAGCCCTTCCTCGTCTGACTGGTCTCAGGCCTGAAGAGCACCACGTACCAAACACCAGCTCCCCTGTGCCCTTCTGGACCCGTTTCTCATCAGAGACTAATTTTGGGTAGACGTGCTTGCCGTAGTTTCCAGCTCCATAACGTTGGGTGCTGTGCCGCTTGTTCCTCAGCGGCGTTCTGGCTGAGGATTCCAGACAGACTGGATTCAAATTGAGATTTGCTTCACCTCACCGGATTATTGGCTGTGCCGCTGTTAGTGTCCAAAGTTAGTGCTTTAGATGGAAAAGTAAGACATGGACTATAGACAGTTAAAGGAACTTTAATGTGGCGTATATCTAAAAATGATGTTATCCCATAGACGCTTCTCTTGTCTTTCAGTTAACCCTAAATAATAATAGTATGCTTCAGTGCACCCTAAAATAGCAACATTCATGATTCATCTTCATTTCTTAAAGAAGTCCCCCAATTCCAAGCTTGTAGCTTGTGATCCCCCCCCCCCCCCCCCGTTCCCGTACTGCGTACGTACCTAAGTGAGCTCCTTGACTTCTTGGAAATGTCATGTATTTTACGGGCACACTGTCCACCGCCGTTTTATCCAGGGTGTTTGCTTCCCGAGGGGACGTAGGGATGTGTTCTCGCCAGACTTTTGTTCACTTTGCGTGGGCCAGGTTCCTAGTACTTAGGACTGTTTCTTTTTGTTCTAGGAGTTTTAAAGCCGGCCATATCCTCATTTCTGGTGATGGCCTGGTGACCCTCTCTGGCCTGTCCCACCTGCATAGTTTGGTTAAGCACGGACAGAGGCATAGGGCTGTGTTTGATTTCCCACAGTTCAGCACGTCAGTGCAGCCGTGGCTGAGCCCAGAGCTACTGAGACAGGTCAGGTGTGGCTGTGGCATCGGGTTGTCTGTGCGTCTCACGTGTCTTTGAGTTTGACTAGGGGACGGCTGTGTCCTTGTTTTTTGGTGAACGGCTGCCACGAGACCTTTTCTCTTTTCGAGACTGTGTTAGGGATCTTAAATTGTGAGGGCATCTGTTAGGCGGACCTTGATTTTGTGCTGGGGGGGCTCCTCCGTTGTCACCGTCCTTTGTCAAGAGGACACCAGTACACCACTCTTTGCTATTCATGCTAAGGCCTTCGTATTGTGTTCACAGGATTTACATGGATATGACGTGAAGTCAGACATTTACAGTGTTGGGATCACAGCATGTGAACTCGCCAGTGGGCAGGTACCTTTCCAGGACATGCACAGGACTCAGGTAACGGAACTCCCTGAACTTAGCTTTGCCGGCTTCCTTGGGTCTAGATGACTTCCGTTGAACATTTTGTTGTAGACTCTAGAGATTGTCATTTTTATTTAAATGTTTCCCCTAGAAAGCATTTGAGAGTGTTCCCCTTCCTCCTAGATGCTGTTACAGAAGCTGAAAGGCCCTCCGTATAGCCCGCTGGACATCGGTGGCTTTCCTCAGTCGGACTCCAGAATGAGAAATTCCCAGTCCGGGGTGGACTCCGGGATCGGAGAGAGCGTGCTGGTCTCGACCGGAACTCACACAGTCAACAGTGACCATCTCCACACGCCAGCCACGAAAACGTTCTCTCCGGCCTTCTTTAGCCTGGTGCAGCTGTGCTTACAACAAGACCCCGAGAAAAGGTAAGCTTGGCCATCTATAAACAGCACAAAACGTGTGTGTTTTATATCTTAGAGTGGTTTTGTAGTATATCCTTCCCATAGAAGTTACATCTTTTCATCAAACACTTACCTAGAGACTATCAGTGCTAAGAACAAGTCAGTGAGAAGCAAGGGTGAGGAACACGGGCGGAGTTCAAAATCACAGGCGTTGGACATTGTTTGTAGCCACACTGCACCCAGTCAGAGGTTCTTAGTGTGTCCGTGTAAGGCACTGTTGCTATTGCACTTATGTACATAGGTTTGTAAACGCTGAAACGCTCCCATTAGCATTTTAGAAAGAAGATACAGACTCTTACCTTTTTTAGAACCTTCATCCTGGCAGGTTCCTTACAAATAGTTTGCGTACAGTAAAAGTTGAGTATGGGTTAATATAAAGGTATTTCCAGAATTATTTCTTCTATCAGTCAAGGCTGTTGCTAAGAATTACTGCTAATCAATGTCCTTTTCTGTCTAACTTTTTAACATTGAGTTTCTCAGTTCTAAGCCTCATTTCTAATGTAATTATATACATGAAAAAAATCTACGTTCTAATATTAGGTTTTATTTTCTAATAACTCTTTCAAAAATTTCAGGCCATCAGCAAGCAGTTTGTTGTCCCATGTATTCTTCAAGCAGGTGAGCTGATATATTGTCCATGGTCTTAAATATTTTTAAAAATTATTTTTTAAAAGCCATTTTTGTTGACTTTATAGAGTTTAGCTAATAACGTTCCTATAAAATAGAGTTAAAGCAAGAAAACATTTTAGTAGTTTAACTTATTTTATTGTTTGTCTGTGTTAACTTGGGTGTCATGTTCCTGCATGGTGGGGGTCAGAGGATAGTAGTTCTACCATGGGGATCCATGTGGACCTTGGGTCTTTAGGTGTCGTGGCAGATGCTTTTAGCATCTTTGCCCGCTGAGCCATCTGCTGGCCCTAATAGTAGAATATCTGAAAGATTCTTATTCTTCAAAACCAGAAGAGTAAAAGCAGCATATCATATTACAAATTCCATATTTCCATCAACTGAAAACTGGTGTCTTTTGACTTACCTACAAATGATGACAGGGCAGAATAATTCTGATTAAAAATTAGTTTATTTAGCTTTTAAGCCTTTCTGTTTCCTGATTATCAGAATTGGAGGCATTTAAAGGAAAATAATTTTGAAGTTTTATAATTTCTTTAAAAGCTATTTGTTGAGAATAAAGTCCGTGTTGAGTCTGTGCCCACATCACTATTCTAAGTTTCTTTAACAGATGAAAGAAGAAAGCCAGGACTCCATCCTCTCGCTGTTGCCTCCTGCTTACAACAGGCCATCCTTGGCGCTGCCGCCAGCGTCACCGTGGAGTGAGCTGGACTGCGAGTTTCCCGATGACAGAGACCCAGACTGGGAATTCTAGGGTCGCCACCTCATGTCCTCTATACTTGACAGCTGCTCCTTGCTGCTTCTCTCCTGTCTTGCTGGGGACAATGCCAGATCTATACTTGAAAACACCGTTGGTGCACTGGAGACTCGCCCGCTCTGTTCACGCGGTACACCCATCACCTCTGCTCAGATCGGAGCACCTTCACGGTCCTTCACGATGGCAGCATCAGAATCTCAACCAGCTGCACTTAGTGTCATCCGTCCCTTCCTCTCTTTAAGCTGTGACTGGAACTTTCTGGATCTCGGTGTGATTTTTGAGCCAGCGAGGTTTCTTCTACATTTTGCTGTCCTCTGGGGAATGAGCCCTTCCTCCAAGGACTGTGCTTCCGAGAGCATCTTTTCTTCAGACTCTCTAGCCTTTTTTTTTTTTTTTTTTTTTTTGAGAAGGGAAACTATTGTGCTGTCCCTGTTACATATGGTGACATCAAACTGAGCCTGGGCTCCCATTAAATAATCCACTTGAAACATGAAGAGAAGACGCTGTCTGCATTTTAAACGGGGGGTGGGGGGTAGGGGCTAACGTGAAACATGAAGAGAAGACGCTGTCTGCATTTTAAACGGGGAGCTAATATGCCACTTTTCTACCTGTGTAAATTATAGATTCTGAATTCATGCACCCTGTGGGAGCTCAATAAAGATTTATTAGACCAAACGTATCTTTTATATATTCTGTGTGATTTAACAAAGCTAGAACAGATTCTAATTGGGTTTGTCAAGAGGAGGTCTTTTTCTCAACTTGAGTTATGTCACCTAATCAAGTGTAGGCAATCTCGAGGAGATACAGAGACAGAGGGTGTCTGGTCTTTCATGATTATTCCTGTAGTGGGGTAAACCGTGCGGTTGTTCGTGACCTGGCCTCTTTAGCAGGAGGTGTTGTGTGTCAATCACTCTCCTGCTGCACTGGAGTAAACCGTGCAGTTGTTCATGACCCGACCTCGTTAGCAGGAGCTGTTGCGTGTCAATCACTCCCCTGCTGCTGTGATATAATACCGTGATCAAAAGTGGCGGAAGGAAGAGCTGCAGAGGGCTAGCTGTCCACCATGACAGGCATGCAGGCAGCAGGAGCGGAAAAAGACCGCATTTCAGCTCCACACACAGGAAGAGAGCGACCCGGAAGTGGGGCAAGTCCATAAACTCTGAGAGCACCCCCAGTCACGTTCTTCCTTGAGCGAGGCTCAGAGTTCTAGAAGTTCATTAACCTCCCGATAGCATCACCGACCTTTCAGATACATGAGCCTGTAGAGTACATTTTCACCCCAAATACCACGCCGTCTCAAAAATGGTGTCAGTTGTAATAATGTCCGTTGGTTTCTTAATCTATATGACTATATACATAGCAAGTGACTATATGAGTATATTATATTGGAGGAAAATGATTAAGATTAAATAGGCAAGCAGTTAGAAGCAATTCTGTTTGTGTTTGTTGGCTACACCCCCCTGCCTCAAGAATGAATGTTAGGGACGCTCTGTGCTCTGTGTGCAAGTCCACCAAGACCTGCTGAGATGCCAAGTGGAGCAGGGAGCGGACAGGAGCATGATGGGAGCTGTAGTTCTTAGTTACTGTAGTTAACGCCTTAGCATCGCCCCCTCTGGGAGGGTCCTGCGAGTGTAACCTGACAACAGTGGGCGGGGTTGTCATGAAACGTTGCCTGTCAGATTCTACTGTCGGAATACTGGGAATTAGAACGTGTACATGTTTGCATGTGCATAGAAAACATGCAGTATCCACACATATGTAAACATTTAAAGAATTGGATCACAAAATGGTGGAGGCTGACAAGGGTCTGCGCATGAGCTTAAGGTCTCAGACAAGACAGCCTTGAGTGTGTCCAGGGGCTGTGAAAAGCTGAACCCCAGCTTAGAGTCAGACAGGAGGACCTTACTTTTTGGGGGGGGGGGGATGTCAGAATTTTTGTTGTATGGAAAACTTCAGGGATTTCCATGGTGGAATGTGTTAGAAACACTGCCCTCAAGTGACAATACTGTCATAAAATTTTAGTGAGGTGCAGGAATTTGAGATTTCCTTCTGGGGAATGTAACTTTGCTGAAGTCAGACCTGCGGTTCCTCTTTACCATCGCTCAGTTGCCTTCTACCCCCAATTCGCTTCTCTGCTCTCCTCAGCCTCACTGGAATTGCTACTCACGTTATACCGCGTACCTTTGGAATCTTGGGCAGAAACATCCCATATACCTGTTCCTTTCGCATCCAGGGCAGAAACAGCTAAACTCTGTTGCTTTTAGTTCTCACAGCTGACCTCACTCCTGATCCTCTTGGCGGCGGCTGGTTCTCTTTAAGACCCGGCAACAGCGCTTCCTTTCCGGGTGATTGGAGCACATCTTGCTTTTGCTAGCTCTGCTCACTCTTCCTTTTGGCTTCTCAGCCTGCATCTACCGCTCAATAAAATGAGTCCCTGCATTCTTTCTGATCGGCCCAGGGAAGTGCAGACTGTTAAAGCTGGAAATTTAATGAGAGCTACATAAAGTTTAGTTGCTAAGCGCAGACAGCTGCGAATGGGGAGCTGGCGAGCTGAGTGGGTAGGGATTACCAAGTATGGCAAACACAGGGGGGTTAAAGACTCGTTCACCCCCAAAGGGACAAACTACGCAAACTTTGCTAATGAACACCAACCGTATATGCATTTCTTTAGTTTGTTCTGGAGAGGTCTATAAACAAAAACACGCTTACATAGGATGTGTTTATTTTTCATTTTAATCGTAACAAAATGGTCTCACAAGATGAAACTTAGTTGCTGACTTCTATCACACGTGGGGGATAGATCTCCAAACCATTTTGTGAGTGCAGGAATTATATTCTGACTGGTGGCCTCACATTTCATCCTATAGTATCTAGCATCTGGATAATATCACAAATGAGCGGACGTTTTTCAATATTCTCTTTTAATTTTCTTTTGGACCGTATTTTACGTATCTCGTACTCTGGGGTGGTATCGTGTATATGAACTAAGCCCGCTGAAACCATCCTAGGACTTGCGAATTTCCCAGCGACACTTTCTCGGCGTTTGTTCGGCGCAGTGAAGGGTCGTGCACAGTGCTTTGCCTGGTAGTAGGGATCATCTGGACTCTTGCCTAAAAGTCTGGCTCTTGATTTTGAGTTTTTAGGATGTTTGACTGAAGGCACGTGTAAATCGTCGAATCTATCCAAACAGTCCTACATTTTGAAACAAAGCATCAAAGGGGTAAATTAGGCTTCTTGAGAATACATTTTAATACATTATAAGAATACATTTAATACATTATAAGAAGTAATGCCTGTAGGATCAGCAGTTAAGAAATGAACGCCCTGATGTTTCTTAGGCAGTCTCAATGTGTGCTGTACACCCGGGGCTTCCCATTAGACGCTCCCTGAGGAGTGGTTGGTTTTTGTCTTACCTTTTTAGAGGACTTGCTTCCAAGGGTGAAAGATAATGAAAATGAACCCTGACCTAACTAAGGAGCTGTCCTCTGGGGTCAGACCCAGGCAAAGTAGGCCAGCCTAGTCTCTAGCCTACAGTTCTTTTCCAAGCTATCTTTCCCATGGCCTCAAATGTAAATTATAAACTTTGATATTTTTTACTTTTATATCATCTAAACTTTTATCTGTCTCTAGAAGTCACTTTAATAACCATCTTTGTTAATGTATATATATATGTGTGTGTATATACATATGCAGATATACAACATAACATTCTAAGACTGTAATTGTAATATTTGTATGGGACTGAATATCGGTATATAGTCTAAGCTGGCCTCTCACTCTAAATCTTCTTGTCTCGGTCTCCAGATTGGTAGTATTCTAAGTGTATATCACCACACCCAGATCGATCATTATAATGTTTACATTAAAAATCATTGGCCAAGTGTGGTGGCTTAGTCCCCGTGCTCACGGTAGAGGAAGAGGGTCACCGTGAGTTCAAGGTCACCAAAATAACAAGAGGGGGAAAGTGACAGTTGTCTTCTTTACATGTTCTATGGCTGTGTTTTTAATATGAAGGACAATCTAATGTGTTCCTAAAAGGGTGCGGAGCTGTTGGCCGTGCAGTGGTGTCAGCTAGTTTCTTCACAGAGTAGTTCACCCCATTGGGGGAATGGCACACGACAGCCACTCACAGAGATGAGTGTTTTGATGAGAGATAAGGCAGGCGTGGCTAATTATAGGGTCAAGAAGGTTGGGTAGGACTAGTAAGAATCTACAGAGATCTACAAAAGACTACAGCCATCTGCAAAAGGAATCCGACCGACTTGAGTTTTTGCCTGGGTTTGGAGATGGCAGGAAGATACTCTTTTTCTTTCTTCTTGAGGAAAAAAAGATCTTACACTCTAGCCCGCATAAACCTGGTTTGGAACTCCCTGGGTAGCTTAGGCTAAAACTAAACTAAAACTTGAGATCATCTGGCCTTTGGAGTTCATGGTGTATACTCCCATGTCCAGAGATTCTTTTTCCTCTCATGTAGGTAGGACAAGCAGCCCAAGGTGATTCTTCAGAGGTTCTGCTACATTAGTAAATAACAACTTTAATCCATAGCTGGTAGCCAGGATGTCAGTGGGAGGCCACGAGAACCACATCACTGGCTTGAAAGAAGTCCCTTCTATTCTTGGATTTTTAAAAGGGACATGCTGCTTCAAAAGGAGTGGAAAATAAGAAGCTAGAAGCCAGGGCTGGAGAGATGGCTCAGTGGTTAAGAGCATTGCCTGCTCTTCCAAAGGTCCTGAGTTCAATTCCCAGCAACCACATGGTGGCTCACGACCATCTGTAGTTGAGTCTGGTGCCCTCTTCTGGCCTTCAGACATACACACAGACAGAATATTGTATACATAATAAATAAATATTAAAAAAATACATTGTAGGCATGTAAGAAATTTAAAAAAAAAAGAAGCTAGAAGCCAAAACCCTTTAAGGAACTGTCCCTCCAGGGTCAGGTCCCTCCCAACAGCAGCTTTTCTGTCTTTTGACTGATTCATTTCAGAATTTCTTAGGTTTCAGGAAATAGAAGGACATCTTTGTGACCATTTGACAAAAGCTCTAGTACCATTGAACTCACTTGTCCATTAGAGACAAAAGTTCAGAAACACTTAGTCCTACTATAAGGAGATAACTACAAGCTGTCCTCCCTTGCTCTAACAGGAAGGGTTGTGAGTGCTGAGGAGTTGGCTCGGTTGGTAAAATGCCTGCCATGCAAGCATTAGGACCTGAGTTCAGTCTCCAGAACTCATGTTAGAAAACAAACAACAAACCTGGGCATGGTTGTGAGCGACTGGAATCCCAGGGCTGGGAGGGGGGAAGGCGGGGGGGGGGGGATGGAGGGAGGGGAGAGAGAGAAAGAGAGAGAGGGAGGGAGGGAGGGAGGGAGGGAGGAACGGAGGGAGGGAGAGAGAGAGAGGGACATAGAGAGAGAAATGGAGAGAGAGAGGGAGATGAGAGAGAAAGAGAGAGAGAGAGAGAGAGAGAGAGAAGAGGATCCTTGAAACTTGCCAGCCAGCCCACCAACCCTAATCATCAAGTTCCAGACCAATGAGAGATCCTGTCTCAGACCAAACCAAACCAAAAGACCAAGTGGATAACACTAAGAAGCTACAGCCAGGGTTAATGTCTGGCCTCCACAGTATGGGCATATGCACTAGCATACATACACACACACGCACATACACAAAGGGTTATGAGATCATATATGCTTTTATACAATTTGACATGAACATAATTTACTCATTTGGGAAAAAAAAAGTCTCTAAAGGACCTTGATCTTCTTTCTTCAGAACTCAAATTGAATCTGTTTCTTTTCTTAATACGCACATGCCTGTGTATACACAGATACACTAGCTCAATACCAAATGACTATATTTAGATAGAAAAAATCTAAAATTAAGAATATAAATTCTTATCCCACCACTAAGAAGCTGTCAGAATATTTATATTACATGTAGCATAGAGCTATGTCAGTCCTGCCACTATAAAGTTGGTAGCTTGCTTTACTACATAAAAAGTATCAAAGTAACTTCTGAAATTAGATTTATTTTCCCATTCAAAGGCAGACTAATGTAATCAAGTTGTTGATTTAAGATCGGTTTCGGATCTTAAGAGTTTTCCAAATTATGATTCATGTGCACTGCACAAATTAAGGGAGAAGAGCCATGATCCAGAGAATCAAAATAAATGCCTGCTGCTTCTATATTTTCTTGCTTTAGAATGTACACACAAAGCCTAGCAGTCATGGAACAGGAAGGGTTAAATTGGGAAGGGATTGGGAGAGTGGAGTAGAGGAGGAATATGGGGACCTTTGGGGAAAAAAAAAGTCGCATGGAGAGCTGTCTACTTCTCTCTCTCTCCCCTCCCCCCTCCCCATATAATGGAGTTGCCTTATGATATGATGGGATCTATAAAGGGGTAGCAGCCACAGCTAAATGCCACAAGTTAACAAATTAAAAGCCCAATGCCAGGAACAAGTTGCTGCTTTTGGAGTTATTTACTGGTGAGGTCCTATATACCTCAAACATTACAGGCTATTGCCAATGCTATTTGCCCTCCAGAATTTGATAAGACCGTATTGCTGAAGATACCAGAGACATGAATCATGGGACATGGAGGCGTCAAGATGGTACTGGCCTGGAAGCCTCATCCCTGTTAGCTGGGTCCACAGTGCTGGGAGTACTATTCACGCTACCGGAAGGGGGAAAAAAAAACAAAAAAACATCAGTCAGTCGTACCCAGCTGTGAACCCTGTAAAAGCTAAAAACCACATCTGCTTGGCACAGCATGCCCGCGGATGCCATAGCAGCACCGACATCATGGGAGTAACCACACACTTTCTGTTTGGGTTTCAATCCCACTTGATGGACAGAACCTGTAGCTGGCATCCCTGTCAGGCCCAGAAGCTGTTATCGGGCTATCAGTGACTGTTCTATCCGGAGATTGGTGCCTCTCTCTAAGCTCATCAAAGAAGCCTCTGTAACTCACTGTAGGTGGTGACTAACACAGAGATCCACAGCTGGCTGAGGTACAGAGAACAAGAGGCCGTGGAACGCTCAGCCATAAATGGGACAATCTACATCACATCCCCTCTTCCCAAGACTGGATCATTGCAGAGGAGGGAGCAGAAAGAGGGTAAGAGCCCCAGGCAACGGGTGAACACACAACGGGACACAAGGAACAGGCGTGCACATTTGAAAGCACAGTGGTTGTGGTAGCCTGTGTGAGAGCAAACCAGGACAGAAGTCCCAGTGTGGAGAGGGTAGGCTGGAGAAGCCTCACCCCCTTTTCAAGGAGATGTTGCAGATGAACAGACAGCTTCCAGGAGAGAGAAGTCAGTTCTCTTGAAGAATGTAGCCCCTAGTAAGCTGACCACGCTCCGTGTCCACGGTTCACACGTCCAATAGTGTCTGGGCAGCACAGATGGGACTTGATGGGGCTTGGGAAGAAGACACACGTTGGGTAGGTAGAGAAGGAAGCTGGGCCTGAGGGGAGCTGGGCAAGCGAATGTGAACAAAAACACTGAAAATTTCAAAGAACTAACAAAACCTAGAATTTAACTCCCTAGATCTCAGAAGATGATCGAGCCAGGAGGGTAAAGGGCCAAGCAAGTAGAGCTAAATTTAAGAGTTTCAACTAGTAATCCAAAAGAGTGTACGTTGTACATATGATTCTAATTCCTAGCAGAATGAGAGCTTCCTACTTCTTTACTAACCAAGACAATCCAGTTATCTGAAAGAGCCATGTATACAGTTCTGCCTCTAGGAGAAGAAAATCTCAGTTATGTTTCCATGGTACCTGGCCTCCCATGGTTGTGTAGGCGCAACATGGCACAGTACCCTAGGCTAACCTCAGTCAGGAGGGCCAGCCAGCCAGGCTTCCAAAGACACAACTGTGTGCCTGGGCTTCAGATTTGTTAGCCCGAGGGCTTTCCTAGAAAAAAGAACACCATTTTCTAAGTCATGTCCCAGATGAGGTACCCTTTTCCTACTTCATAAAAGACATTCTGGTTTTGTAATTGTCTTTTGAATCAGTTGAGATATTTGAACACAACGGAACATTTTTAAAATACACAAGTCTGTATGGATATTAGAGGTACACACACACACACACATACACACACAGACACACCCTACACACACACACATACACACACACACACACACACACACCTTCATTTAGAAGGTATACGTATTCTAAGGCAAAATTATTATAAAACTTTACAGGAGGAAAATACTTAGGAAAAGCATGATTACATGTATAGTTCTCCTTGCAGTCCAGTGAAGCAAAGTCCTTGGGACAGACTTCCGGAGGTGAGGTCTTGTGGGCAGTGTGGCTGGCAGTATCTTAACTAGCTTGTAAAATGACTTCTTGGGTTTGACGGTGTAATCTCTTCTTTTGGATTTCATGTTTTCTCTCTTCAGTACTTCTGGGAAGAAGGATGGCCGTGAGTCTCTCCCCTCTTCTTTGTTTTCGAATGGCGGCGATTCAGAGATCTCGGTGCATTTTTCACGGCACGCTTCGTACGGGTTTGTATAAAGAGTTTCCATTTCGTTTTTGAATTGTGCAAATGTTACCAAGTGTTTTTTATTGTTGTTATTGTTTCCTTTCCACTTTGGACAGTACTTGTCTAGTTTCGACTGTTCCCCACTCTCTGTGTTGACATAAAGGAAAGTGTTATTCCGCCAGGTAGGGAAGGGGAGTCTATTTAAGTGTTCATTTTCTCTTGACATTTTGGAAGTAGGAAGCTTTAGATGAGGTGGCCATCCCATATCGGGTTTTTCCTGAGCAAGCAACTTACAGATGTTATTGCTCTCCCTTTTGTCAAGTGACTTCGCTCTTAGTGTCTTTTCAAAGCAAAGTTTTGATTGAATTTGTTTTGACCGACCATCCCAGCTGTAGGACTCTTGAGTCTCTGCTTTGTAAACAGAGTTTTCTGCTTGAGGAAGTTGCATGAAACCATGATCTTTCTGGTGTTTCTTAAGTAATAGATCTGCAAGTCTTTCTGGTGACTTGTTTAATGGATTTGCCTGGATATTTTTATTGGGATGAGGTTGTACTTTTATTAGTGTTTTAACTTCCCTACTATAAACATGCTTATGTTCCCAGACTGCTGGTGGATTTTCTTTCAAACTGTGTGAGAAAGAGCCCCCCTTTTCTTCCTCTCGGGTCAGTTCTTTTTCTCCGTATGGATCTTCAAGGAATGTTGGTGACATGGGATTTTGACAGACTTTTGGATATTTCTTTTGCTTTTCTGAATCCTCCCTCATAAAGTAACTTTCATCTCTAAGAGGTAAATCTGGTTTTGTGTAGTTTAATGACCTGGAAGATGAATCAAGAGAATTAACTTGCTGGCTGATCCCCTCTAGTTGTTTTTCTGTAATTAGTCCTGATTTCTGAAGTTTTTCTATAAAGAGAACCTGGACGTATTTATTCAAATCCGTTTTTAGACCTAATAATTCATTTTCTGGTATAACATTGAGGCAATTTTGTAGAGATTCACTTAAAGGGTATTTCATGTTTATTTTAAGCTTTGAACCCAAACCCCCACTGGCAATGTCTTGTTCCAGCTCAGGCAAACACCTTGGGGTGCTCTTACTTCTCAGTGAGGACATGCTGGGGCGGAGAGCCATGCTATCTGCCTCATTGAATAAATTGCTCCCTGAAAGATTCCTCAGGCAACATTTTTGGAGAATTTCATTTAGAAAAGATCGAAGTTTTGTTTCTAAGTGTTTATCTATGAAGTGATGGTTGAAACTCTTCACAAAAGACACGACTTCCTTGATGGTTTCCGAATACCTGTCCTGGGGAGGGCTTGGCTCTTTGGCCTCTGCTTTCTCGCTCATCTGACCCAGGTTTCCGTAAACTTTTGGTAAATCCTCCTTGGTGATGTGGCCCACCTCCGAGAGCCTTTCTATAAGGTAATGCTGAATGTGCTTACCTAACTCGATTTTCAGAGTTTTGACTTCCGACTCTGACAGTTTCTCTAGAAGCCCACACAGCTTCGGATCCAAAGTGGCCTTCCTGTCTACTCTGTCTGCTTTGTTTAAATCCCCTTGAATTTTTTCTAGGTGTTCTGCACCATGGGGCACAGAATGTGAAATTAGTCTGTCAAGCTCTTTCTCTGACTGGTTATATTTGAAGAACGCCCTGAAGATATTTTTTAGGAAGGATTTTAACATTACTGCATCTATGTCTTTAAGTTTGCCCACGAAGCTGCTACTTAAAGTCTCCAACGTGGAACTTAGCCCAGTCTCCTCTGTATCCAGATGCTGCTGCTCGTTCAGGAAGTCTGACTGTTTGTTGACTCTTTGGCTGTCTTCTTGGTAATCAGCTCCACTCACAAAGGTATCTGTGGGCTGAGTAGTAGGCGTAGTCTGTCTTGAAAGCAGCTTTGTTTGGCTTTGGATGTTAGAGTGCTGCTCTGTCAGGTTCTGTACCTTGTCCTCGGGAGAGGCCGTCTGTCCGTCCAACAAAGAACTCTGGTTCTCTTTTTCTAGTTCTGTCACGCTGATCATCCCAGATTCCAAGAGAGTTTCTACGGGAAAAGACTGTAAGATTCCGCTTATACTGGATTTGGCCGGCGACAAAGGAACTTCATTGTTGTCATAGTTATCAATCTGTGACGACGAACTTCTCTCCGAGGAAGCGAGCAGCTGTTTCTGCAGGGCCGTCTGTGCCTCACTCAGCGCCATCCCTGCCTCCAGGTGTGATAATAGGGGCCCAGTGAATATTTGCTTAATGATGTGTTCATAGACACCACCATTTAAACCCAGACTGGAGCTTGACACTTCGCTTACTAAATGCTTTGTTTTAAAGCTGCTCTTTCTGTTCGTTGGAAAATTTATTTCAGCAGCCTCTAAGGGTTTGCCGGAGACACCTTCTATGTCTGAAGATGTTCCCGGTCCGCCTTCCGGAAATACATCTTGAGGAACACTTTTAACCACGGGACTTAGAAGAGCCTGTGAATTTAGAATGTCTTTGGACGAAAGCCAGTTCTTTATGTCTTGGACCTTTTCAAACACTTTGTCTTCCACCCCATTTGAGGGCCTGTCGCGCACACTTAGAGACAGAGAGGAGCTTCCCCGTATTGCCTCGGCAGTGTTTGTGCTAGCGTCCGGCTTAGAAAATAACTCGTCTGAGAGGTCTTGCAGATTCCTACTGAAAATTGATTTGAGTGCTATGGACGGTCTTCTATTTTCAGCATCAGAGGTCAACTTGGTTGAGCTCGAGGGGTGATAAATGTTTACATTTTCAGGCGAGGACGATTCTTTTTGGTAGTTTGGGAAAGGCACGTTTGGTAGCTGCATATCCAAAGAGTACACTGTGAAGACAGCGGGATCCCGCACTAACTTATCCCTAGAAGCTGGAGTTCTGACTGTGTTGGTAGTCAGATCTGAATGGGCGGTAGGGGTACCACCTGACAACTTATTCTTACTACCTAAAGACTTTGTTGATATGATACTAAGAACTAGGGACGATGTGCTAGTATCTGAAGACTTTTTGGCATTATTACTAGAATCGTGGCTCACAATACTAACATTGGAAGGCTTCGTCAGAATGGTACTAGGATCCTGGGACAGTGTATTCTTAATATCTGAAGACTTTGTTGAAATGGTACTAGGATTATGGGGCAACCTATTAGGGACTGAAGTCTGTGATGAATTGGAACTAGAAGCACTGGATAGCCTCGTATCTGAAGGCTTTGCCGTATTGGAACTAGGAGCACTGGATAGTCTTGTGTCCGAAGGCTTTGCCGTATTCGAACTATGAACACTGGATAGCCTGGTGTCTGAAGGCTTTGCTGTATTGGAACTAGGAGCACTGGATAGTCTCGTGTCTGAAGGCTTTGCCGTATTGGAACTAGGAGCACTGGATAGCCTGGTGTCTGAAGGCTTTGCCATATTGGAACTAGGGACACCGGATGGCCTCGTATCAGAAGGCTTTGCCGTATTGGAACTATGTGTACTAGATAGTCTTGTGTCCGAAGGCTTTGCTGTATTCGAACTATGAACACTGGATAGCCTGGTGTCTGAAGGCTTTGCTGTATTGGAACTAGGAGCACTGGATAGCCTGGTGTCTGAAGGCTTTGCTGTATTGGAACTAGGAGCACTGGATAGTCTCGTGTCTGAAGGCTTTGCCGTATTGGAACTAGGAGCACTGGATAGTCTCGTGTCTGAAGGCTTTGCAGTATTAGAACTATGAACACTGGATAACATTGTGTCTGAAGGCTTTGCCGTATTGGAACTAGGAGCACTGGATAGCATCGTATCTGAAGGCTTTGCTGTATTGGAACTATGAACACTGGAGAGCCTCGTGTCTGAAGGCTTTGTCGTATTGGAACTATGAACACTGGATAACATCGTGTCTGAAGGTTTTGTCATATTGGAACTATGAACACTGAAGAGCCTGGTGTCTGAAGGCTTTGCCGTATTGGAACTAGGAGCACTGGATAGTCTCGTGTCTGAAGGCTTTGCCGTGTTGGAACTAGGAGCACTGGATAGTCTCGTATCTGAATGCTTTGCAGTATTAGAACTATGAACACTGGATAACATCGTGTTTGAAGGCTTTGTCGTATTGGAACTATGAACACTGGATAACATCGTGTCTGAAGGTTTTGTCATATTGGAACTATGAACACTGGAGAGCCTGGTGTCTGAAGGCTTTGCCGTATTGGAACTAGGAGCACTGGATAGTCTCGTGTCTGAAGGCTTTGCCGTGTTGGAACTAGGAGCACTGGATAGTCTCGTATCTGAATGCTTTGCAGTATTAGAACTATGAACACTGGATAACATCGTGTCTGAAGGCTTTGCCGTATTGGAACTAGGAGCACTGGATAGTCTCGTGTCTGAAGGCTTTGCCGTATTGGAACTAGGAGCACTGGATAGTCTCGTGTCTGAAGGCTTTGCCGTATTGGAACTAGAAGCACTGGATAGCCTGGTGTCTGAAGGCTTTGCTGTATTGGAACTAGGAGCACTGGATAACATCGTGTTTGAAGGCTTTGCCGTATTGGAACTAGGAGCACTGGATAGCATCGTATCTGAAGGCTTTGCTGTATTAGAACTATGAACACTGGAGAGTCTCGTGTCTGAAGGCTTTGCCGTATTGGAACTATGAACACTGGATAACATCGTGTCTGAAGGCTTTGTCGTATTGGAACTATGAACACTGGATAGCATCGTATCTGAAGGCTTTGCTGTATTAGAACTATGAACACTGGAGAGTCTCGTGTCTGAAGGCTTTGCCGTATTGGAACTATGAACACTGGATAGTCTCGTATCTGAATGCTTTGCAGTATTAGAACTATGAACGCTGGATAGCCTGGTGTCTGAAGGTTTTGCTGTATAGGAACCTGGGCCACTGGATAGCATCGTATCTGAAGGCTTTGGCGTATTGGAACTATGAACACTGGATAACATCGTGTCTGAAGGCTTTGTCATATTGGAACTATGAACACTGGAGAGCCTGGTGTCTGAAGGCTTTGCCGTGTTGGAACTTTGAACACTGGATAGCCTGGTGTCTGAAGGCTTTGCCGTATTGGAACTATGAACACTGAATAGCCTGGTGTCTGAAGGCTTTGCCGTGTTGGAACTTTGAACACTGGATAGTCTCGTGTCTGAAGGCTTTGCCGTGTTGGAACTAGGAGCACTGGACAGCCTGGTGTCTGAAGGCTTTGCCGTATTGGAACTATGAACACTGGATAGCCTGGTGTCTGAAGGCTTTGCCGTATTGGAACTAGGAGCACTGGATAGTCTCGTGTCTGAAGGCTTTGCCGTGTTGGAACTAGGAGCACTGGATAGTCTCGTGTCTGAAGGCTTTGCCGTGTTGGAACTAGGAGCACTGGACAGCCTGGTGTCTGAAGGCTTTGCTGTATTGGAACTATGAACACTGGATAGCCTGGTGTCTGAAGGCTTTGCCGTGTTGGAACTAGGAGCACTGGATAGTCTCGTGTCTGAAGGCTTTGCCGTGTTGGAACTAGGAGCACTGGATAGCCTTGTATCTGAAGCCTTTGTTGTATTGGAACTAGGGTCAGTTGACAGTTTATAATCCGTATCTGATAACTTTGTTATGGTGTAAACGGGATGATCACTGGTGAATATTTTCTTCATATCTGATGTGTCTGTTGTGTTGAGAGTAGGATCGAGTGACCATGTATTCTTCCTGTCTGCAATCATTGTGTTGATGGTAGTATGTTCAGGAGGCAAGTTACTTTTCTGGTTTACCATGTGGGTTGTGGCGAGGTTAGGATCTTCAGCCCAGGATGTGTGAGATCCTGCAGACCTTGAATGTTCTGTGTAAGGAGGGTCTTGGTCTTCGTGTTCTGCGTCATCTGCACTTGAAATGCTTGGAGATCTGTGTGCGCCTTGGCCTTTCTTCTTTCTGAATGGCATTTTGCTGTTTATGTTCCTTAGAAAAGGATCAAGACCACTCTTGATGAGTTTCTGAAAATGTAATATAAAAGAGGAAAAGAAACTCCTTAGCATTTATTTACATCAATTTAATGACCTTTCTGGTCAGTCTTTGTAGAGCAAGTTGTCAATTGATCGAGCCTCCCACCTATTTTTATAAAGCGAGAGAAATCAACTTTATTATAAAATATTTGAAGTTTGAGTGAAAATAAATTTCAGTAAAAAAACATTTAAATTCCTAATTCTGACACTATACCCCCTTTTTTTGCTACTTGGAATTTTTCTGGTGAGGCACTGGCATTGTTAGCTTTTAAATTTAATTTTTTTGTATATTTATTTATTGATCTACTTATTTTTGAGATGAGGTCTTCCTATGTTACCCAGGCAGGCCTGGAATGCCTGGGCTTAAGGGACCCTCTGTCCTTACTCACCCTGTCTACAGTGAAATCGTTAACTACTTGAAAGTAGTTAAATACTGTAAATACTTTTTTTTAACAATTACATTTAGTTGTGTCTGCTGAGAGAGTAAGTGGTTGACACCAAAGTTAAAATCTCCTTCGCTATAAATATTTACCACGTAGTAGTAATCTGTGAATTTTAAAAGATGCACACAGCAGTAAATGTCCACGATATTTTTCTTTAAGGATCATTTTAGGGACATATATCACGTGCATTTAAGTCTGAGTTCAAACAGTGAAGGCCTCTGCTCAGCCCTTAATATGCCACAGTAGAAGGGTGCTTTTGAGTATGCAGAGATGATTAAGAGAATAACGTAAAGAAAAAAAATCTCTGGCTTACAGTGAAATTTCAGTACAATAGCTATACTAAATTGAGATCTATGTATTCAAACGTCGGAACAATCTTTAAAATGAAATGTGTCTGTTTAAAAATAAATTTCAATTCTCGTGGTTTCTTTTCCCGTGGAGAGCAAAAGAGGCTGGTATCTCTGGAGCTGGCATTGTGGGTGGTTGGCGGGGGGCACCAGACGTGGGTACCCAGAACCAAACTCCGGTCCTCTGAGAGAGCAGTGAGGATTCCATCACCCAGCTGGATGGATAGCTCACCTGTTAAAGGTTTCTAAAATCTTTTTCTTAAAAGCCTCTTATTTAGTCTCTTTGTGCAACATCTACAGTGTGAGATCGAAAAAAATGCAAAACCTGAAACAATCAGCTTAATATTTCACTTCAACTCAGCTTAAAGTGCATGTTAATGATCATAATTTATTATAATTATTTTTCAAGTGCTAATAGATACTCAGGTGATATATTAAGAATGCCCTGGTGTTTTTTTTTTTTTGGTTTTGTTTTGTTTCTTTATTTTTGTTTTTCAGAAATAGATACTCTAAGGTTTCATTTTCAAATTGAAATTGATTAGGTCAAAGGAAGCTTGGCTATACATATTTTAGAAGGTAATCCAGCTTTTCTAATGACTAGTTCTGGTTTGAGAAATACATATATGTTATTTATGTGCACTGGTATATACACATATATTGCATATAAGCATATGTGGTATTGGAAAAACCTAGGGATTGACTGTAATTAGTACCAGACTAGGATAAAAGTACTCGCCTGATATTTTGGCTTGAATTCTCTAGAGTCCTCTCTGAAAACAGGTGTAGTATACTCTTTCTGCACAAAAGCCACCTTGTAAAAGAGGAAGTTTTAATTTTAGACAACTCACAATACAAACATATTTTCCAAGATCACTTTACTCTCAAGAGTCCCTAAAGGTATAAGCATTCTTTAAAGCTAAACAAGAATTCTGTCTCCTGATTACTTTGCTTTAGAGATTTGTAGTATCCTTCTTTACCTGGCTTGAGGTTTAATTAGTTAGACATAGCTACTCCTCTTTGCTTTCATGTTCCATTTGCTTGGAATATCACGTGCAATCGCAATCATTTTAGTCTGTGCATGTCTTTGCCACTGAGCCTTGCTTCTGGCAGACAGCAAACACTTAAACCTTGGTTTTCATTCTGTCAGCCAGTCTACATCTTCTAATAGAGTTAAGACAATTCATCTCTAGCTTCGTTATTAAAATCCACATACTAACCCTGGAACTGGAGTTACAGGCATTTGCAGGGTCCTTGGATTCTGCCTACGTGCTTGTAACCACTGAACTATTATTTCTCCAACTTCCTCAAAAATATTTCTTACTAGATTTTTGTGAATCTATTATTTTGCCCTTCCTTAACTTAGTTATTTTCAAACACCAAGCAACTGCAATAAACAAGGCGCTCTCTGAAGTTCTAACGACGGGGAGCAGGTAAGTATTAACCAGCTTTCCCCATGCCGTGTGTACATTTGACTTTGAAGGCCTCAGTGGCTTTTATGATGCTTGCTTTCAAACAGCACGCTTCATTAAAAACGAGAAATGCTCACTTAACTAGGAGGTCTAAGGGTCAGGCATGGTTGGTTGTGGCAGCTGCTTGCAGTCAGGACTCATCCACGCCTCTCCATCTTGGCTCTCACAGGCATTCCCTCTTTACTAGATAGAAAAACAACCCCTACTAGCTACCAATATAAAAGGATGAAGCTTTTAAACATTCTTTTTTTTTTTTTGGTTGTGAACCTAGCCTTTACCTGCTGAGCCATCTCTCCAACCCTTTCAACATTCTCATCTCAATTATATGCTACTCGTTTTGTCCTGATGGCAAGATAAGGGTCAAAGATTGCTAGATATTGGGGTTGTGATGGTTTCATGTGTGTTGTTAGGCAAAAGGTATGTTAACCACTCGGATAATTTTATTAAATAGCATCGAGACAATGAGATTCTTTCGTTATACATAAAGAAACAGGTGGTTTGGAAGCTAAACATGGTCTGGGGACACAGCTGAGTTGGTAGAACACTGACCTAGAATGTCTGAAGCCCGGGGTTCAGTTCCCAGCACCCCCCCCTCCCACACACACACAGAGGTAAACATAAAAAGCATATAACAGAAAAATCTAGACTACCGACGTCATCTTGGGAAGAAGAAACGTTTTCTAAACAAACTATCAAAACTAGACATAAGCTAACAGCCGTGGAGGAAAAGCTACTAAATTTGACCCCATCAGCATCTAAACTAAATCCTATAAATAAACATCACCGGTAAGAAAGCATTGTATTTTAGAATACAAAATGGCTTTCAAATGTCAATAAACGAGCATAGAACCTTATTTGTGAACACGGATGATGTAAGCAGTCACGTAATAGAAACACGCATGAAAACTGTTCGCCCTCGTTAATAACCAGAAAATGAAATTCAAGCGTTGGTGGCATGTTATTGTTAGCCATCAGTGAACAGAAACCTAAAATGTAGAGGATGCTCTGGGGATTCTCCCACATCTGAGCACACGTGCAGGTTAGTGTGTCGGGGTTAAAGGATAAATCGGCGGTGTCTGTTGACATTACATATGCTCCTATTCTCTGATACACCGTCCCTACTTCTCGTCTTGTGCTCTCTAGGGGGTAGAAGGGTGCTTGGCGTTCAACAAATGCCTGAAATGTTTCAAGTTCTTCAACGTTTCTTGAAATAGGTGATAGCGTATGGTGTACATTACTCCAAGTTTTATTGTGCTACAAACAGAACACTACGGAACTGAATCTAGGTATTTCTGCTGGATCCCTCGTGATTACTTGCACAAAGCCTGCACGAGATCGGATCTATTGACACCCTTGGCGAGAGCCAAGGCAGGAGCATAACCCGCGATGACCGCTGGGTGGCCGTTACCACGAGTACCACGGACGGTACACTCAAAGGGTTTAACAGCTATCAGCACCAGAGATCCACAGTTAATGTGCTTTTGAAGCTTAGTGATGACTGCTTTCCATGGAGAAAGGAGAATATCCGGAATTCCATCTCTAGTGGTACCTTAGCAGGAGACACGCTGCCAGCAAGAAATCAGTGGTGGACATGGCTGGCTCAGCAGCAAGGCGTTCTCCAGCTTAAGGAGCTGGTATCATGCTGATCTGAACACGGACCGTTTCCCATGGCCCTCAGTTTGCTGAAGATGCTTCCCGGTTGTCATCCTTACCTTTCGGAGACTACTGGTAAGGTCCGTAGGATGTCTTTCCCAAGTTTGTCTTATCTGGGTGGGCTGTAGTTCAAGAAAGGTTTCAGAAGAACAAGTTAGCATCTGTGGGATGACTGGGCTATGCAGGCCATGAAGAGACATTTAGCCCCCCCCCCTTTTTTTCTACTTAAAAGGAACAATGAGAGGTAGATGATATGTGTTTATTTATTCATACTTAGACTGCATTTATGATCAAAATAAAAGTTTACTGTCATTAAAGAACATTTAACTACTTAGAAGGTGAAAGACCAAAGGGCTAATTAATGGGCACACATGGCCGTCATTTTCTTGGTGACTTTTCTGCTTGCTTTACTGTTTCTGGGTATGTACAAAGAGTCAGATATTAAGAAGCTCCTGGGACTTCACTCTTTCTTCTAAAATTATAAAGTTCTTTTTATGCTGGACATACCTTATGTGATGCTTGTTTATACCAGACCATCATATCATATTATATGAATTATATGAGAATTATGCAATCAGGATGAATCCTTTGACAGTTAAAGCTTTTATGGATTTGAACACTTCTAAATATTCATTCTTTGTGGGGGCTGGAGAGATGGCTCGACTATTAAAAGCACTGGGTCCTCTTCCAGAGGACCTGGGTTCAATTCCCTGCCCTCACATGGTGACTCACGACTGTCTGTAACTTCAGTTCCGGAGGCTCCAACACCCTCACACAGATACGCACTGACAAAATAGCAATGCCCATAAAATAAACATTTAAATATATTCATTCCTTGCTTTGAAAGTAAAATGTGCTATGTTTTCATTTCGAAGATGCTGACTATAAAACTCTTTTACTTGAAAAAAAATTGGACCTAGCAACACCGGTTATGGAGGCAGGAGGATACCTATGAGGCCCCACTCCTCCCTGAGGAGACAGGCAGGCAGTTAGGGGTCCCTGGAGAGGAGACATTTTCTCCTACAGTAAGGTGCCTGTGCCCCTGTGAATAGCCCCTCACTAGCTCCTGAGACATGGAAATAGAAGGGGGATCAGTAGAAAAGGAACAAGGGATCAGCAGGAAGAGGAGGACAAGGGCTGACAAGAGTGGGCATGGCCAAAGACATCACAGACGCGAGTGGGGAGAGAATGAAACCATCGCTGCGGATCCTTAATATACACTGATCGTTTTTAATCTAAGTATTTTGTTTACATTATTCTACACATCACACCGCGTCATATCAATTTCTCTTTGTCATTCCCAAATACTGTCTTCGTTGAGTAAAATGAAATCCCCATCCCTTCCGCCTTCCACGCATCTGACCTTGGGAGCAGGATTTAGGATCCAGTCAACGCCAGGGCTTACACGGAAGTTAGCTGAGCCACATCGTCAAAGTTTTTAATTTCTGAAGGGCTCAAAAACCATGAAAGTGTGATTGAAAGATGGCCACCTGGATGAGCCGGGCGTGGAAAGGGGCACAGCCGGTCCTTCCTGGTTCAGCTTTGTACTCCAGGCTTTGGTCTCAGAATTGAGCATTTCTTTAGCACGCCGTCCACTTAGGTTCATAAAAAGTACTCCTTTTTCAACATCAAATTATTCCCAAGCTTGTTTTCTCATAGAATTCTGAGGATTTTGCAACTTGCTTGTGAAGCTTAGCTGTTTATGAATTTGTTCTAGAACTCTGACATGCCTTCAATTTATAAATCTGTTGCCCCGGTGATAGATTCTTTCAAACTTCCAAGTCTGGTGCCTGTAAGCTGCCTTGTAGGCTGCCACTTGAATTTCTCTTGGTCATGGGGAGCCTGTGTACCCCTTAACAGGGTCCCCCAGTAGTGGCATCTAACTTATTTCACAACGAAGGCTCCATCACTATAAAGGTAAGATACAGACTATCCCACAAGAAGACCTTTCTACAAACACATTTAGTTCCTTCCTGCGTCCATACACAACCACTAATCCGTCCTCCTTTTCATAACTGTACCGGTTCAAGAATGATAAGAAAGTAGACTCGTAGAGCCTATAGTGTTTGATAGCAGTCTACTTTTACTTGGCATAATTCTCAAAAATTCAAAAAGGCTATTGTATGTGTCAATAACTTTTCCCCTCTCACTACTGACTACTGCTCCGTGGTTTACTTGAGTTGGTGGACACCTGCTTGTTTCCGAGTTCGAGCGATAAATGTGGCTGCGGTGTGCAGAAGTTCCCAGGCTTTTCCCCACAACATGTAACTCTTAATCTCTGTAGGGTAAGCACCCAATAACTCAGCTCCTGGCAGGGACAGATTTAGTTTCTGTCTTCCGTTTTTGCTTGAAGAAACTATTCGTGTTCTTTAGGCGCGACCGTGACATTTTCCACTATATTTTCCTCCACATTTCACTAGCATTGAGTTTCATTCTGTTTTAAATTTTAAACGAGACGTAGGCCGCTCTTCATCGACGCTTCTGTCTGTGGCTGTCCCGTTGTCCCAGACACAGCTAGGAAGGTCTCCCTCTTTGTCCCACCGCTCCGTACGCCATTATCAGCCATTTCATCGCACCTGTGGGACTATCCCTGGCGTGGTTTTGTAAATGCATTTTATTTATTAGAGTTATTCATTTTACTTTTTTTTTGTTTGTTTGTTTGAGAGTTCGCCCTGGTGCTTTGTTGTTGTTGTTGTTTGTCTCTCGAGACAGGGTTTCCCTGTGTAATAGCCCCCCACCCAAGAGTGCTGGGATCAAACACCATGTGCCTTCGTGTTTTTATGTGCACCATGTGTGTGCTTGGCGCTCAGAGAGCTCAGGAGAGAGCGTCGTGTCCGAGAACTGGAGTGAACCACTATGCGGGTGCTGGGACTTGAACCCCGGTCCTCTGCGAGAGCAACCAGCACTCTTCACCTCTGAGGCACCTCTCCGGCCCCCGCTGGTGTGTTTATTATCTCCAGCTGATCTGTGTTACTCCTATGCCTCCGAAATCACACTCCTGATTCCTTACTATATACTACAAGGTAATTATTCCTATGTCGTTCCTCTTAAAGATTATTTTCAAATATTCTGGGGTCTTTTTCTCTCTACACAACATTTCCGGAGTGATATTTTATCTACAAAAGCTACAGTTTCGACCAAATTTGCGCGAAATCTTTGGACCAGCTTGACGCGCACTGACCTACTTATTTAGATGTTCAATGTCTGCCCCTCGTCGTTTTTTTACTATATTTCGTACATGTTTTGATGCGTTTATAACTATTTCATCTTTTCTGAGTTATGTCACTGTAAGTTATTTTTTCTGGATGTTTGTGTTAGTGTATGGAAATAATACTGATTTCTGCACAACCGAATCTGTATTCATCGGCTCTTCTGTGCTCCCTTACTAGCTTCCTGATTCCCATCTAGGCTACCTGATGGTTTCCGTACAGACTGTGCCATCTGAAAATGCAATCTGTTTCCTCCTTTCTATTCCGCATGCTTTTTATTTCCTTTTCTTGCCGTGCTGCAACGACCAACATTTCCTGCATCCCACTAAAGACAACCATTAGCAAACACTTGGCCTTGTTTCGGATCTTTGGGGATAAACACTCTTTCACTATTCAATATAATATAATATAATATAATATAATATAATATAATACGTGAGCTTTTTGAGAAAGTTACCTTTTATTACAAGTTTGTTCAGGATTTTCTATAATGGCCGGGTGTTTCTGAAAAGCCTCCCTCCATATCATTCTGGGTTATTAAGTTCTTAAAATCGGTTGGCACACATCTCTTTAACGCTCAAAGGACTCGTCAGGCTGTCTGCTGTATTATGGGTTGAGTAGGGAGTTCGTACCCCATGCTGTGCTGAGACATTCATTTCTATAGCTATCTGGTCAGAGACAGTGATCCCAAGATCGTATTATTGCCTAGTGTTCTCGTAGCAGTCTTGGGTTTTCGGGCAGTGAAATTGCACTCCTCAGACTGAATGCCCATCGTTAAATGGGATCTGAGTATCTTCAACTTCTCAAGGCAGGCAGGCGGGAGGTGGTTGGCTGTGTGCACACTAGGATCAAATCCTGACATCCCTGTGCTGTTTATGCAAAGTCCACTCCAGGGTCCTCGCCTGTAATTAAAACCAGAAGAGATTCCCACTTTGTGAGCATTAAATAAATGCTCATTAACAGCTCAAAATGGTGCCAGTGTTAGAGTGTAACCTCATTAAATGTTAATTCCCAGGGTCTGCTGCATAGTAGGTATTCCCATACAGGTACCGTGGACTCTGTCAGCTTGCTCACAGCTAACAGCAGAAAGACTGGCACCTAATCCACGTCTTCTAACTTGGAATCTCGGCCTCCTGTCTGGGCATGATCCGTACAGAAGTTGTGAGCTTCCTCCTAATACTCGCACGGACCGTGATGCCAACTGGAGTCTTTGTGCTGTTTTTAGATGCATGAGTTAGATGTGAACGCCAAACGTCAAACTCTCCAGGATATTGTAATGGCTTCCTGGGTGAAGATCAGAGCCGGGAATGTCCTAAGGAACGGAGGGTCATTTGCACATTCTGTGGCATGGGGCCCAGTATGTTCCCCCATCAAACCTACTTCCTACGACAGAGAATTGGCATGGAATGCCAATGCCCTTGTGATCACTGAATGCTGTGAGAAAGAATGCCTCTGCTTCCTTAGCGCTTGGAAACTTGCCCTGTGAGTGTGGTTCTTCCCTTCCAAATGCAGATCTGAGGTAGATGAAATTTTCTTTCTCATTGCCTTTCATCTAGATATTCCTTTCTTGCTTGATCCTTTTTCCAAGCCACACAATTCCTGTTATATTTCTGGAGTACTTATTGCGGTTAGCTTGACAATGCACGTAGGCAAGAGACAAATCCAAACAG
The DNA here is from genome assembly GCF_018167655.1 of Microtus oregoni. NCBI lineage: Eukaryota > Metazoa > Chordata > Mammalia > Rodentia > Cricetidae > Microtus > Microtus oregoni. The sequence continues at coordinate 1,230,119 of NW_024544794.1, forward strand.
TGAACTTGAAGTATAAATGGGCAATTGGGATGAGCAAATGGCCTTTTCAAAAGTTCATATCGTGGGAGATGGGCTTATACCCCCCGCTTCCTGGCCTGTGTTTTGCTGGTTTATGTGGCTTGCTTGTAAAAAAAATAGCAAGGCAGAAGCGCTGAATTAAAATGTAGGGCTTGCTAAAGTCAATGGGACATTTATATTGTTTTTTGTTTTGTTTTGTTTTGTTTTGTTTTTTGGTTTTTCGAGACAGGGTTTCTCTGTAGCTTTGGTGCCTGTCCTGGAACTAGCTCTTGTAGATCAGGCTGGCCTCAAACTCCCAGAGATCCGCCTGCCTCTGCCTCCCGAGTGCTGGGATTAAAGGCGTGCGCCACCACTGCCCGGCTCATTTATATTGTTTTACAATATAATCCTAAAATTGATCAGCAATGAATGAATGTATGCATATTGAAGAAGATCAGTAAATATTAATAACTCTTAAAAAATAGAAGTGACAACCATTTTTAAAGGATATATCCATGTACTTACAGGTTTTCCCTTTTGATTAGTGTTTTCTTGTCCCAGGGGCTTGTCAGTTACGATTATCTCATCTGAAAAAGAATGGCACAAACACCAAAATCATATCAGTTGGTTGGCATGTGTAACATTTGAGCAGTGGGCTCTGAAAATGCATCTCTTGGCTAGGAATGAGAAAGTACAGTGGCCAAAAGCCCAGGGCTTGGATTCCATGAGTTTGCACAAAGCATTCAATTAGTGAGTCTGCCTCTGGCCTGGTTCTGCTGATCTGTAGGGGACAAGGGTTTCGTGATATAATGTCCAACGTCTAACACCGTGCCTGGCACATAGGATGTGGGGACATAGTGTGAATGCCGTCGGTATCTTTAACCATCATTAGTGCCCTCTGGTCCCTGGGTGTGTCCATTCCCTTGGGTCTTCACCTACCAACTCCATGATTTTCACTATCCCTGTTGGGATGGGTGTGGTAAGAAATAGAAATTCCATGTCACCATGCTCTGTATAGTTAAAGCATGTCAGAAATTAATTTAGGTCTATGTCAAGTGTTTCCACTTTTAACCGGCTCTTGATGGCCGTTCAAAAATGATCAATTAAAACTATCGTTGTGACACTCCTAATTACCTTCTTTTGGGGGGTACTAAATAGTAAGTTATGTTACACAAATCTGTGCTTCATGACTTGTGTGAAAGGTGGCTTGTACACGTCCTTCGGAGCTGGGCCCCGTTCTCTGACAGACGTTCGGGTAATTTCCCGTTGTGACTTTGCTGCCCTTACCCGATCCTAGGCAGACAATCTATATTCGAGATGCCTTTCGTGAGTAATTATGTGTTTCGTTAATAATTCAAATTGTGATACCAGAGAAGCCTCTCCTGCAGGAACCAAGAGGAGTACAGAGTTGGGGAGTGGAATGAACGTAATGAATTTATTCAATGAATAAATTTCAATGAATTATACGGCTTGGCCAGAATGCGTGCGCACAAATTCCGGGACTCAGGACTCAGAAGGTCTCAGTGAAAGGAGCTTAAAAGTACCATTATCCTGGCATCGTGGTGCATGCCTTCCATCCCAGCGCTCAGAAGGCAGAGGCAGGTGGATCTCTGTGAGTTAGAGGCCAGCCTGGTCTACATAATGAGTAAATACCAGGACAGACAAAAGAAAGAAAGGGAAGAAAGAGAAAGTAATTGCCTTGCTCCACACACTCCTACCTTAACTACCGATAATGGTGACTGAAGGAAATTAGTAAGGATAGTCTGTGAACTTCACTAAATAAACTCTCTAGTGCACTATGTTTTATTTTATATAGTGTAAACATGCCATGTATGTTCGTATATAAGTTGTTAGGTTAATTATAGAAGATTGGTCTGCATGGACAAGTTTAAATATAGTGCAAGGTATAGCAAAACCACTTTCTTGTTGTTTTGGTTTGGTTTTTGAGACAGGATCTCTGCATGCAGCCTTGGCAGTCCTGGAACTTGCAGTGTAGACCATGCTGGCTTGGAACTCAGGACGCAGACCCCGGTAGCCTGGAATTTACGAAGATCTACCTGCCTCTGTCTCTTGAGTACTGGGATTAAAGGTGTGCGCTACCATGCTGCCACAACCATTTCACCTTTAATTATTCAGGGGACCTCTTGAGACAAGGTCTCATGTAAGCCAAGGCTGGCCTCTGATTGGCTTCATAGATGAGGACGGTTTTGAACTCCTGTCTTCCTGCCTCCACCCCATCCAGATGCACCTGGACTACCACACCCAGGTATTAAAACTACTTTTAATACATAATTAGAAGTCCTGTTTATGTAGGGTTTTGTTGTTGTTGTTGGGGCCAGTTTGCACGTAGCCCAGGCTGGCCTCAACAGGGTGACAAAGCTGACCTTGAACTTCTGATTCTCCTCCCTCTACCTCCCCAGTGCTGCTGTTACAAGTGTGTGTCTCCACACCTGTTTTCTGCTGTGCTGAGGATTGAACTCAGAGTTTGTTGCATGTTCAGTGAGCCTCCTACCAGGCGACCACACCCCAGCCTCGGTGGCCTTGCCTTTGAAGCAGGAGCATCAACCTCCACGGGTATTGGCAGATAAGATAGATGCGTGAAATATTTATTTACAGAGTCCTGGAGTCTGACTAAGGCAGTTTAAAGCACCAGAGAAGTAGTCTTAGCGTATAATTCCATGCTTTGATTGATTGATTGAGGTAGAATTTCCTAGGTAGCCCAGGCTAGCCTGAAACTCACCATGTAACCAAATCCAAACTCACAATCCTTTTGCTTTTGCCACTTCCCTAGGACTACAGGCTCTTGTCATCGTCTCTAGCCCACTCTTCCATCTTAACCATGGGAAAATGGAGGGGACGGGGATGTAACTCTGTGACAGGGCCCAGACCTGGCATGCGAAAGGCTTGCTCTCCGTATACGTGGAAAATTGAGGCGGTCGCACAACAATGACTTGAGGTCACCGTCACAGTGGCAGAGCTGACATAGGATCTACTTTATAACCTCACTTTATACAAAGAACAACACCCCATTTCTGACACCTAGTTGAAAGTGATAGAATATAAAGTCTGTCTCGCCGGTTTTCTCCAAAAGTTCCTCTATTGAGGTTTCCGAGCCACCCATCAGTTTTGCGTTACCGCTACCAGAACAGAATACCCAAGGCTGGATCAATTATCAGGAGCAGAGATGTATTTCTTAGTGTTAGAAGCTGAAAATTCCAAAACCAAAGGGCCAGGATCTGGGGAGGTCTTTCTTACTGTGTCACTTCCTGGCAGGAAGGAGAAGGGCAAGAGAGAGAGAGAGAGAGAGAGATGAAGAGAGAGGAAAGGGGGGCCAGGCTTGCTCTAGAGAGACAAAGTCATGTCTGCAACAGCAAGGCCACTCTTGGAACAACAGTATTAAACCATTCACCCTATTCTCGAGGTAGAATAGTCTCTCATTAGGGCCCATCTTCCAATACCTCTACCTTGGGAATAATGTTTCCAACACATGCATTCTGTGAAACACAGTAAAACCATAACATTCTGCTCCCGGCTTTCAAAATTCAGACATTTCTCACGTGAAAAATCCATTTATTTTAGCCAGTAACTCCAAAGTCTTAACTTCTTTTGGATTGAGAGAAAATGGCCCCCAAAGGGAGTGACGCTATTAGGAGGTTTGGCCTTGTTGAAGGTGTGGTCTTATTGGAGGAAGTGTGTCACTGTGGAGGCGGGCTTTGAGGGTTCATATATGCTTAAGCCATGCCCAGGGAGAACAATCTACTTCCTGTTGCCTGCATATCACCATGTAACAGCTACCTCTCAGGTATCATGTCTGCCTGCTCGCTGCCATGTCCCACCATGATGATAATGGACTGAATCTCTGAACTGTAAGCCAGTCCAATTAAATGTTTTCATTTATAAGAGCTGTTCTGATCATGGTGTCCTTTCACAGCAGTAGAAACCCTAAGACACCATCAACCCAAAAGTCTAAAGTCCAAGGTCTTGTCTAAATCAGACTTGGGTGAGATTTAAAACATGATTCATTCTGTGGCAAGTTTCCCTCTAGCTGTTAAGTCTGGGAAACAACTCACCTGCTTCCAAAACAAAATGGCGGCACAAGCATCTAATGAGTGTCCAGTCCAAGAAGAAAAAGCATCAGATACTAAGACGCCAGAAGAACCTCCTTTGACCTCACGCCCCATTTTCTGGGTATTTTGGGGTGAGGGCTGGGACCCGATGGCCTGACTTCAGCCTAGACATCAGTTTTCCTAGGCTCATGCCTACATGCTGGCCGCTATAAGCTTTTCTCCTTCTACTCTGCGTTGCCCTAAGGGGGATCTCTGTGGTGCCTCTGCTGTGGGAACCAGTCTTTACTGGTTCCCCTCCCCAGGTATCCTGCCATCTGTTTACACCTGCGTACTTAGCGCTCCATGGCCTCCATCAGAGTAGCCCTTTAGCCTCGTGATGCAGTGGCATAGACCATACTCAGGGTGGTTGGGTCATGGCGGGCGTGACTGAGGAGCACTGTGGTCGATGGTGGGAAGCAGGCCTTTGTGGTGGCACAGAGAAGCGAGATTCTGCAGATTCCTCTCTGGAAACCTTGCTTGTCTTGAAACTCTCTGGGATGCCTTTGGAGCTGTCTCCCAATCATCCCGATGAGGAGAGAGCTCCTTTCTGTTTGCCATGATCTCTCCTGTCACCAAACATGCCTTTCTTTCCTGACGTGATCGGATTCCAAACATCCCGAATCTGGCCAGCCTGCTTCCCTTTGGATGGTAAACCCTTTCTTTACGTCATCCTCGTCTTTAGTGTTTTGCTATATTTAGTTGAGTAGCCATCCAACAACTTTGGGGTTTCGGCTTAGGCATCTGTCAGATATTCTGGTTTACTAGTCGTTAAATTTCGCTTTTCTGCGAAGCCCTTGGGCCTCACCACGTCCCAGTCACGGTCTTTCCCCTTCATAGTGTGGGGTCTTTTCTCTGGTTTCTACTATCGTTTCCTATGTTCAGAGGAAACTTATCTGGATTGTCTTCATCATCGTTATCTCTACCAATATCCTAATTACAGCCACTCAAGTCACCTCTTAGAAACCTCAGATTTTCTGAACAAGTTTTGCTCTTCTGAGCCCTCACCAGAATTCCCCCACACCAGTCCTTCTGTGACATCTAGACCTTTTTATACTGTGTCCCCCTCACCCCAATTCTTCATTTCGATCCCCTGTCCCTTTTATTTTATTTTTGTTTTTCTTTTTTCTTTCTTTTTTTTTTTGTTGTTGTTTTTGGTTTTTTTTTTTGTTTTGTTTTGTTTTTGAGATAGGGTTTCCCTGTGGCTTTGGAGCCTGTCCTGGAACTAGCTCTGTAGACCAGGCTGGTCTCAAACTCACAGAGATCCGCCTGCCTCTGCCTCCCGAGTGCTGGGATTAAAGGCGTGCGCCACCACCGCCCCCCCCCCCCCCCCCCCCCCCCCCCCCCCCCCCGTCCCTTTTAAAGCAGCTTCCACGCCTTCAGGTACTTGTTGGACTAAAAGCCCACTCATCCACACCCATATTATATCTTGATCTATCCTGCATGGTGATAATAAGATACATGGGACCGTGTAATTGAGAAGGAACAGAAATCTGCAATGCTAGAAGCCAGGAAGTCCATGGTTGGGGGCCACATCTAGGGAAACGCTTCTCACTACATCCTCCTGTGACAGAGAACAGAAAGGCAAGGAAGGAAGGGGGGGAGAGGAGAATTAAATCCCCCTCCAGTAGATCACAGATTCCCCCCAAAGAAGCCCACTGTGTGTGTCACCCTCACTAGTCCCTTACACTGTCACACTGAGGATCACACACATGGTTTTGGAGAGACCCCTTCCAGTCCTATCAGTATCCGTGTTACAGGAAACCAGATATCCCAGTCTCCTGAGTTGTTTTATTAAGTCTGAATGATTTTTCAAACAGTCATTTGTTTTCTATAATAAACAACTCTTTCATTGTACCTTAAATTTTCTTTACCATAATTTAAAATGTTAGCCCCTGAAAGCGATATCCTGTTCTGCAATAGACACAGGATTGAAACAGTCTTAGAACCATGTTTAAATCCTCCGTTTTACCCCATTCTGCTTCTCAAGTTGAATGAGGTTTCCCGTTTGCTGAAATGGTTCTAAAAGTCACACCTGTGTGCTGGCTGGCTGGCATTGCATCAGCTTGGCACAAGCTAGATCCTTTTTAGAAGCGGGAACATCAGTTGAAAAAAATCGTCCCCACCAGATCGGTGTGTGCGCAGATCTGTGGTGTATTTTCTTGATGGATGTGGGAGAGCCCAGCTTACCCCCGGGCTGGTGGTTCTAGGTGAGAGAAGGCAGGCTGAGCAAGCCGTGAGCAGCATCCTGTGCAGCATCCCGGTGAGCGGCACACCTCCACGCCATCTGCGGTCGCTCCTGCCCTGATTTCCTTGGATGTGAACGGCAAGCTATGAGATGAATTGAGCCCTTTCCTTTCCGAGTTGGCTGTGACGTCTTATCCCAGCAAGAGAAGCCCTCGCTGACAGCTCTTCACTTACTTCAGCTGTTAGATTTCCAGATACCACTTTAGCTTACTTGCGCTGTGCTGGCTGCTGTGGCTCCTTGGGAATCTTCCGTTTCCTTCAACCAAACTTAATTCCTCCGGGGGCCTCTGGAACTCTGATTCACCAGTTTGTATGATCTTAGTTTTCCATCTTTATCCTGGATTACTTGTTAAATATATGTGTTATTGCTTTTTGGCTTACGGGTATATTGACTGTGTCTTCATAATGATATCACTGAGAAAAGAAGCCTTTTGAAGTAGGAAAATGAGTTCGTAGGAAGATCTATAAGGTCGGCAACAGCTTTGGAAACAGATAAATGTAGTAAGTGACTCTCTAATTCCATTGGAACATATGTTCAACAGAAACCATCCAGGGCTCCCGCTTTTAAGCCTCTGTATTTTGTTTTGATTTCCCACTGTTACTCAGAGGCTGTGTTTTTATAAGGAGAAAATAGATTAATTTATACCTTGAAAGTAATCGTGATACTCATTTTATGACCGTTAGTGTTCCAAACATTGATGGCCCAATATTTGAAAATTACAATTTATAAATAACTTACCTGAAAAATGAGGAACTTTTTCCTTCTTATGCTTAGCCTAAAATAAAAATGAACAGAGAAAGTTGATAGAAAAAATTAAATATCAATATAACTTAAAAACAGCATTATTGGTGGCAATAAGTGAAATTGTTAACATGTGACTCTATGTTATATTAAAATAATTAAATGAGTGCAATTATGGGCTGTAAAATACAGGCCTGGCTGAAGCATCGTACAAATAGACTGCTAAGTAGCAAAGTCTTCATATAAAAAGAAAATAAGTGTTATTACATTTATTACTATTTTCATTTTTTCAAGTCTAAGGAAAGAAAAAATAATAATTTGACGGATAAATAGAAGCAAACCAAATAGGAAATAAAATGTACATCAGAAAAAAATGCTTAACGAATTGATCTCTAAACTGAAATAAAACGAAACAGTCAAACCCTGATATAGCAACTATTTTAGATTCTAGAATATAACCCAAAACTTACAGCAAATCAGCAAACAAGGGACTGTTTAGAGAGGGGGGCTTTTTCTTTAAAAGGCGACTTCTGTATCTCAGGAATCCTGACTAAAAAATTAATTAAAAAGAGGAACAGTCTTTGCAAAATTACTTTCAACCAGTCAGTAAATGTATCCTTCCACGGTCAACAGCTTTTGAAGGAGGAGAAGAATTGGTTCCTAGAGTTTAAGTACCCAATTTTTAACAAAAGGCTACAAGATGTATGTTAAATATGGCCTATTTGAGAAAAAAATGAGTAAATAGATAAAATAATAAATCACGAAATATAAAATATAACCTACAAAAATTAGAAAACACATCAGAAGCAGCCCAGGTTTTGAACACAGAGTAGGTATGTGTTTTATGCTTTCCTAAAAATGCTCAGAAATATAAAAAGAACCAGGGACTCAGAAGGCAGGGGGTAGTGACACCTACTACTCTCCCGTCAAACCTGGAGGCCAGGGAAGCCACAGTCATCTCAGAAAGAAAAGAAATACTGACCAGATTATACTATTGTTATTTTCAGATTTTCAATTTTTTTTTTGCTAGCTTGGGTTGGGTTTTATTGAGTTATCTCTTGATGTTTGTTTTTAAAAAATTAGGATTTGTTTATTTCATGTATATGGTGAGTTATCTGCATGTACACCTCTATGCCAGAAGAGGGCACCGGATTTCATTGCAGATGGTTGTGAGCTACCATGTGGGTGCTGGGAATTGAACTCAGGACCTCTGGAAGAGCAGCCAGTGCTCTTAACCACTGAGCCATCTCTCCAGCCCCTTTGCTATTTCTTACGCCGCCATTACATATGGTTTTCCTCTCATTCACATTTTGCTTTGCCGTTTTATTTTACCCCATTCTCTTTAAAATAAAAACATATAAGGTTTTAAGTGGATGCATGTTTATCTGTGCCCCGTGTGCTTGCATTTCCCACAGAGCCCCAAAGAAGGCATTAGGGTCCCTAGAATGTGAGTTACAGAAGAAGGTTATGAGCTGCTAATGTAGGTGCTGGGAATTGAACCCAGGTCCTCTAGAACTGTAACAAGTACTCTTTTTTTTTAATTTATTTTTATTTTCTGAACATAGTTTTCACCTGCATGTGTGTTTGTGTGAGGGCGTCGGGTCCCATGGAACTAGAGTTGCAGACAGTTGCGAGCTGCCGTGTGGGTGCTGGGAATTGAACCTGGGTCCATTTGGAAGAGCAGCCAGTGCTCTTAACCTCGGGGCCATTCCTCCAGCCCCCGGCAACAAGTACTCTTAGCCACTGAGCCATCTCTAAAGCTCTTCATTCTTTTTTATTTCTTATTTGTAAATACCGTTAACTTTAATAACCTTTAAAATCCCGGTTTATCCTATGAGTAGCCTTGTTCACTTACATCCACGCCTTTCGGAGGCTGTGAATAAAGTCCCCAGCTGCTTTACTGTTACCGACTGCTTTCTCTCGCCTATGTGGGGAAGAAGACTACCCCTAAGAAAGCATAAAGCAAAACAGCAACAAAACAGCAGGGGAGAATCGGAAGGCACAGCCATTACAGCAGAAGCTCAAATTACAACGTAGAGACACACGCAAAGAAAACGTGAACGCAAGCTCTTAACTCCCCAGTTGTTGAAATGTTGAACAAGGAATTAAAAAACAAAATCTATTTTTGAAAATGACCAGTTACTTCAAAGGGGACTTAAACAGATAAAGTAGGGAAGTCAGTTCAGGACCTGTATACAGAAGTCGGCAACACAGATGAGAAATTTAATAACCTGGAAAAAAAAAACTTAAGCAAAGGAATTTAAATTCTGGTGGGGGGGGGGGGCGGGCACGGGAATCAAAGCAGATATACTAGGAACAACAACAACAACAAAAAACTTCAGTAAGCCAAACTCTGTTTTGTTGAGTGAGCCCTCCAACCGAGTCAGCAGTAAGAAGAAATCCCTTTACATCACTCTACCTGATACAGCGGGGAGTGACCTAGCAGCACCCAGAGAATCTATTGCTAAAATCTGAATTAACCCGAGGACCTGAGATCAGGGAATAACCGCTATCAAGGAGCCTGTATTTGGCTTGTTCCCAGACTCAGGGTGGGTAAAGGCTTCGGGGAAACAGCTGTGGAGAATGGGAGGGTTAGGTCCTGAGAGGTCAAAGGCTGTAGGCTTAGCTCAGAAAGGGAGAGCACAGGAAAGACAGCCCCTCCTTCGTGGGCGGGGAGCAGACAGTATCACCCCAGGATGGGAGTAGCCCTGGTTTTGACTCTGAACCCGAGGCCAGCGGTGTGTTGACATCTGGAACAACTTACCTGTACTCACTGATGTGGAGCCCAAGAGCTGAAGTTGCAGGGATGCATTTGGTACCCACAGCTGCATCCATAAGGCAGGTGACTGGCACTTAGGAAGTCTTACTATGAGAAGACAGCCTCTGCCCTTACTAATCTCCACGTTACTGTTGCTTCCCACATTCCCTGCGCACTTGGGAGACCCTTGCGGTTACAACGTTAGCCATCCCGGGAATTATCATTCGGGGAGTCTTGGGAGGATCAGAGCGCCCGTCTAGCCCACAGGGAGAAAAACTAAATGTGTCCAGCAGAGGCCCGCAGTATACAAAGAAACTCGACCAAGGTGAGGACAGTTCTGTGGGCGGCAGTTACTGTGGAGTACACTCTCCACAGCAGCATAAACTGTAGAGAGGACACGGGAATGGAGTCCAGAAATTCGGCGGAGTTCCAGCCAGCCTCCGTGTAACTGGCAATCCCCAAGCTTTGAGGACACAGAAAGCTGTTCTAATACCACATCCTTTTTTGTCTCTGACTTTTTTTTGTTATTTGTTTTCTGAAACAGGTCTCTCTCTGTGTCTCCATTAAGTTTCTGTCTGGCAGTCCTGTCCATTGGTGAGAGTGGGGTGTTGAAGTCTCCCACTACTAGTGTGTGGGGTTCAATGTGTGATTTAAGCTTTAGTAATGTTTCTTTTACAAATGTGGATGCCCTTATATCTGTGGCAAATATATATATATATATATATATATATATATATATATATGGAATTCCTACCTCTGATAAACATCTTCTGTAATGTGGCAGGATACAAGATTAACTCAAAAAAAAATCAACAGCCCTCCTATAGACAAATGGTAAAGAAACTGAGAAAGAAGTCACAGAAACATCACTCTTCACAATAGCCACAGATACAGAGGCAGGTGTATCTCTGTGGCTTCAGGGCCATCCTGGGTTACACAAGATTGAATCTGTCTAAAAGAGAAACGGAGCTCACACAAAGGTGATCCCAGCACTAGGGAGGGAAGAAGGAGAGATATGGCTGGGAGGAGAGAGGAATATAAAGAGGAAGACATAGGAACTCAGTGTGGTGTGGAGTTTGGGAATTCTTGGAGACAGTCTTTTGCCACAGTTTGGTCTGAGGTAGAGGTAAGAGTCAGTGGCAGGCTGCTTTGCTTTTCTGATCTTCAGGTTGAACCCCAATCTCTCTCTCTCTGATTTTTTTTATTCATGCTACATAACCAGTAGCATAGACACTGAGATAGACAATTAATAAATGGGACCTCCTAAAACTGAGAATCTTCTGTAAGGCAAAGGACATGGTCAACAAGACAAAATGACAGTCTACAGAACAGGAAAAGATATTCACCAGCCCCATATCTGGCACAGGGTTGATCTCTAAAATAAACAAAGAACTCAAGAAACTAGACACCAAAAAACCCAAATAACTCCAATTTAAAATGGGGTACAGATCTTAACAGAATTCTCAACAACGGATTCTCAAATGGCCTAAAGACACTTAAGAAAATGTTCAACATCCTTGGTCATCAGGGAAACGCAAATCAAAACAAATCTGAGATACCATCTTACACCTGTCAGAATGGCTAAGATCAAAAACACTAATGAAAGCCTATGTTGGAGAGGATGTTGAGTAAGGAGAACACCCCTTCATTTCTGACGGTACTGTAAACTGTACAGTTACTTTGGAAATCTGAATGGTGGTTTCTCAGAAAACTAGGAATCCATCTCACTCAAGACCCAGCAATAAATCACTCTTGGGTGTATACCCAAAGGATGCTCAATCATACCACAAGGACATTTGTACAACTATGTTTATAGCAGCATTATCTGTAATAGCCCCTCAACCAAAGAATGGATAAAAAAAATGTAGAACATTTACACAATTGAGTCCTACTCAGTGGTTAAAAAAAATTGACATTTGAAATTTGAAGACAAATAGATGGAACTAGAAAAAAACATCCTAAGTGAGGTAACCCATACTCAAAAAGACAAACACAGTAAATGGATATTAGACATAAAGCAAAGGGTAACCATCCTACAGTTCAAAATCCCTGAGAAGTCAGGAAACAAGGAGGACCCTAAGAGAGACATACATGGATCTTCCTTGGTATCGGAAATAGACAAGATCTCCTGAGTAAATTGGGAGTGTGCAGGGGAGGTAAAAAAGACAGTGGGGAGAAGAGAAGGGGGAGGAGAACATGAGGGATCAGAAAGGCTGAGTTGGGGGAAGGTCAGGGGGAGAGCAAGGAAAGAGATATCTTAATAGAGGGAAGCCATTATGGGTTTTTCGAGAAACCTGACGCTAGGGAAATTCCCAGGAATCCACAAGGACGATCCTAGCTGAGAGTCTAAGCAGTAGTGGAGAGGGTGCCTGAACTGCGCTTCCCCTGTAATCAGATTCATGACCACCTTAATTGTCATCACAGAACCTTCATCCGGTGACTGACGGAAGTAGATGCAGGGATTCACAGCTAAGCACTGGGCCGAGCTTCTTGAGTCCAGACATAGAGGAGGAGGAGTGATAATATGAGCAAAGGGGTCAAGACTATGATGGGGATACCCACAGAAACAGCTGGCCCAAGCTAGTGGGAACTCAATGACTCTGGACTGACAGCGGGGGAACCTGCATAGGACCAAGGTCGGCCCTCTGAATGTGGGTGACAGCTGTGTGGCTTGGGCAGTTTGTGGGACCACTGGAAATGGAACCCGTATTTATCCCTAGTGCATGTCCTGGCTCTTTGGAGCCCATTCCCTATGGGGGAAGACCTTGCTTGGCATGGATTCAGGGAGGAGTGCCTTGGTCCTACCCCAAGTGATTTGACAGACTTTGCTGACTCCCCAGGGGAGGCTTCACCCTCTCTGAGGAGTGGATGAGGGTGGGGTAGGGGAAGCCAGAGGAGGGGGAGGCAGAGGAAACTGGGATTGATATGTAAAATAAAAAAGATAGCATCGCTAACAAGTGGTGCTGGTCAAACTGGAGGGTTCCACGCAGAAAAATACAAATAGATTCATATTTATCGTCCTATGCAAAGCAACTCCAAATGAGTCAAAGACCTCAACATAAGGCCAGATAACCTGAGTCTGGTAGGAAAAAGGTTAGCTAGCAGTCTTGATCTCATGGGCACAGGAAAAGACTTTCTGAACAGGACAGACCCTAAAAACAATTGATAATGGGGCCGCGCGAAATGAAAATGCCCCCGTACGGCACCACTGCCAAGACAGAAGACTAGCATTTTATCCTGGCTAATTACCCGGTGGATAGATCAATCAAGTCTCTCCAAGTGCAGCAAGTTCCTCATGAAATTATATATACTGGGTTTTTCAAGACAGGGTTTCTCTGTGTAACAGTCTTGGCTGTCCTGGAACTCACATTATAGACCAGGTTGACCTCAGACTCTCAGAGATTCACCTGTCTCTGCCTCCCGAGTGCTGGGATTATAGGTGTGTGCCAACCAGCACCCAGCTATGAAATATATATATATATATATATATATATATATATATATATATAATCCATACATCTTTACTTGTAAGTGTTCATTGCAATGAGTTATTGGTCTGGTTCAAGGCTATCAATACTGGACCCTCACTGGGACTCTTCTTGGAAATCCCGTTGCCGCCCTGTGTCATGGAGGTCCTGCGGCTTTAGTTCTGTGGGACCGGCTTCTTTGTGTGCTCCAGTGGTTCACAGACGAGGTGGAGGTTGGGGTGGGCCAACTCATAAGCCGTGGTTCCAGGCCTGGGTGGTAGCTGGGTTCATCAGCCTGCCAGCTCTCCTTTATCCTCACCACCAGGGCGAGCTCTCCAGCACTGACCCAGCTGGTTCCCCCACTGCAGCAGGCAACAGCAAAGAGCAGGGCCAGTTCTCCTGCTCTCAAGACGGCTCACCCACAGCACTGCATGGCACATGGGGGGGGGGGGCATCGCCTCTCCCGTTCTCAAGCCTGTGAACCCACCAACAGGGTCAGCTATAAATTTTCTCGAATATTTTTAATGTGCAGTTGGCTGGATACGCAGTTGTGATTGATCTACACGTATGGAAGGATGGCTAATATTCATATACTAGATATAAATGAGTACCTCTAATAAAAACTTTAAGCTGCTAAAGCAGAAGTTTCCTGCTATAAATAAATTTGTAGAGAGAGAGTGAGAGACTCTGAGACACAGAGTTTGGGGCTCAGCCATCCTGGGATCCTGATTGGTGCCAGGCCCCCAGCCATTTGCAATAAGGCACCAGACAAGCGAAGACCCATGCTGGGGATGACGAACTCCAGGACGGTATTTCTTCAGCGGATGCTGGGTGAGCTTCCAGAACTTCCCAGAGAAGCACAGGCTCTGAATCAAGTCTTGAGAATAAAAATGTTTTCAGACGCTACGTTTTAGGATAGTTGCTATGCAAATACTTAGAAATGAGTATCAAACGCTGGATTGCTACTAGAACAGAAACCCCAAACATGTGAAATTTCTCTGGGGGGGGTCACATGTTGGTAAAAACAAAAAATAATGAAAGATCCCCCAAGAAACTGGTTAGATGATATGGGGAAGACGTGAATGTTTTCCGAGAAACTGAACGCTGCAGCCAACTCTTCACAGCGACAGAAAATCTGACAACAGGAACTCTCCCTACTCACAGGGAAAACAGAGAATTTGAGTGTTTGGCATCGAGTCCAGGTTTCGTGCTGAGAGTGTCAGCTTCCTCTTCAAGGACAGTGAACTAGAAGAGCGACGGTTGCTACCGTCTGCTGGTGCGGGAGGATAAAACAGCTATGCCCTCACACTACAGGTCGATGAGCCCGAAAGGAAGAAACGATCTCACGGCAAAGATTAAACCTGAAGCGCTGCCAGCAAAACACGGCTTCAAGGCCAAGATCACAAGGTTTTATTATTGCCGAAACCCTCAGAAAGATTTCATCCGTTGCCGAACAGACATTATTTGGAGAATCTTTAGGTGGCGCCTCGGCCCTGTCTGCCCAAAAAACTCATCCAGATTTCTTCAGGTTACTGTGCTACAGCAGCCAAATGCTCAGCCCAAGGAAATGCAGGCCTATCTTAAAATATATGGGTGTTTGTGTGTGTGCAATATTTCATTATTCAAAAATAATTTGTTACATAAGAAACCCATGCTTTGTATGAAGTATAGCACCTCAAGCTGAAGTCAGGTTAAAGTGAGGTGCTTAAACCAACAACTTCCTCCAGAAAAAGTCACAGTGTAGACAATGAACTACATAAAAGCATCATTTCTTCTGAAAAGAAAAAAAAGTATTAAAGGCGTACAGCCAAGACCCTAGGGCCCGCTCGAGAACTTGGCAGATATTAATCTGCTACCTGGTCTCTGCGTCTCCTTTCACTCTATGCTTGGGATGCCAAGGATGTCCCAGCTAACAGAACACGCAAATTCTGTTCCTGATTCACTGCTGTGGGTGGTGGACAAAGAACTGAGAGCAGCCACACTTGAGGAGCCTGACCCTCGTCCCTGGTTTAGATGCTGACATTTCTGTATTCCCAGCCTGAGTCCACGAAGAGCAATAGCATGGGGCTAAGTGTTGCGAATTAGCTTGATACAGGAAATAACCAGGCCAGCTTGAGGATAACAATTATATTTTTAATTGTTATAAGGGGAAACTCACGCCACAAGAATGGGAAGCCCGACTTCCTCTGTGGGGAATCACCCAACAAGAGCGCGCGCACCTGGTCCCTCTCCGTTTTCTCTTCCTGGGCTCCAGGTAGCCACGCCTTAACTGGGTGTGACTGGTTAACAGAGCTTCCCCATCAACTAAGTATGTGGGAAGGAAGAGTATTTTACGTGTGAAGGGGATGCTCACTGCTGGGAAATTAATCTATGGTAAAGTATATGTAGTAGCATCTCATTTGTATTATATTAATATACATTATATTATTATATATATTATTATGTATATATATTAAAGCTTGCCTGAGGATCAGAAAAGTAAAACAGCCACACTGGCCAGCCTTACAGACCAGGCAGCAACGACACAAACCCTTAATCCCAGTAACCACACTAGTTTGCCATAGAAACCAGGCGGTAGTGATGCATGCCCTTAATCCCAGAACTAGAGAGGATTATAAAATGGGAGGAGACAGTCTCAATCTGTCTCATTCTGAGATTCTTAGAGGCAAGATCACCATTCCAGAATGAAATGGAGGTAAAACAGTCAGGGACTGGCTGTTTTGCTTTTCTGACCTTCAGGTTGAACCCCAATATATGTCTCTGAGTTTTCACTAATCATGCTACATGCAAATTCTAATATGGTCCCCAGTGGTAACGCTTCCCAAGATTCAAGCAGTCTGGGATGCAGTGGAAGTAAATCTAGACTAAGATTAAGCCTAGATCTAATAAAGTCCTGTGGCTTTTGCTTTTTTGTTTTAGAATTCCTACACTGCCATGTAAGAAGTTCGGTTGTCTTGTTAAAAGACTTAGAGAGACCACATGAAGAAATCCACGGGGAGAACGTGAGGAACGATCCCTGACATTACACGACGGAGGGACAGGAAGAATGGAGCAAGTGGGGGAGAGAATATTATACTGCGGGGGACTATCAAAGCAGAAGACTTCAGACCCTGAGCCTGTCTTGTGGAAGAGTCAGCCAGTCATGTGAGCAAACCATCGTGAGTTCCAGCCCAGTCAAGTGTCTAAATGATTTTAAATCCATATAACATCCGAGATCTTGGGACGCAGAACCGTCCTGCTAAACACAATGGATTCTACGGGTTATTTAGAGATGAGGAAAGGTTGTTTTAAGCCTTTGGGTTGATTTGTTATGCAGCAAAAAATGACTCGCTGATCACACGCAAACTGAACACTGTAGAAGTCGGACCGGACATACAACATACATTTGAGAGCAAACTATAAACCATGGGAAACAACAGACGTTTACGTGGTTAATATCCTTAAGTTAAAATGGACTCATTTTAAAGTCTAAGAAAAAAACCAAGTCTTCAAAGGAAATTTAGACAAAGGACACATAACCCATTTCCTAACAGCAGGAAAATAAACATATCTGGTGAGCACAAAAATTTTCATTATTATTTAAAGGACCATTAATCCTTAAGTGCTGTTGTCGAAAATGTAAAATAGCATCAGAGAATATTCTGCATCTTAAAAACTTCTGAGAAAATTCAAGTATAATGTTTAAATTGCTAAGTCCTTTTATGACGTGTGTGTGTGTGTGTGTGTGTGTGTCTGTGTGTGTGTGTGTGTGTGTCTGTGTGTCTGTGTATGTACATTACGCACACATCCAAAAAACCCAGTTAGGCTACCTGCTCTCATTTTCTAGCCTCTGACATGACATTCTGGTCTCCCAGGCCCCACCACTTACCAGGAACTCAACAGATTCCAGCCTGCCCCTCGCCAGGGATGCTCCTGCCACCACAGGTGACCCAGAGATCGACAGCCTTGCCAGTTACTGGATAGAACCCTCTGGTTGCCTGACTGGGACCCTCCACTTGCCCAGCTGATTGGCCTTAAGACCTGGGATCAGAACACCCTGCCTGGAAAAAAAGCTCATTTCAAGCTCCATGACCAAGATGCTGAAGGCTATAAAAGATTGAAAACCTGGGAACTTTTCAATACCAGGCAAACAGGAAACTGAGATACCAAACCTACTATGGATGTGCCCCTCTTGAACACTGTAAGTCCTTCTGTTAAAAGAGGAGAGGGGACTGGAAAAGAAAAGAAAACTCTGATGTGGGATTCCCCTCTGTATGATGTGAATATCACTGGCTAATAAAGAAACTGGCTTAGCCTAATAGGGTAGAACAGAGCTAGGCGGGGAAAACTAAACTGAATGCTGGGAGAAAGAAGGGTGAAGTCAGAGAGAAGCCATGGAGCTGCTGCCTGAGGTAGATGTGCTGAAACTTTGCTGGTAGGCTATGACCTCATGGTGATGCACAGATTAATAAAGATGGGTTAAATTAAGATGTAAGAATTGGCAAATAAGAGGTCAGACCTAACCTCTGAACTACGGGTGCAGAAGGAGAGTACCACAGCGAAGGCACAGACAATATTCTTAATAAAATCGCAGAAGAAAACCTAGAGAAAGAGAAGCCCATCTAGATGCAAGAGAACTACAGAAAGCTAAATAGATGAGACCAGAGAAAGAAAATCCCCGTGTTACATCATAGATAAAACATAAAAAAAAATACACAATAAAGAAAGGGTATTAGAAACTGCAAGCCACAAAGGTCAATATACTTACATGGTCAGGTGCATGAGAGAAATACTTGATTATTCTGCAGCAGCTGTTAAAGCCAGAAGGGTCTGGAAAGATTCCAAGTCTTGAAAGACGGCTACTGAGAGAGCCGACTGTTATATTCGGCAAAATTATCTATTAAAACTAAGGTTGAAATGAAAACGTCCCACAGTAAGAAACAGAATAAAAGAATTTATGGGTACAAAGTCAGCTCAACAGAAAATACTAGAAAGAGCACATCAGCCTGGAGAGAGAGAAACACACCCAAGAGGTCACAGTGAAAAAAAAAAAAAACAAGCAATGTCGGGAGAAGGCAACCAGAACAACAGCACGAAATCCACAAAATGACGAGAGTTAATACACAGCTTTTCAGTAATGACTCTGAATATTAGTGGTCTCAGTTACCCAATAAAGACATAGACTAAGGTTGGATTAGAAATCAGGACCAGCGGGGGCTGGAGAGTTGGCTCAGCAGATATGAGCACTGCTGTTCTTACAGAGAGACAAGGTTCAGTGCTTGCACCTACAGAGTGGCTCACAACAATTGAACTCCGTTTCCGGGGTGGGGGTGGGGGGTCTGACATCCTTTCTGGACTTTGCAGGGTGAGGCACATACATACGTGCAGGCAGAACACTCATACACTATACATATAATATATATATATCACATATAGACATATTTGTATATACATGTGTGCGTGTATGTATACACACACACACACACACACACCACACATATATATACACATACATTTTTAAAGGAAACAGTATCTATCTTTTTTCCCCTTTCACACCGCCGTACTGCACCATCAATGGTAAATGATGGTTAAAGGTATGCCAAGCAAACGGATGTAAGAAACAAGCAGGCCATTCTTGTACCTGACGAAACAGTCTCCATGCTGTAACTAGGTGGAGGAACTAAGAAAGGAAACTATGCCTTTATTAAAGAAAGAAGCAGTCAACAGGACATTCCAATCCCAACAACAAACGCGGGGGCACCCGATTGCATAAAAGAAACATGCTCAGCCGGGCGATGGTGGCCTTTAATCCCAGCACTCGGGAGGCAGAGGCAGGCGGATCTCTGTGAGTTCGAGACCAGCCTGGTCTACAGAGCTAGTTCCAGGACAGGCTCCAAAGCCACAGAGAAACCCTGTCTCGAAAAACCAAAAAAAGAAAAAAAAAAAAAAGAAACACGTTCAGATGTAAAACCACAGACTGACAAGGTGACACTGGGTGATTTCAATACCCTACTCTCACCAACAGCCACTTGGTGAGATACCAAGAGATGATACACAGAGAAAGTCTAGGGTTAAATGACACCATACACTAGATGGACCTAAGATAGCTACCGAGTATTCCACCCAAAGTCTAAACAATAGTCATTCATTTCAGCAATCTGTGAAACATTTTCCCAAACTGACCACGTATTAGGACATAAAGCAGTCTCGCCAAATGCAGGTAAATGAAAAAAGCATCCGACATTCTTTTTACTTCAAAGGAAGACATCTAGACACCCAACAGCGGTAGAAATTGCAGAAAGCATACAAACTCATAAAAACTAGACAACTCACTATGGAAAGATAATTTGATGGAGAAAGAAATCAAGAAGAAAAAATTTTAAATTCTTAGAATCGAATGAGTGGAGGAGGAGGAGGCCGCTTGTTTGTTTCCCTGGCTGCCCAGACTCCCAAATAATCACACAGAAACTATATTATTTAAATCACTGCTTAGCCCATTAGCTCTGGCTTCTTATTGTCTAACTTTTACATCTTAATTTAACCCATTTCTATTCATCTGTGTACTGCCACGAGGCTGTGGCTTACTGGGCAAAGTTCTGGCGTCTGTCTCTGGTGGGGCTACATGGCTTCTCTGACTCCGCCTTCCCTCTCCCAGCATTCAGTTTAGTTTTCCCTGCCTAGCTCTACTCTTTTGCCCTATCACAGGTCAAGACAGTTTCTTTATTAATCAATAGTATTCACAGCATACATAGGGAAATCCCACATCAAATGAGAATGAAAACACAATATACCAAAATATACAGGACCTAATAAAGGCAATCATAAGAAAAGATATATGACATTAAGTGCCTACTTCAATAATTTTGAGAGAACTCAACTTAAGAACTTAGTAATAAAGCCTAAGGCCTTAAAAACAAGAATTAAAAAAAAAATAGAACAAGAACAACCAAAACATCACCTCCCAAAAGCAGACAGGAAGCAATAATCAAAACCAGGGCTGAAATGAAGGAGAAAGAAACAAAGAATACAACCCAAAGAATTGATGAAGAATTGATTTCCTGAAAGTATTAACAGGATTGACTAACCTTTAGCCAAATTAAATAAGAAAGAGAGGGCCCAAATAAATAAAACTGGAGTTGAAAAGTGAGACATTATAAGAGACACCCCAAAAATTTATAAGGACAAACTTTAAAAATTTTGTATTCTATCAAACTGGAGAGTCTAAAAGAAATGACTTTATATATATACACACACACACACACACACACACACACACACACACACATCTAAAGCTAAATCAAGATTAAATAAATCATTTATAATAGACCCATAGCATCCAATAAGATAGAAGCATTAATTGAAAAATCTCGGGCTAGAGAGATAGCTCAGTGGTTAAGAGCATTGCCTGCTCTTCCAAATGTCCTGAGTTCAATTCCCAGCAACCACATGGTGGCTCACAACCATCTGTAAAGAGGTCTGGCGCCCTCTTCTGGCCTTCGGCATACAAACAGAATATTGTATACATAATAAATAAATTAATTAATTAAAAAGAAAAAAGAAAAATCTCCCAACAAAAAAAGGAAAAGCCAAAACCCAGGACCAGATAAATTCAACACAATTTTACTAGACCTCCAACAACAAATATCAAAATTTCCTAAATTATTCCATAACACAAAAAGGAAGAAACATTTCAAAGTCTTTTTAAAAAGCCATCATTACCCTGATACCAAAAAACCAGACAAAGACCTAACAAGAAAGAAAACCGTCGTCTAGTGTGTTTGAAGAAGATGGGCACAAAAATTCTCAATTGAAAGAATCTGCTAACAGGACAGATTGTAGGTCGAAGGTTTTGTGGCTGGGTTGGTGTCTCGGTCCCGCTCCTGGGAGCCTTGCCTGGTTACAGAAGATGGCCAGTTCCAGCTCTGTATCCACCATTGCTAGGAGACTTTGCTAGGGTCACTCTACCAGAGATTCCAGGGGTAATGGCGGTGTCTAGAACTTTATGGGCGTGGCCAACCCACGACTGGTCCAACCTGAGGTCTACACCACGACAGGGAGCCCCTATCTGACTCTGCCTGGACAGCTAGAAACCTGGACAGCCCAGAGGCCCAAGGTAGAACCAAACACAACTGGCAAAAACAAAGAAAGTCAGTGAAATGATTCCTAATGGTATCCTGCTATACTCCTACATCATTGCCTAGGCCAACTCTCATCAGAGAGGCTTTAAAAAACTAAAGCTGTTGACCTGGTGAGGAAATTATAACTACTTTCATCTAGCTTGTCTTTCAGGCTTTCCATTTTCCAAACGTTTGTTTTGTTTTGCTTGTTTTTTGAGGCAGGGTTTCTCTGTGTAACAGCCCTGGCTGTCCTGGAACTCACTCTGTAGCCCAGGCTGGCCTTGAACTCACATAGGTTCACCTGCCTCTGCCCCCTGAGTGCTGGGATTATAGGCGTGCGCCGCCGCCACCACCACCGCCCCCCACCCCAGCCTTTTCAAAAACTTTTATGAGCGTGGGTTATCTTCACATCTAGTAAAGAACATTATTCCAAGTATATTGCTTTAAACTGTTGACCTAAGTAATTAAGTTCCCAGCTAGCGCTACTGAAACAATTTTATCTTGAAATTTTGGATGGGGATTTAACGATGGCTGTGGTCCATCAGAGGATGAGGAACAGAACCGTTCAGAGTATTCAGAAGCAGAACCTTAACCGAGGTCTCAAACTCGTTCTGGTCCTATGCTGCCTTTTAAAACCGCCCTGCCAGCAACAGCCATTCCAAGGGACTGTGACTGCCAACCAGGAAGCGGTCTGTGGAGAAAGGCTTGCGTTTACATTCAGAGTCTGAAACAAGGGGACACCCGAGCTACATTTTCTAATTGAACAGTTTTAAAAAAAAATCGACTAAAATAATTTCCTAGGCTTTTACATGTCCTTTGAGGTTTATATTTGTAATTGTAACATTTTCAAGAGAAACACACAATAATTCATTTGTATTATTGACAGTTTGCTTTTCCTCTCAAAGGATTTTCCCCCTTAATTGATCAGTACACACAGAGTAAGAACATTAGATATATTTAGAGACATTTCTACTTAGAGGCATTTGAATAATTTTGAATTTATTGGTATTTAATTGACTTTTTAAAAATAATGATTTGGGGTTTGCCTATCTCAAGTTTTGCTGCGGACGAGACATGTTTAGTTAAGCTTCTTGGGTCCCGCCTTTGAAGCCATTTTTCATTGCAAATCTCAGGAACCCCGACTAGCCCCCACCCCTCCCTTCCTTTCAAGTTAAAACATTTGCTTTGCCGCCTCATTCTTTTGGAAAGACTCCTTAACTCCTCCTCCTCCTCACGCTCTCTGGGTTTATGGGTAAACTCGACTTTACCTCCTGCAGAGATGAGGCTATTCTTAAAACGCTGGGACGTTTGGGGATTAGACTGTGATCCGGTGGAAACACTACACTTTTCCTCTCTTCGTAGGGCGTGTCCCACTCCGGAGCTGCTTGTGCGCTGCGTGGTGCCTCATCTTCCTCTATTATCTGCAGGGTGTGGATAGGGGGCAGCGGGATATCTCCCGGTGTGGATTCCACACTTTCAGCAAGAGTGTGCTCTGAGTAATCTTGGTCCACCAGTTTCACAACTGGTATTCCCCGGCCTTCCTTATCGCCCTTGTCCACAAACTACAAAAAGAGCAAGACGGTGAACTTAAATCGCTATTCACTAAGGCGCATTCAAAGTCAATAAATCAATCCATTGTATAGTTAATTTTCACTGTAACTGTCCTTCCACTTAACAGACATCCCATCCCTTCATAGAATCATGATAATCAGACATTCTTTGGGGGCTGGAGAGGTGGCTCAGTGGTTAAGAGCACTGGCTGCCTTTGCAGAGGTCCCAGGTTCGATTCCCAGTGCCCACCTGGTGGCCCACAATCTTGATAACTCCAGTTCCAGGAGAGATTGAGCCTTTTTCTGAATGTGTTTTGCACATGCAGGCAAGACACAAAATAAAATAAATCTTAAAAAAAAAAAAGAAATTATCTTACCTCATGTGAAATATGTTCAGATTTTCTGTGATTGAAACCTGTTTTAAAAAAAAAATAATGAGTACTCTGCTTTATTTAACATTTATTTAACATTGTTTTACTTACATATAATTTTCCTCCCTTCAAGTAAAGGGTTACTAAAGCAGCTATTCAAACATGAACACTACCTTAGTGAAAACAAGCTAACAAATCTCGAGGAAGACTGTTTGAGTTTAAGGCCAGCTAGCCCGGTCTAAATAGTGAGCTTTGTCCTGGGGCTAGCTCTTGTAGACCAGGTTGGCCTCGAACTCACAGAGATCCGCCTGCCTCTGCTTCCCCAGTGCTGGGATTAAAGGTATGAGCCACCACCGCCCAGCCCTTTAGATGTATTTTTATTTTACGTGTGTGAGTATTTCCTGCAGGCATGTCTGTCTGCTATGTGCAGGAGTGTTGCCTGGGAAGGTCACAAGAGGGTGCTGGATCACCTGGAACTGGAGTTACGGACGCTTGTGAGCTGCCATGTGGGTGCTGGGAACTGAACCCAGGTCCTCTGCAAGAGCAGCAAACACTCTTAACCTCTGAATCATCTCTACAGCCACATTCTCTTCTTTTCTTAGTCTAGCCCAATTTGTCGATTTTATTTACCTTTTTAAAAACTTAGGTTCATTGAAAAAAAAAACTACTATGATCTTTATTTCCTCTAACTTTGAAGTTGGTTTCTGTTCTAGTTCTTAGTGGTTTATTTTGGGTCTTCTTTTAAAAATATACATTTTTAAACTTTTAGTTGTGTAGGAGTGTGTGTGTGTGTGCGCGCGCTGTAATACTGGAGGCTTCAGAAATACCAAAGAGAGTCAAGTCATTAGACACTCCATTGCATGTCTGAAAAATGGAATACAAAAACCTTCTGGATAAGTGAAAGATGGAATTCAGACAAGCCTCACAGTGAGAGAAGTCCTTCTGCTTTCCCATCTGTGATAAAGAAGAGGAAGTCTGTGATTATCTTACACTTAAAGCTTCAGAGTTGGAACCCTGGAGGGAGATCAGGGGCAGAGTGCTGGCCCCATGCAGGCAGGGTCCTGGGTTGGGGTTTTAGCTTGGCAATCAAACAGTGGAAAGAGCACTAAAAAGAAGCCTGCAGAACCGGTAGCGTAGGTTGGAAACCCAACTCTACTCTACTAGTGCCGTGACAGAGATATGAGCGCACACACACACACACACACACACACACACACACACTGGTACTCTACTAGTGCCGTGACAGAGATATGAGCACACACACACACACACACACACACACACACACACACACCGGTACTCTACTAGTGCAGTGACAGAGATATGAGCACACACACACACACACACACACACACACACACACACACCGGTACGTAGCGTGTGGAAAGACGAGTAAGCTGCAGCCAAACCCTTGCAACAGGAACTTTATACTACATACGTTGAAGATGTATAAACGTGTGTTTAAAGTACAGTAGTTTACGTCAACTTGCTTTCTAGATAACATTGAGAGAGGTGTTTGGGAGACTGTGTAAACACTAATTAGATCTCTTACTATTTATGGTTAAGTTCTCAAATTAAATACTAACTGAATTTCCTCCAGCACAATTCTTCTTCCTTTCTGACTGTCTCTTTCTCTTTGTCTCTGTGTCTTATCTCTCGCCCTCTCTGTTCACACACACACACATCTGTTCACACACACACACACACACACACACACACCCTACCTCAATGGTTCTACAGTTTCTTCTACCTCAAGAGTTCAAAATGCTTAACAAAAGTATCTTATAAATATTACAGTTGAGATTTAAATTTTTCCTATCTTGAAAGAAGTGAAGTACCAATAAAATTTTTTATAACTCCTGGTGTTTGAGAAATGACTCAGCAGTGAGAACATTGGCTGCTCTTGCAGGGGATCCAGATTCAGTTCCCAGCACACGATGGCAGCTCACAATCTCATGTAACTCTAGTCCTAAGAGAAATGATATTCTCTGATGGTCTTTGAGGACGCCAGGAAAACACTTGGTACACAGACATATATGTAGACAAAACACCCATACACATAAAATGATTTTAAAAGTTAGAAAACTCTTAATGGGGGTCTAAGACTTCTCTTTGACTTCCTTAAAAAATACCAAAGTAATTGGCACAACAATAAAATGTTACTTGATCTATGACAAAAACGAAATCAATTTAAAACAAATGTGTAACTTTTACAATGTAACACCTTGCTCTAATTATCTTAATAATAAAAATTAACGTGATTTTTTTTTACCATATGATATACTTCCATACATATCTTCGAACAGACTAGAATTTACTTCAGATAGTTCTTTCAAACTAGGTTCCTAGACACACAGAGAAAGAAATAAAACATGTTGGGCAAAATACTTGAAGAACTAAAATGTTTTTCCTGTTTTCATAATTTCTATTTAAAGAATACTTTATTGGTTTCTGTCATAAAACTCACATAGATGAGAATATAAAGTTAAGGCAATTTTAAGACACATTTTCCCTCTAAGTTGACAGAGGCCAGGCCGAGATGGAGCTGGAGGACCTGAATCCATGGAGCGTGACTTCGAGAGGAGTTGCTGCTCCCGGGAGAAGAACTCCGAGAGCAAGGGACGCAAACCCCAACGTTAACTGAACAACTTCAAATAAGCTAGTGGGTGTAGGAAAAAATGTTCACGCCGTCCATCATTAGAGAAATGTAAATTAAAAAAAAAAGAGAGAAATGTAAATTAAAAATGCCGCAGGTCAGCACTTGGAATTCACAATCACGTCAGGAGAATCAGGACTAGAGGTGATGACCACATGGGAAACGAGCAAGCGGTCAAGATTCAAAACCACCACACATTTTTCTATTGGAATGCAAGATAGCAAAGCGTCTTGTCAAAATAGCTTGACAGTTTTTCGAAACCTTAAACTGGGAACTGCCGTTTGATCCAGATTCTGTTCCTGGGCAATCGTGAAGCAAAATTAAAATCATTTGTTTGCACAAAAACATATATAAGGAAGCCAAGTATATGGGTCCACGTCCAGGATCTCAGCCCTTGGGAGACCAAGGCAGAAGAATTTCAAGTTTGAGGTTAGTCTGGGCAACTCAGCAAGAGTAAGTCCAGCCTGCATAGCGAAACCCCATGTCAAGGAAAACAGCGAACGTTTGTACATGAGCGTCCACAGCAGCACCTTTCACCAGAGCTCAGTCGTGTATAGAGCCTCAATGTTCACTAGGGGATGAACACATAAAATATATCTAGAAACAAATGGGATGCTGATATATGTTATAACAAGAAAACACGTGGATCCTAGCACTCGGGAGGCAGAGGCAGGTGGATCTCTGTGAGTTCGAGACCAGCCTGGTCTACAGAGCTAGTTCCAGGACAGGCTCCAAAGCCACAGAGAAACCCTGTCTCGAAAAAACAAAAAAAGAAAAAAGAAAAAAAAAAACACGTGGAAAGCATTACGCGGAGAGAGAGAAAAACAAGCTACAAAGGTCCACGTATTTATACAAAATCCCACTCTTGTGCAAATGTACACGAAGGAAAATAGGTTGGCTGCTGCCGAGGGCAGGAAGGCAATGGGAGAACTGGGAAAGTATTGACTTGTGGCGTTGGGCTACTTCTGTTTAAAAAGAGTGAAAATGTCCTAAAATGGATTGCGGTGATGGGTGTGCAACTTGATGGGCAGGCTGAAGGCCACTGAAATGTACACTTTAAACTGGCCAATTAATTAAACCTTATAAATTCTGAATAAACACTTACTGAATGGCACATTGTTAATACAGAGAGGAACATGAACTGCAAATAGCATTTTACTTAATGGCAATGAGCAATTATCTGATCAAACATTTTAAATCATCAAGGCGTGTTTCTATTAAACAGTGGATAACACACTACATATGAGAGACTGTGTTTTGGCAAGTACCTCTGAAACTCTGGAAGCCACTTTTGGAGTAATAAGATTTCTTAAATACTCAGATTTTTCCATCCATGTGTTTAGATTTTTATATTCCTCTTTCATTTTTTCCAACCTAAAAAAAAAATCAGCTACATATGAAAAACTACAAATGACAGAGGGATATATATATACATATATTATATATATATATTAAAACCTACAGAAGAATAACAAAATATGACCCATTCATAAGATGTTCCAAAAGTGACAAATTAACATATTCTCTAGAGAAACAGTTAAAAGAAATGATTACAACAGAATTAAGGGTCACGGTAATGGCAAGAGATTAAGGAAAGAGAAGCCTCTTAAAGGTGCATAAAATACATTTCTGACCTTAGTGATGATGATGTATTTCTTATACAAATAATCACTTTATTATCGTTATCTAAGCTTTATAAACACACTTCAGAAATTATTCGATAATGCATTATGTATTCTCAGTATTTTAATTTGCTTATTTTGGTCAGTCTGGGATGCGATAACAGGATACCATACAGTGGGTGGATTAAACAACAGACATCTATTTCTCATAATCCTCAGGCTAGGATGTCTAATGCCGAGATACCAGCTTGCCCAGACCCCGGTGAGAGTCTTCCTGGTGGCCATCACCTTCTCTCCTCATAGTGGAGGGAGGGATATCAGGTCTTCTCTTCTTGTAACTTTTATAAGGCCATTGATTGCATTACAAGGGCTTCATCCTCAAACCTAATCTAACCTAATCCAGTTATTTCCCCAAAGCTCCACCTTTAACTATTGTTAAATAAGAGCTTAAACCTTTAACATATTAACTGAGGAGACAGCTCAGTGACGGAGCCTTTGCCAAGGATGCCTGAGGCTAAGAACACTGATTATTCTTCTCACTTCAAAACAGCTGACATTAAGATTAGTGTGATCCAAGGCGGGGCCTCCGTTTCCAGAAAAATTAGTGTTTTTCAGGCTCTCTCTTCCTTCTAACTCTAGGGTAGGAGCCAGTGGTGGACAGCTAGGGCAAGGCATTTGGAGTCACGGTCCGTCATGGCTCATTGGTGGCCCAAGTGGAAGTCTGGGTGTTATGGGGTTCATCGTCTTTGGTATACACTGAACTCTGGCTCTTGTTGCTTCATGACTGCATGTCCATCCTGGCTCTGCTCAGTTTTTTTTTAATCATCTTGGCTGTCACCAAGTCCCTTGAAAATGATGGCCCCAAACAATGGACTCGACACCTCTGGACCTCTTCTATAACTCACTGCTTTCAAACAAAATTTTAGAACATATTTCTCCCAGACTTTGTTGTCTGTTGTCGTACAATGAGATAGTCTGAAGTAACCTATGAGAGTTTACGTAGAGAGTGAGTATGTGCACACACTGGCTCTCCGCCTCCATATATCCATTAAGGTGAACTGCATGACCCAAGGACACACCTTTGTCCTCTGATCTGACACACTGTCTGTTTTGCCAAGACTCACTGAATGTCTACTGTACGCCGTGTGTTCGCTAAGTACCAAATACACGATGGTGTGTTTCAAGGACCATATTATCTTTTCTCAAAAAAAAAAAAAACCTTAATTTAACGGTTAAAGACTGAAAAGGGCAAACAAATATTAAACTGTAAGTCATGAAATGCATTCAGTCAGTGTCAAGATGCTCGATCTCTTCACCAGAATTGGGAGCAATAAATGTCTGCAGATAAAGCCATCTTGTGGCTTATTTACAGGGGTCTGGGAGACTTAGCACCAAGACCGAGGGATCAGAAGTCAAGGCTGAGGACTTGGGCAGAGAGGGAGGAACTATACAAATCAATGGAAATCCCATACCCGAGGGAGAAAATAACTAGCATTCAAGCTTGTGTTAGCTCAACTGCAGATTAAAAAGAAAGATTGAGCCAGTGGGGTGGGATCTTAGACAGAAGGAGCCGACAGGGAAGAAGGATGAGGAAAAATCGCATGAGAGACAGCGGAAAAGACTTGCATGAAGGAAGCCACTTGCTTGCTTTCTTATGGGTGGGTTTTCATCTCTTTCCCTATCATAATAAACTACCTTACAAGGGACACATGAGACAGCATCACAATGAGTATCCCTAGGTCAGTGAAAAGCCTGAGGTCAACATAAGAAGTTCGGAATGACGCAGACTACATGGAAACAAATGGCATGTGTGCTGTTTACCTCTCCCGGGGTTTCTCCTGGAGTTTTTCGAGTCGCACGGCGTTCGGATGGCTGCTTTCGGCAGCCCCGATGGAAACGTTAAGTTCTGGGGATAAGAAGGCTGGGTATTCGACTCGTTGCGGGGTAATAACGTTTCTGAAAAAAACGGTAGTAGAGTTACACGCCAACACTACAGAAGAGTGCATCCCTACAGTCGGTGTGGTAGCTGCTGTTTCCAACTGTTCTTCTTGTACCGGCTCACCCACTACCCCGGGGTTGTCAAGAAGACAGAGCTAAGGAAGAAAGCAAGAACTGGAATCCTGGGACTCTCTTGCTCTCTTGGTTACTCAACAAGACCGTGGGCAGTAGAGATGGGGAAGGAGACCCAGAGGAAGGAGAAATAAAAAGTCCAGGTCTTTTGGCCACCATTTATAGACAAATCTGCCTTCAGAGTCCCCCATCCTTTCAAACATCTAATTCTATGGACTAGATTTTATGTCGGGCACTGTAATCGTATGCCTGTCTGTATTGGTTGTCTCGTTCCACCTGCACGGCAAACCCACGGGATAAGAATTACTGAATCCACTTGACATACCAGAAAGCCAGGAGTGAAGAGATTTTTGTTTTGTTTGTCTGTTTTTGTTTTTTAAGGTAGGGTTTCTCTGTGTAGCCCTGGCTGTCCTGGAATGGTCTACAGAGCGAGTCCCACATCCCAAATCTAATTTCCTTGATTCATTTCAATGTTTAAAAACAAATCCTTTTTCTTAGATAGCTCTTTCTCTGGTGCGTATTTTTCTTGACGTGTATTTTTACTGTTGAAGTTTTAAGGTCATCTGGAATACTATATTTTAAGCTACATTTCCTTTGCTAACAACTTAACACATGTTTTGTGTGTGTGGGGGGGGTACGGAGTGTCCCTCTCTGCCTTGGTCCCTTTTGCTGAACCTGAAGCTAGCCTCGTCAGCAAACCCCTGTCTCTGTCCCTCAAAGCTGGGGGTTACAGGCACCTGTAGCCATGTCTGGCTTTATGCGTGGACGCTGGGGACCTGAACGCAGCTTGCAGGGCATCTTCCCAGCCCCACTAATAACATTTTTAACACACTTTTTATTGTTGGTTTTTTTTGTTTGTTTGTTTTACAGCCCATTTGGAAATAACAGTTGGCGTGGTGTGGGGTGGGCTAACACTGACATCCTGTAGAACAGAAACTGGCTACCCTAGGCACATGGATCTTGGAAGTTCTTCCTCTATATTCCGTGAGGAGGATCTTGATGGCTAATTTCCTCATTGTGCCACCTCTTCATTCACGAAGGAGACCTCCATTTCCTCTCATCTCTAGACCTCAGTTCCTTTCTCCAGGGGGCACCTAGAAACTCAGGATCTCTCCTATCTTTTTGTCTGTTGGCTTGTTTCCCACAAGGTTTCAAGTAACCCCCTGGACTCCTCATCCTCCTTCCTCTGCCTGCCGAGGGTTGGGGCTCCAGGCTTGAGCCACCACACCTGGCTCTTTTTCTCACCTTATCAAGCAAAGGAGTTCGGTGCTCGCCTTGCCTTAGGACCTAGGCGTCCTGGCCCCGCTCTCGGGAATTCTCAAGATAATTGATATGTTCCATCGCACCTTTGAAATGCCATTCGCTCTCAATGAAGTAACGAAATCAAAACACTTACGTGACAGGGTCTGTCCTTTCTGGAGGAGGGGCGATCTTCATAAACATCGATGGCTCGATGATTTTTTGAAGAGGTTTTAGCTGGATAAAATTATATGATTGTGTAATTCGCCGTGATAGGACTAACAGCCCCAGCCCCCGAAAGGCCTATACCATTTACCATGATAGGACTAACAGCCCAACCCCCAAAAGGCTTATACCATACTTGAATGGTGTGTGTACAAAGAAGAGGAAGGAAGAAAGGAACTTAATTTGTTGAACATTAAACATTTGCCAAGCATTTCACACCTTCAGTTTTCTCTAACCCTTCTGATAGAAGTAGGAGGTAAGTGTGAGTATTCTATAGATCACACTAAACAACAGTAATTCATTCAAGGTTACAAAATGTGCAAAATGGGGCAGCTCTACGTTTTCAGTGAGGCCTACACATACGGCAATACTTGCCTAGTTCCATCTGAAAAGATAAGCTACTGCTTTCTCTCCGTGTGCACGGGTGTGTCGTGCGTATGTGTGCTCAGTTGTATCTGGAGGCGTGTATGCTGCGTGCGTGGTCCAGAGGATAACCTCGGGCCTCTCGCTGGCCCGAAGCTCATCAAGTTGGCTACAGTGGCTGACCAGCAAGCCCCAGAGATCTTCCTGCTTCCACCTCCCCAGTGCTGGGACTGCGGATCTGAAAATCACCTCTCCCTCTAGGGATGCTCTCACATGTTATACTGGACACAAGACCTACTTCTAACGTTATACTCATTAGCTATGGCCGCCAAACATAACTTCCAGAAATATCGGCTTCTCGTAAGGCGTGATCGATGTGCTCAAACAGAAGACATTTCTTTAGAAAAGGGAACTAACCTGATGTGAAAATCCATAGCCAAAGGTTCCGTAGGAAAACATGAACTCCACCTCCACCCTGCAGATAGACTGGAAGCGGAACGCTGTTGTTAGAGAAGTGACCAGACATGACAAGGTCATAAACATACACTTTAGAAAAGCCTACGGTGACCCTTCTGGGTAAAAAAAAAAAAAAAAAAAAAAAAACCAAAGCTTCACGTACATAGAGAACTCCAACAGAGTTCTGTTCAGTTCCAAGAACGTTACAAGTCTTTCGCCTTAACACAAGGCTAGTGATCAAATGTATAAAATTTTAATTTAGAATTATTAGTAGGATTACCATAAGATATTGACTTATATGTACATATTTTGTTTTTTGTTGAGGGAGGAGTTGAAGACAGGGTTTCTCTGTGTCACAGCCCTGGCTGTCCTAGAACTAGCTCTTGTGGACCAGGCTGGCCTCGAACTCACAGAGATCTGCCTGCCTCTGCCTCCCGAGTGTTGGGATTAAAGGCGTGCGCCACCACCGCCCGAGTAAGGTATGTATTTTATATATGTTTATAGGTCAAATGATTTACTCACAGGCCTTTCCTATCGAATGAAGATTGAAACATGCAACCTCACCTCTGAACCCAGGTTGGCCGTGTGTGAAGGGAAAAAGAGGCCCCTGCTCTGTGGCTTTATATATGTCCCTCAAACCCATTCTGGACAGGGGACAGCAGGAGCAGCTCCGGCTGATCATCTGATAAAATCACTAACATTTAGGTGCATTCAGAATCAGAGACTGCCAACACTTTTTCAGAGACTTGGTCCACGCATGGACAGCGGCCGCTGACATTTTACAGTCTCGTCCAGTGGTTTCTAAGCCTCTCCCTCACAATTTACTTATAGGATCAAATTCTTAAAACATATTTATATATGTATAGATGTAACAATTAAAGAAAAAGAGACTGTGAATTTGAGAAAGAGCAAGGGGGGAGGTGTGCGTGGAAGGAGTTGGAGGGAGAAAATGGAAAGGGGGAGTGACTTTATATTATAATTTTTAAAATTATAAAAAATATAAAAAAGCTAAGTTGAGTCTGAAAAACACGATGCCAAAATTTTATATTAAAAAAATGAAGAATTTGTGAGCAAATGTGATAATTTCTCTATTACACATATTTTTACCAATTCATATAGCTATGATTAATGTAGTGAAATAATCTTAAAAATTAGGCAGTGAGCCATCAGAGTAAATTCTCTGCACTGCTAGATACCACACATGGGTAATCTGAGGAAGGCCGGCGCGGCTCTTACCGAGTTTCTGTGCTTCATCTGCAGGACTTCGGTGAAGCAGCCTTTCTGGAAAAAGAGAGGTAGAATGATTCGCGCCCGTGTCTGTAGTTTATCTACAGCATAGTAG
Organism: Microtus oregoni; assembly: GCF_018167655.1. Taxonomy (NCBI): domain Eukaryota; kingdom Metazoa; phylum Chordata; class Mammalia; order Rodentia; family Cricetidae; genus Microtus; species Microtus oregoni. The sequence continues at coordinate 1,263,423 of NW_024544794.1, forward strand.
CATAGAAATCCGGTCGCCATTTTTAAATATACATGAGCTCGTCGGCTGAAATACAATATTCATACAAATACAATCTCATCTTAACTAAATTAACATACAAATATAACGACTGTTCACTTGAAGAGAAACCCAGTTTGAATGACAGGAATAAATGTAGACATTAGCAGTTACAAGGGCAGAGATGTTCCTGCTGGTGAACTTCCCTTCCTGGGCATCAAACCCCATTCTGGCTAAAAGCGAATCTCCACAACAAACTCTGGAGAGGTGGAAAAACCTTCACACCCGAGAGCACGGACAGGCTCTGGGAATCTTTGCCGTCCCTGATCCGTGGTTATCATCTGTGGTTATCTCCACTCTCCTATAGGTTACCTTGCCCAATTCAATGCCCGCCTGGGCTTTATTCTTCTTCCCGAGCATCATCACTGCTTCCAGTTTCACAGTTAAGAACCGTACACACAGCTGGGCGGTGGTGGTGGTTGCCTTTAATCCCAGCACTCGGGAGACAGAGTCAGGCGGATCTCTGTGAGTTCAAAGTCAGCCTGGTCTATGAGAGCGAGTTCCAGGACAGGCTCCACAAAAGCAGAGGCACTTCCCCAAAGCCTACACACCAGTCAAGGTCAGAAAGTGATGCAGACTCCCCCACGTTCTCCTCAGTTGCCCCAAATTACGTGATTCTTGTGTGGGAATTCTAAGTTTTCTTATTTTAAACCCCATGCTTTCTGACAGCCCTAAATTTTTTTGTATGTTTATAATGAACTTTGGTTCCTATGCATGTGGTAAACAGAAGGTATCCATCAGATACCAAGAGCCACAATAAAGAACACCAACTAGACTGTATGGCACCAAGATTTTTTAAAAAAGGTACTTTTTTACTTTTTGTTTTTTTATTTGTTTTGGTCTTTTTTGAGACTATGTCTCACATAGCCCAGGTTGGCCTTGAAGTCACTGTGAGGCCAAGGATGACTTTGAACTCATAACTGTCTTGTCTGTACCTCCCACCCCCACCCCCCGCAAGTACTGGGATTACAGGTATGGGTCCCCATGTAGCTGGGGGGGGGGGAAATGTATATTTTTATACATACCTGTATTATTTCGTAAAGATGTGCTTCAACACTGCCCAAGGAAAGGGCGGGTCTCTCTGTACTTCCTCCATCTTGCATTAGCTCCAAAAAAATATTATTCCTCTCATCATCTTGACGTCTGGGAACCTCAATGCCAAAATGTATGAAAGGAAGTATTAAATTTCAGGCCAGGATTTCAGATGTAACTTCCAAATAAATACCTTCGTAAGGCATATATATATGGTACCATGGGCACCGCTAATTATCAGTTTTATGCATGTTAGTCTTGTGACTTTCTAAGTTTATCATTCTACATATTCTAAGGTCAACAAAATCAGGACTTGTTTATGTCTAACATTAATTATGATCTTTTGAATCATCTACTGCCCAAATTGTCCTTTTAACTATACATTAAAAAGGTGCCCTCAACACTCTACTGAAGTCACGTATAAAGATGAAGTGTGATTCAGGTATATTAAGCAGAAGCAACAACGCTAGAGCTATCATAACGCTCGATTTCAAATTATCCTAACAGAGCCATAGTCACAAAGACAGCATGGCCCTAGAACAAAATAGGCCTTGATCAGTGGAATCAAATATAGGGCCCAGACAGAAGGCCACACAGCTACTTGATTTTCCACAAAAAATATACATTGGAGAAAAGACAGTTCGCCAAACAGTGCTGGAGAAAAATGAATACCTGTGTGCAGAAGAAATGCTCAACATTTTTAGCCCTCCGGGACTGCAAACCAAAACAACATGGATTCAATCTCACGCCACTTAGAAAAGCTCTCCTGCAGAAAAGCCCAGACTGGGGGGGGGATTCGGGCTAGGACCCTACTGGCGGGAATGCAGAAACCTGCCAACATGTTTGCTACCACCTGGTCCAGTTACACCAGTGCTGATATCAAAAAAACCAAGTCAGCACATCGTAGAGTTAGCCTCCACACCTGTGCTGATTGTGGCGCATCAGGCTAGGAGCCCAGGAACGGGCTTGAAAGGTTGTCAGAACTGTAGCTTTATTCAGTCACACAAGAATGAAACTGTGTTGTTTCCAGGAAAAAAAAAAATATGGGACCGGAGATCACTGTTTTGATCACAGAATGCCAGGTTTACAAAGACCAGTGCTCTCTCATAACGGGGATTTAGGGGGAAAGAAAGGGGACACAAAAGTAAGAGGGGAGTTATTAGTGATTTAGAACGAGGAAAGGGGAAGGGACGGGAAGATGGATGAGGATAATGGAGAGGTTATTATGATCCACGCATGTTCTTCACGTGTATGAAAATGTCAGGGAAAGCCAGCCCTTTATGCAATTGATAGTCTAATAAAATAAATTAATTCAAAACTCTGTCTAGTTTGTTGTTCTTTTTGCATTCATTTGCTCATGTATGTATGTACGTACATACGTGTGTATGAATTTAGGCCAGGAGGAGCACATGTGCCCCAGTACACATGCAGAGGTTACAGGACAGCTTGTATGAGCCACTCTCTCTTTTAACCACGGGACACCCAGGAATCAAATTCCAGCCTTTAGGCTTGGTGCAAGTGCCTTTACTCTCTGGTCCCCACGTTACTGTTTAAGAATTGAGGGCTAAAAATTATCTTTCCTAGGCGACACTTAATTAAAATAAAGTTTACCAAGACATTTGGAGCAGAGATGAAATCCTTTAGAATTTCCGTAAAACTCAACGTAATAGTTTTTTAAAGAAACAATTGGGCTAATTAATGAATCCTGTAGCTATAGAATAGAATTTGTTTGTGTGTGTGTGTGTGTGTGTGTGTGTGTGTGTGTGTGTGTGTCTGTCTGTCTGTCTCTGTGTGTGAAAGACAGAAGAAGCGGGAGGGAGGGAGGGAAGGGAGGGAGGGGAGGGAGGGAGGGGAGGGGAGGGAAGGAAGGGAGGGAGGGGAGGGAGGGAGGGAGGGAAGGAGGGAGGGGAGGGAGGGAGGGGAGGGAGGGAGGGGAAGGAGGGAGGGAGGGAGGGAGGGAGGGAGGGGAGGGAGGGGAGGGAGGGAGGGAGGGAGGGGAGGGAGGGGAGGGAGGGAGGGGAGGGAGGGGAGGGAGGGAGGGAGGGAGGGGAGGGAGGGGAGGGAGGGAGGGGAGGGAGGGGAGGGAGGGAGGAGAGGGAGGGAGGGAGGGAGGGAGGGAGGGGAGGGAGGGAGAGAAGGAGGGAGGGAGGGAGGGGAGGGAGGGAGGGAGGGGAGGGAGATATTTAGGGTTGTTACAAAGACTGCAGTCTATTATGTGACAACAGTAGGGGCATCTAGATGAGGCGAAGATATGAGAGAAGAGAAAGGAATCAGAGAGTGAAAACAGGAAGGGTGGAGGAGCGTTGCACAGGAGAGAGGAGGGGCAAAGCGGTGAAGCCTTCTATGAACATTCTAGAGCCTCACGCAGCAGCACACCGGGGAAGAAGTGCAGGGCCGGGCGGCGGGCAGGTGTTTCCACAGGCAACTGCAGGGGGGGAACCCAGAATGAAAAAGCACAACTCTTAGGGTTTTGTTTTTATTTGCGAGACAGAGTTTCTCTGTAGTTTTTGGTGCCTGTCCTGGAACTAGCTCTTGTAGACCAGGCTGGCCTCGAACTCACACAGATCCGCCTGCCTCTGCCTCCTGAGTGCTGGGATTAAAGGCGTGCGCCACCACCGCCCGGCCACTACTCTTACTTCTTGTCTGCCTTTTTTTTTCCTCCCCAAAGATGCAAGTACTTTAGAACGCTTGAAACCTATAGTGACACATCATTCTACCAAGAAGAGAGTTTTCCCATTACCTGTACAGAAAAATACTTCACTTCGTCAAACCTGAGTACAAAATTCTTTTCGTTGGTGGTGGCTTTCAAGTTCCGGAGTTTCGTGCATTTCGTGACGTGATTTATACAGATACGAATGAACAGATTAACGTGTTGTTGTACAATGACTGAGAATAAAATATTTAGGAAACAAGTCCGGGAGCGGTTGATCAAACAACGCACTATAAAATCTATTAGACAATCCGGGCCAAAATGTCAAACTCAAGCAAGTACAGAGAGAAGACAATCTCGGAGGATACTGAACCATGGGAAAAGCTTTCATAATTACGCCTTTGACTCTCGTTGCTAGGCACACACTGTCATCAGGAGTGTTTATGCATCTCTACACACCTCTCCTTATTTTTATCCTTGCATTCTCGCAGTAATTGCTTTGCAATTTTTCTATATATTAATTTTAAGATGGCTAAGCATATATAATCTACAACTGGCATTATTTTCCAGATTTAAGGATATATAGAAGTTTTTTTTAAAAAAAATATTTATTTATTTATTATGTATACAATATTCTGTCTGTGTGTATGCCTGCAGGCCAGAAGAGGGCACCAGACCTCACTACAGATGGTTGTGAGCCACCATGTGGTTGCTGGGAATTGAACTCAGGACCTTTGGAAGAGCAGGCAATGCTCTTAACCTCTGAGCCATCTCTCCAGCCCCCATATAGAAGTTTTTAAAACCAATTAGTGTCTTTACATCCTGACCAAAGATCCCCCCCTCCCTCCTCTCCTCACATCTCCTTTCCCCCAATCCACTCCTCCTCCCGTTCAGAAAGGAGGAGACCTCCCTTGGGTATCAAGCAAGCAAGGCGTAGCAAGTTGCAGCAAAATGAAGCGCCTCCCCTTGTATTAAGGCTGGGCGAGGCCCTCCAGCATGAGAAACAGGCTCCCAAGAGCCAGTCACGGTGTCGGGGGCAAATAAGAAAATAAACTAAGAATAACTGAATCTTAAGATAGAATTCGCAGCAAAGTGGTCTACTCTAATCCACTCCGTTAGCGAATGAGTCTCCATCCTGACGATACTATGGTCTACTCTAATTCTCTTCGTTAGCGAATGAGTCTCCATCCTGACGGTACTATGGTCTACTCTAATTCTCTTCGTTAGCGAATGAGTCTCCATCCTGATGGTACTATGGTCTACTCTAATTCTCTTCGTTAGCGAATGAGTCTCCATCCTGACGGTACTATGGTCTACTCTAATTCCCTTCGTTAGTGAATGAGTCTCCATCCTGACGGTACTATGGTCTACTCTAATTCTCTTCGTTAGCGAATGAGTCTCCATCCTGACGGTACTATGGTCTACTCTAATTCCCTTCGTTAGTGAATGAGTCTCCATCCTGACGGTACTATATTGCTTTCACTGTACTTTATGAGTTAAAAAAAAAAATGCTTTCCAGATTTGAGTTTCTTCAAACATCTCTATAGAAAATTTTTTTTAAAAAAACTCCCTTTATACAAAAAAAAAAAAAGGAAAAGCAATGCCATAATAAGAGTGGTTTAAAAATAAGTGTAGAGGAATACGGTTGTCCACACCTCTAATTCCAACAGGGTTGAGAGTTCAAGGCCAGCCTGGGCTACGAAGAAAGACACACTCCCAAAGAACCAAAACAAGGCACAAATTTAAAGTAAACTCTTTTTAAGACGTTTGAGTAGACTTACTGCTTACATGTAAATTCGCATTATCTCTTAAGGGCATACCATGGTTCTCCTTTAGCTTACGTGGTGATTGAAGGAAATCACAGAGGGCCAAAAATATTTGTGCTAAACTTCTACACTGAGAAATGGGATTTATTTTTGCTGTCCTTGAATCTGAACAGGCATTCATGACCATATTAACATAAGAGCAATGAATGCAACTGAAATTGGCATTAGGATGGATGACAGAGACTTCCATCCGAGAGTGAGATATGAGGGAGCATGAAGAACTATGGTAATCAAGGGTTTGTTATAAATGTGTAATATTCTGTAAACTCAAAAGGAGTTAAGGAGGAAGAGAGATCCATGAACAGAACGAGCATTTTTTTTTTTTTGAGACCAAGTTTCTCTATAGCTTTGGGGCCTGTCCTGGAACTAGCTCTGTAGACCAGGCTGGCCTTGAACTCACAGAGATCTGCCTGCCTCTGCCTCCGGAGTGCTGGGATTGAAGGCGTGCACCACCACCGCCCAGCTCAGAACAAGCATTCTAAACCATCCCACCGGGCCAAGTCCACCCTGAAGGGCAGGGCATCCTTGTCCTTTTCAACTTCCAAACAGCAGCCAAAGCGAACACTTTGAAGAAGTACCACCTGGAGGGCGAACAGAGCGTTTGACAACCAAATGGTTAGTGTTTCAAGCTGCTCTGTTTCCAGGTAGTTAGTGACTGCAATAAGACACCAGAGCAGCAAGGCATGCTGACCGTGGTCTGCAGACCAAAAGGATACATCTGTGAGAAAACTGTCGACAACTCTTTATGTGAACAGCCAGGCAGCCGACCTGCAACAACCGGAACAAACACAAAAGGCAAACACGTTTTTTAAAAGTTAATTTCTTGTGTTTCATGGTGAAGTTTTTAAATCTTTAAAACACAGTCGGGGGCTGGAGAAATGGCTCAGAGGGTAAGATCATTGCCTGCTCTTCCAAAGGTCCTGAGTTCAATTCCCAGCAACCACATGGTGGCTCACAACCATCTGTAATGAGGTCTGGTGCCCTCTTCTAGCTTGAAGGCATACACACAGACAGAATATTGTATATATAATAAATAAATAAATAAATAAATAAATATTAAAAAAAAACACAGTCGGGTTGGGTTTCTCACATTAGACGGACTCTGTTGTTTGTTCTTACTATAAGCGTGGTTTCGTGGGGCTGGAAAGATGGCTCGGTGATTAAGACTCAAAACCAGTTCCCAGCACCCCCATCAGGTCACCATTTCCAAGGGATCTGATGTCCTCTCTTGGCCTCTATGGGCACCAGGCACACAGGTGGCACACATACACATACACACTTGACACACACACACACACACACACACACACACACAAATAGAAAAAGCTTTTTTAAAATACTGCTTCTTCTTTACAATTTTCTATTACATCACTCTCTCTCCTGATTTTCTCCTTTCCCCACCCCACCTGTGTGTGTGTGTGTGTGTGTGTGTGTGTGTGTGTGTAGACACGTGCACAATGGTATGTGTGACCTCAGAGGACGGCTTGCAGAAGCTGGTCACCTTCTCCCACCGTGAGGGTCCTGGAGTTCAAACGCAGGTCCTCGGCGTTACCAGGTGGCTCGTGCCTTTGCCCATGTGCCATCTCACCACCCGAGCAAGGTGTGTGGGCCCCATGGAAACTATTGCTTCTGAGGTCGGCGAGGGGCATGGAGCATACAGGGGTCACGGGAGGATAAAAGGGTCAATTTTTAAACCATCGGCCAATCTGTAAATAAGTATAATCACTTGAGCTCAACAAAAACACTGGTTCACAGACTCCTCTTTCAGACAGACATGGGGCATTAGCAGATCTTAGGCGGGCCCCCAAATTAGTGTCTTGCAATTGTGTCAGATGCTGGACATTACTGGATCTTAGGTGGGTCTCAAACCAGTGTCTTACCATTATGTCAGGTGATTGGGGAGCCTTATAATAGAAAACATTACTTCTGTGAATTAGAATGTTTTCCATAATTTTGGTGAATATTTAGTGGTTTGATGACTCATATAAATAAAAATTCATGAGCATGCTTATCCTCGAGGACTATTTTCTTCACTTACTTTTCAATCACCAGATAATAATATCAACTGTGTTTCATATCAAATGAGAAATAATTTGTACGGGCTCGCTGAAGGTGACTCATACATACCACATCTCCAAACGGTACCAAATTTGGTGTTTCACTTGTTACTACCATTTCTTCACTCTGAGACCCTTGAAGAGTTTTTCTTAGCATCTGTAATGAAAATAAATTAATTTAACACTTTAGATGAAAAAGTAGAACATCACTGGATAAAATATTATTCCCACTGATATTTTACTGAGTGTCTAGTAAGTATTTGGTGCTCTAGGCACTGGATATAACTACGAACAAGAAACTCATTTCTATCTTCAATACTTTTATCACTAGATAAACAAATAAAGTGTACATAATTAACTATGGAATTTTCCAGTAAATCAGAAAAGAGGAGAAAAGCAAACATGCATATGAACAATGGTCCTTCAGTTAGTTAATGGACTGAACACACCGCAGGATATATTGAAACATTTATAAGATCACTACATCCAGTAGGGCAGTCACCCAAACTTCTATTCAAACGTAACTCTATAAAAATGAGAAACACAGATAAAACATAGGACACCTTAGAGAAGGGTCTCACAATTTCCAGATTTCCTCTAAGGAAAGAAAGAAAGTAAAAAATTTCAGCACAAACCTACGGGAACGGACATCAAGACAAGAAAAATCTTTAAGCGACGGTGAAAAACACTAGGGAGGAATAGGGACCATAGAAGATACAAAACCAAGGAGAAAGTCAACACTACAGACGTTCTGGCTGCGGATGGTACAGCACTGGGTAAGAGCCGAGCCCTGCAGGAGAAGGACCGGGTGTGACCTCCTCAGAGGAGGACCGCTTCTCAGGAAAAAAGACAGAGGAGGAGAGGGGTCCCCTGAATTTGTAACAGTAAGGAGAAAGAAAGATATTTTGTGGGGGGAGTTAAGGATAGCAGAACATCAAATAAGAACCACCAACCAGCCGGGCAGTGGCGGCGCACGCCTTTAATCCCAGCACTCGGGAGGCAGAGGCAGGAGAGGGGAGGAGGGGAGAGGAGAAGAGAGGAGGGAAAAGGAGAGGAGGGGAGGGAAGAGGAGAGAAGACGAGATTGAGGAGCAGGGGTGGGTTTGAGGTGGTGAATCTGGAAGAGAGGAGAGGTGGGGGGTAGAGGGAGGGAAAACTGCAGTTGGAACGTAACACATAAAAGAAGAATTTTTTAAAAAACAAAATAAAATTACTATCTCCAGGAAAAATTTAAACAATAAGAGGAAATCTATATATTTATAGAACCTACAGTGTGTCTGAAAAGACTGACTCACAGTGATCCACTCCCAAGACGCTTGAAAAGTTATTAGTCTCCACAAAGACACACTGGGCAGGTTAAAGCTACTAAATTGCTTATAAGAATAAGAAATAAAACTTGCTTCACAAGGCTAGAACATCAGTAATACAGGAAAGATAAAACAGAGACTAGTACCTAGTGTGTGTGTGTGTGTGTGTGTGTGTGTGTGTGTGTGTGTGGCGGGGGTGGGGGGACTGCTGAAGAGAACGGAAAGCAAGGACAAGTGTTATTCCCAGAGAACACTTTACAAATGTATCCTTTGAGAGCATGTCAGTGTTTTGTTGGCAAAATATAAAATTTGCAGCTCACTGTTAGAAGTATGAACGTTGTAACAAAATTAGCTATTTCCATTTATTTGTATTCTTTTCAATTCTCTCATCGATGTCTCATAGTAGTTAGTGTAGAGATATTTACATAGTTGCTTAGGCTAGCACTTTCAAAGCTGTGTTGAGCAGAAAGGCTTTTTTATCTCATTCCATCCCTAAGAAGAAAAGGTTTCGACTTTTTCCTTATTCAGTATGTTCGCTGTGGCCTTGTCATGTGTGGTCTTTATTGTGGTCACACGCAGTTCTTGTGTGTTGAGTTTCTTGAGATATTTTTAATCACGGATGGATGGCGAATTCTAAGTATAATATATATATATATATATACATATATCACAGTTGGCTGGTGAATTATAAGTATGTATATATACATATCAAGATCTATATAGATATAGATCTATATATCTAATATATATAGAAATCTTGATATATATTATAAGTATCTATACATGCTTATATCAATATATATCAATGCCTCCATATCTTTCTGACTTCGCTAAAGAGCCACGTAAGAAGCAAGGGCTCCCATCCTCACTGCTGTAACAAGACAGTACCACCCTCCTGCACCCCTATAGCATCAAGGGACACCAACCACAAGGAGGACCTGGATTTCCATGCACACTCAATAACACTGGAGTCCTACACCCCTCCCTGCTGGGGTGGTGTCTGAGGAGGCCGTCTGAACTGTGGGATCACCCAGCAGTTGCGAGGCAACCTCTGGTGCAGAGTGTATTTTCCTGAGCCATGAATCAAGCAATCACAACAATCTGCCACACGTGGAAACTAAACAACATACTTCCAAAGAGCCCGTGCCGGAAGAAGGTAAAGTACCCGGGAAGAAGGGATGCCAGAGGGGACAGGGAAAGACTGCCTATTAAAAGTCAAACCCAAAAGGACAACTGTCTTTACCCCCACCTCTGCTGAACTGGAATCAATATGGCTTTGTTAAGCATTAACTTCCTGGTTTAGTATTAGATATTTTTCAAGAATTGCTCACTCAGCTCTTACAATATACAACAATTCAGCCAGGTGGTAGTGGTGCTCGTCTTTAACCCCAACACTCAGGAGGCAGAAGGTGAATATATGTACATAAAACAAAATCCTTAGCTGGGTATGGTGGCACGTCCATGTAATCCCAGCATTTGGGAGGCAGAGGCAAAAGGAACAAGAGTTTAACACTATGTAAAACTAGCCTCCGATACAGAGAAGGCTCAAGGCCAGCCTGGGCTAGGCAACACATTGTCACACACACACACACACACACACACACACACACACAGCATTTAACAATTACAATGGTTTTTCTACATTGATTTTTTTTTATTCTACAATTTTATCAGTTCTAGCAAGTTTCTGATATAATTAAGAATTTTTTAATGTGTAACGCAAACAAAGAAAATTTCACTTTTCCATTTTATATTTGTTTTCTTATCTAATTAAGGTGGCTAGGATTTCCAGTCCATCCTGTCTTAAATACAAACGCTGAGAATCTTAAAAATGTTCTTAAAGTCAGGAGGAAACTTCCTATTTTTCACAGCTGAAACCTGCCATGGTTTTTTCATGCATGCAGTGAGCTTTGAAGACCTACTGTGTCTTTGTGCTCGTGGGGGTACCGTCCTCAGTCCCTAAGGTAGAAGAAACCTCATGCCACCCATGGCTGGTTGCGGAAAACACACTACACTCAAAATGAAGTATGCTTCTGCCTTTTAAAGAAGAAAGGAGATTCTGCCTGTTGCCTTACATGGGTCACTCTAGAGAATATTATTCTCAGTGAACTAGATGGACACGGAAAGACCAGACTTCTGCGACATCGTTTGTATGTGGAATCATAGAAATGTTAAGACTCTTACAAGTACAGACAAGACTGGAAGAGGCTGCGGGGGAGGCCAGATAGACGGGTGATGTGGGAGTGTCATATATCAATCTGTTGATTTCATTGGTTAAGCAATAAAGAAACTGCTTGGCCCTCATAGCTTAGAACATAGGTGGGAGGAGTAAACAGAACAGAATGCTGGGAGAAAGAAGCTGAGTCGAGGAGTCGCCATGATTCTCCCACTCCAGGCAGACGCAGGTTAAGATCATTCCTGGTAAGCCAGCTCGTGGGCTACACAGATTATAAGAAATGGGCTAGTCCAAGTGTGAGAGTTAGCCGAGAAAAGCCTAGATATAATGGGCCAAGTGGTGTTTAAAAGAATACAGTTTCTGTGTAATTATTTCAGGGCATAAGCTAGCCATGTGGGCGGCCGGGTGCTGGGGACACAGCCCAGCCGCTCCTATTACAACAGACGGGTGGGGAGAAGCTGGTTCAAGAGGATAGAGTTCCAGTTAGAGAAGCTGAGTATGTTTCTGTGATCTATTGAATAGCATGGGTAATGTGGTTCATAGTGACGTATTGCATATTTCAGAATTGCAATAAAGGATGCATGGGACCTAGGAATCGGGTACTGCCAATTTTTCTCCTTCAAGAACTAATAATAGGTATTAATAAACAATTGAAAAATTATCGACTATATCTGCAATCAGTTTGTTGTTGTTGCTCCTGACTCCTCTCTCTCTCTTTCTCTCTCTCTCTCTCTCTCTCTCTCTCTCTCTCTCACACACACACACACACACACACACACACACACACACACACACACGGTTGTCTGTGGTTTAACTGTAGTTTACAGTAACTACTTACAATTACCATACCATAAGATATGTCTAACCATGATATATTGTGCTTGTATTTAAGTGAAACCACCATGCTTTTTATTACATTTCTATCCCTTACTTTGGGAGTCTGTTTTGTTACGGTATGGTCTCCCTCTGCGGCCCAGGCTAATGTGAAGTTCACTGTGTAACCTAAGCAGTCGTCAAAACCACAGACATGCTCCTGCCTCAGCCTTCCAAATGCTGCAGGTACAGGCATGGACTCGGCGTCTATTCTGAATGCGAGCTTCAGTTGATAAGAGCTAATCTGGACCCTTTAAGACGCCTCCGCTACAGATTGGTGCTCAGTTCCTGACCGTGATTCTGCCTACCTCCATAGCTTGGCGCTTCCCTTCCTAGCTGAGCACAGCTCTCAAGAGCAGCAGCAGCAGCAGCAGCAGGAAAACGCGTATTTGCCGAATTCCTAATAGAATCTTGGGCAAGGGTTCTAAACACAGCACATAATGACTCGGATACGACCGGTAACTTCTGCCGAGCCTGGAGAGACTGTGATTTCGGGTAACTTTGAGAAGCCCCTTGTGGTTTTGACGGGAATGTCTGTACCGTTTCACATCCTCGACATTCCATTCTCTGGAGACGTGTCTTACCCACAGAGTTCTTTGGAAGCCCGCTAATCCATACAGTTACTTTTCCTAGAATGCGTTTACTTCCCAGTCTTGATTCAACCCCTGTTATCCTTAAGTTAATTGCTTCGTGATTTCCCTTACAATGGCACCACTCTGTGTCTGGCACCAGCCGGATTCCAGCTTGAAGAACTCTTGCCCTCAGATGGTAAATGTTGGTATTGAAGACACATGGGCGAAACATAACCACAGTTTAATCGCTACACAAAACTGCTTCCAAGAAGAGGAACCCTTGTCTTCACGGTACGTTAGAGGAAGAGTCAACTGCCCCGTTCAGACGAGTCTTCACCAGGCCAGGAAGTGGTGACTGAAAATGTGTTCTTTTCACATTCATTCTTTCCCCCAGCCAAGTTTCACAGCAATGACCTCCCTCTACCGTCTGAGGCTCTTTGTCTCTGTGAAACAAGGACCGGTACAGAAGCAAAACATGACAGAAACCAGGTAGTATCCCCAGAGCCGCGGGAGAGAATACTACGACTCCCCGGTTCCTCATCAGCAAGGAAGTAGATGACCATTGGGAGTAGCTGACCATCCCCAGGATGACCTAGGCGGTCAGCGAGCATGCTGGTGCTTCATGGCTGCAATTGAGTTCAGAGGACTGCATTTGACAGCCGAGTGGGCCCAACAACTATGTGGTCTTATCTAGCAGAGTATCTATCTAGTCTGAATTTACAGATGGATAAGGAATGACAAAAAAATTATAGAAAAATTTAAGGTGGCAAATGTGGAGAAATATACTAAACTTTGGTTAAGAACAAGAGAGCAAATGAAAGGTGCAGAAACAGGAAGACCCCTGGTCCTTGCTGTCTGTCAGCCTAGCTCCAAGTTTAGTGAGAGGCTCTTTCTTTCTTTCTTTCTTTCCTTCCTTCCTTCCTTCCTTCTTCCTTCTTTCTTTCTTTCTTTCTTTCTAAAGGTAACGTATATACATTTTATTTCAAGAAAGACATAAGACAAACAGCATAAAGATGCCCAAGTGCCCTAAAGATAAATACATTTCAAAGATTCTCATTAAAATGTATCTGTAGTATTGTTCCTGCAAGCAAAATACTTTTTTTAAACAAAAAAAGTCTGTATTCTGAATTGCAAATGCTTTTGCTTTTTTTACATAGAAAATCTGCCATGATTATTTTTTTTAAGAATAAGGATTTTCCACAAAAGAGGCTTGCTCTCTGTGCTAGATTTTTAAACAGTTCAGTGACTTAATATGCTAACTACATACATAACAGATAAGAAAACACACAACCTGATGAAAAGTTAGAATCTTCATTAATAACACTGAAAACCAACGATTCATGCCTTTAAAATCAAAACTACAAAACGTAAATGTTTTCCTGAAAAGATTTCCTTATTTTAAAGATTCATTTAAAAATGAAGCGGCATGTAATCTGTACAAGAAGTCGTACAAGGGGCTGGAGAGGTGGCTCAGTGGTTAAGAGCATTGCCTGCTCTTCCAAAGGTTCTGAGTTCAATTCCCAGCAACCACATGGTGGCTCACAACCGTCTGTAATGAGGTCTGGTGCCCTCTTCTGGCCGGCAGACATACACACAGACAAAATATTGTATACATAATAAATAAACAAATATTAAAAAAAAGAAGTCGTACAAGAAGACAGGTAACATACATGAAAAATAACTGACATACTCCTCAATGATCAGCTGTCCACCTTTAATTTCCAATACTGTACTTTCTTTCTTTTTTTCTTGGAGTGTGGCTAGTGGTTTTTATTCTTAACTTCCTGAAGTGACATCCAAGGCCCAAACCTGAACAGGCTGTGGAACGGGCTGTGTAAGTTTTAGATCTTGGTAAAGATTCCTTAAACTGACATGTGTTCATGTGTTCCTGGAGTGGCGGAACACATGACACCAATGACATCATTAATGCCTAGCACTGTAACAGAATCCTGTGGTCACAAACCTCATGGGTTCCGGGCTTCTTCCAATACTGTACTTTCTTAACAAGCATATAAGATATCAAACTTCTCTTTAGAGATGACATCCTTTCCACAAAACCAGTCTGAGCCTGCAGCCTGGTAATGAAGTTGAGAGGCAAAAAAAAAAAAAAAATGCTTACAAATTCTACCTTCCACAAAAGCCCCCTGAAAAGGGGTTTACATGGCGCACGTCTTTAATCCCAGCACTCGGGAGGCAGAGGCAGGCGGATCTCTGTGAGTTCAAGACCAGCCTGGTCTACAAGAGCTAGTTCCAGGACAGGCCCCAAAGCTACAGAGAAACCTTGTCTCGAAAAACAAAAACCAACCAAACAAACAAAATATTAGCCTTTAGGGTCTAGTATGTTCAGTAACTTGTCTGCATACACCTTCTTAGAAGCTGTAAAAAGAGTGATCTCATACATCTGAGACATTCGTCCAAGGAATTCCCTGAAGAATGGTCTTAATCTCACATAGACCATAGTCTGATTTCTGGACAGCTGACCCAAAGTTTGTTGATTTTTACCGATGCTCAGAAAGCCAGTGACTGGCTCAAGTCTTAATGGTGAATACAGTTCAAAAAAATCAGATGCCCCTGGAGAGGCTCTTTCTTAAGGGTGAGAACAATGTACCCAACGTCCTCCACGTGTGTCCACACACACACATATGTCTGCCTACACCGCACACACATAAACATATACACAAAGACGTCGATGACGAATTAAAAGCCAGCTGTGAGATAAACTGGCATGAGAATTGGACTTTCAGAACATGCTTCTCAAACACAGTGACGGTTTGGTTTCGTACTCACAAAAAAATAGTTAAACCTATCAGAAATGTTCTCTCCTCCCTTAGTTCCTTTGTTCGGTCATCCATCCCTTCCCTTCTTCACCCACAGCCTAGTACCCGCTAGATGATAAGTCCTCTGTCACTGTGCCTCTGTCATAGTTTTACTTCTTATTTTGAGACAGGGCTCCTCAGGTTGCCCAGTGTGGCCTTGGATTCACCCGGTAGCCAGACGTGCCTTGACTACACGAAGGTACTACCTCTGCTTCCAGAGTAGCCAGGCTTAGAGGCCGATGCCACCAAGACTGACCGTTTATCATCTAAAATAACCGGAGTTTGCAAATTTAGAAATTTGCCATACATACCCATCGTATAAATGTATAACCAACATTGCCTGCAGATGCTCATGTTTTCTACTGGTAAGGGTGCAATCAAAGATATTTAGAATTACTCCTATTCTGGCACAATTAGATCCTTGTAATTAATATCATTACTATTTTGCTCTCCTAAAGTGGTATTTCTGAGTTGTAATGCTGCCATATCCCATATTCCACGCGTGTCTCATAGATCTGAGTCAAAACATTGGGCTGAATTCAAGGCGCCATTGAGATCACCCTCACTCAGAAGGCTGCAGGGAAATCCTGTTCTTGCCCCTTCAGACTCCTTGTCTGCATCACTCCTATCTCTGCCTCCGTGTTCTGCCTTTTCCTCCTCTGAGCAGGTCCGATCTTCCTCTAAATCTCTCCCATGAGGGCATTTGCTTGCTTCCAGGGCCAGGTCTGATTGTCAGGATAAGAGTCTAACTTGCATCACACCTGCAAACGTTGTTTTGCAGTGTAAGGTAATTGCCACAGCTCTAAACAATGCTCTTCCAACATAAACACTTCTGATGAACTGAAAGGATCGTTCAGACGACCCAAGTGTCCTCTTGTGATAGAGATATGCGCAAGAACGACCACAGCTACCTAGCCAGCACACCCGTACCAAAGGAGTCTACCAAACTGTTGTCTAAGTCTGGAAAAGATCTGTTCCCTCAACTGCACAACCGTCAGCATAGGTCTATAAAAAGCACACATGCTCTTCTTCCTCTCCTCTTTCTCTCTCTGCATCTCTCTCTTTTCTCTCTTTCTGCATCTCTAGCTCTCCTCTCTTTCTCTCTCTCTCTCTTTCTCTCTGCATCTCTCTTCCCTCCTTATCTTTCTCTCTCTCCTTCTCTCTCTATCTCTATCTCTTTCTCTCTCTCTTTCTCTTCCTACAAGGCTACCCTGTGCTCCCTTTCTCTCTCCCCTGCCCCTCCCCTTCCCTGCACACACACATACACAAATCTGAAAACATGACACCACCAAAGAGCAATTTCCTAATAAGCAACCTCCTAATTTAGCAATATCCTAATAGGAAATGGAGATCTATAAACTTCTGAGATGGCAATTCTGAATTGAGGATGCCCAGGAAGCCAAAGAACACAGTTCAACAAAAATCAGAACAGCAAGACACAAAAATTTGGAGCTTAACACAGAGATACAATTAAAACAGCAAAACCTTCGAAAGCTGATTGATGCAATCAATCAATATAATAGAGGGTGTCAACAGCGGACTTGATCAAGCAGAGGGGAAAAAACATGTGAGCTCCAAGAAAATGATTTGAAACTATCCAGTTACATAGTTTTCTAATGAAGGCAAATGTACAGGAAGAAGTCGTAATCTCCTAACATTATAACAGTGGCATATAAATCACCTACCTCTGATATAAATGATGGGGATAGGAGGAGGGACTGGGAGGGGAGGATGAGGGAGGCTGAGGCCAGGAGATAAAAGAAATAGATAAATTTTTAAAAAGTACCATTATGATAATTTGTCAATGGACACACAGATAGTTATATGTAAATGGTATCAGCAAATCAAAATGGGCAGGAGAGTAAAAGAGTCATTTTGTCATCCAAGTTGTTATAAACTTAGACTACAGCTGTAGAAGTTTTGTGTAAGCCTTGTAGGAACCACAAAGCCAGGAGCTGTAGTGGGGACACGAAAGAGAAAGAGAGAGAGAGAGAGAGAGAGACTTTGGCCTAACAGAAAACTGCCCAATCAGAAAGACAGAGATAAGGAACTAAGACATCCAAAGATTAGCGAACAAGACGGCAACAATATGCACTTATAAATTACTACTTTTTGTGTCAATAGATTCATTTGCCAATTAAAGGCAGAGACAACTCAAATGGCTAAAACGAAAGAAGCTGAGCACAACGGTAGACCCCTGTCATGGCAGCCTCGGGAGGCTGAGGCAGGAAGACAGGCCCGTGCTACACAGTCAGACCCCTGTCATGGCAGCCTTGGGAGGCTGAGGCAGGAAGATGGGCCCGTGCTACACAGGCAGACCCCTGCCATGGCAGCCTTGGGAGGCTGAGGCAGGAAGACAGGCCCGTGCTACACAGGCAGACCCCTGTCATGGCAGCCTCAGGAGGCTGAGGAGGGAAGACAGGCCCATGCTACACAGGCAGACCCCTGCCATGGCAGCCTCGGGAGGCTGAGGAGGGAAGACAGGCCCATGCTACACAGGCAGACCCCTGTCATGGCAGCCTCAGGAGGCTGAGGCAGGAAGATGGGCCCGTGCTACACAGGCAGACCCTATTACACATGGAAAGGACAAATGCGATGATTACATAATAATCAAAGGATCAAGTTGTCAGGACGGTTATGATAAGTGTAATTATATATCCATCTAAGATCAGAGTACATAACAATATTGCTGTACCTGAAGAGACAAATGGCAGTAAAATACGACTGGGGTTCAATTCTCTTTCCATTTTTTTTTCAGTGCTGGGGCTTCAACCTAGGGCCTTGCACATGGTAGGAGTCTTAGGGTTACTATCGCTGTGATGAGACATCATGACCAAAAGGAAGCTGGGGAGGACAGGGCCTATTTGGTTTATACTTCCACGTCACTGCTCATTACTGAAGGAAGTCGGGACAGGAACAACACAGGCTCCTGGAGGCAGGAACAGCACAGGTCCCGGAGGCAGGAACTGCTGCAGAAGCCATGGAGGGGTTTGCTTACTGACTTGCTCACCATAGCTTGCTCAGACTGCTTCCTTACAGAACCTAGGACCACCAGCCCAGGGCTGGCACCACCCACCATGGGGTAGGCCGTCCCACATCCATCACTCTTGTGGAATATTAATTTAAGATATATTTCATTTGTTTATGCTGTGGAACATTTGTTTGATGATGCAAAGGTGGGTTTCATTCTTTTATGTTGCCTTTGTGTGACTCTGTGAGGCTGTGTTACTTTGCCGTCTAAAACACCTCATTGGTCTAATAAAGAACTGCCAATAGGAAAGGAGGGGAAAAGATAGTGGGGCTGTCAGGCAGAGAGAATAAATAGGAGGAGAAATCTGCGAGGAGAAGACAGAGCAGGAGAAGAAGGAGGAGGACATCAGGGGCCAGCCTCCAAGCTACACGGCAAGCCATGGAGTAAGAAGTAAAGAAGGGAAAAGAGAAGGAGAGAAAGATAAAAACCCCAGAGGCAAAAGATAGATGGAATAATTTAAGAAAATTTGGCTAGAAACAAGTCAAGCTAAGGCCGGGCATTCATAAGAAAAAAATAAGTCTCTGGGCTGGAGAGATGGCTCAGTGGTTAAGAGCACTGCCTGCTCTTCCAGAGGTCCTGAGTTCAATTTCCGGCAACCACATGGTGGCTCACAACCATCTGTAAAGAGGTCTGGTGCCCTCTTCTGGCATGCAGGCATACATGTAGGCAGAATATTGTATACATAATTAATTATATTAAAAAATTAATTAATTAAAAAAATAAGTCCCTGTGTGATGTATTTAGTGGTGCCCCCACAAAGAGCCAAAGGAGTTTAAAAAAAATCTATAAATCACTGATTAAGAAAACACCCTAAAGACTTTCTTACAGTTAGATCTTATGGAAGCATTTTCCCAGCCGGGGTTCTGTCCTCTCCGATAATTCCAGCATGCCTCAAGCTGACTTAAAAATAGCCAGCACAGGGCTAGGGGAGATGGCTCAGTGGTTAGGAGGCCTGGCTGCTCTTCCAGAGGACTCAGGTTCAATTCCCAGCACCCACACGTCAGCTCACAACGGTCTGTAATCTCAGTTCCAGGGGATCCAACACCTTCATACAGGCATGCATGCAAAAACACCAATGCCCATGAAATTAAAATAAATAGTTGAAAAAACAACAGGTAAGTATACTACCATTGATTTACATCCCCACAAGTACCCCACAACAGGTAAGTGTACTACCATTGATTTACATCCCCACAAGTACCCCACAACAGGTAAGTGTACTACTACCATTGAGCCACATCCCCACAAATACCCTACTTTTAACAATGAACAGGTTTTCCAGGCATAAAATCAACGAGAAAGCATCAGATTCGAAGCTACCTTTCAGACCTGGTGAGGCTGACAGACGACAACACACAGAGCATCCCACCCGACGGCCACAGAACACAGGCTCTCTCTGGGGCACACTGAGCGTTCTTCAGGACGGATGCTGTGAGGTCAACAAACGTCTTGTACTGTGTAGCGGCGTAAGCAAATGCAGACAGAGTGTAAAAATATATATAGTTTTAATGTAGAAATAGACTTACAGAACCACCGTTCCCGCGGAGACCAGGAAAGCAGAAGAGACAGCTCGGAGCACGCTCGCCAAATTTATAGGCAGACATTAGCCCGAGGCGAACACGCCCCCTAAGGGGCGGGACTTATCCCTACAGTACTGTCTCAGGTATCTTTTCTGGCCACAGTGGTGTGAAATTAGAAGTCAGCAAGAAGAAGCCGGGAGGATTCACACGCGTGAGGAAATGACACAGAAACAGCCGGGCAAGCCACAGGTGAAAGAAAGGAAAAGGGGAATTCGGAAATACTCCAGGCAAGCAAGACTGGTTCTGCAACATCCAGAATGCTGCAAAAGACCAGAGGAAGAGACAGAAAGGGCCTATGCCAAGAAAGGGAGATCTCAATTAAGTTAACTATAACTCAGTGAAGGAAGTAACCCTAACAAGGTAAGGAACAAAAAGAAACATCAACATTAGAGCGCAGAAAAGCAGTTCTACTAATTAACAAAGAGTCAATGCAGCCAAAAAGCACACCAAGCACTCAGAGGACTATTTTTTAATTTAAAAATGTATTTATTTATCCTGTGTATACGGGTGTTCTGTATGCATACATGTCTTCGCGTCACATGTATGCATGGTGCCCAGGGAGGCCAGAAGAGGGTGTTCGATCCCCTGGGACTGGAGGTACAGATGGCTGTGAGCTGTCCGTATGGGTGTTAGGGAGCCAAACCTGGGTTTTCTGGGACAGCTGCCAGGGTGCTCTTTCCTGTAGAGCCATTTCTCCAGAGCTACTATCTAATTTTGATAGTTATCACAGAGGAGTACTTGTAAGAGGAGTAAATATATAATATATAGCATATATATTATATATGTATGTATATATAGCCTATATATTAAATAAGTTTGGGGAATCCAAAGCACGAAAGAACACAAATGTCAGCCGGGCAGTGGTGGCGCACGCCTTTAATCCCAGCACTTGGGAGGCAGAGGCAGGTGGATCTCTGTGAGTTCGAGACCAGCCTGGTCTACAGAGCGAGTTCCAGGACAGGCTCCAAACCTACAAGAGAAACCCTGTCTCAAAAAAAAAAAACAAAAACAAAACAAAAAAACCCACAAATGTGATAGGAAAATTAATTTGAGCCTTTGAAGTAATATGAGCGGCGGGGCTGCGTTCCCAGCACCCCGGCCTCCCGCCTGCTCGGCTAGCTTATGCCCCGAAATAATTACACGGACACTGTATTCTTTTAATCACTGCTTGGCCCATTCTCTTCTAGGCTAATTCTCACATATTAATTTAGCCCATTTCTAATCATCTGTGTATGGCACCCCAAGGTGCGCTTACCAGGAAGATTCTAGCCTATGTCCATCCTGGGTCAGAGCTTCATCCTGGGAGCGGGGCATGGCGTCTCTCTCAGGCGTCTGCTCCGGAGAGCAGAGCTGTGGAGTCTCTGAGCTCACTTCCTCTTCCTCCCAGCATTTTGTTCTGTTTACTCCTCCCACCTATCCTCTAACCAATAAAATGGGCCAGGGCAGTGCCTTTATTAGCCAATGGCCTTCCTCCATCAAGCCTTCAATGCTTTCTCAAAAGCTTTTAGAGGGGCCTAAACAAAGAGAGGGCTCTAGCCTCCCCCAACACCACTCCCGCTCTCACTCCGTTTCCGGAACCTTCCACACTTAATGACTCCACAGAAACCTCGTGATTGCTTGGCCCATCTCAATGCTCTTTCCTCCACCCCAACCTCTTTTCATTCTCCAAGTTTTCATTCAGAAGCTACCTACTCAGAGGCGCTTTCTCTTGCTACGCTCCCCGAAGCACCGTCCGTCCCACCTACTCAGAGGCGCTTTCTCTTGCTACGCTCCTCGAAGCACCGTCCATCCCTTCTCCACCACAATTCCTGTCATCACCCTCTCTGTTTCCTTTAGAATGGAAAGCTATCTGTAACTGTCAGCGCATACAGGAAGGGAATGACTTTCCCTCCGCCATGTCGTCTGCATTTAGGCCAGAGCTTGGCCTTTATTTCAAATAACAGACGTAATAGATGGAAATCAGTGGTTGTTTAGTAGAATACTAGATTCCAGCATATGAGAAGTAAGGATTGGCCATGATGAAGACAAGGCCCAGGGTGAGGAACTGTCGCGATCTGTTGAAAGGAATTGAAGAGGTTCAAGGGAACTAGGACTGTAACTTGGGGTCGTTCTTCACATTTTGTTCAGTCTTAAGACAGATTTTCACTATACTGCCCAGGCTATGTCTGAAATTCAAATCCTGACGTCTTAGTCTCTGAATGCAGGAACAACAGTGTGTGCCATCAAACCAGGAGGGCAATATACATTTTTATTGAAGTCATAAGCTACAATATATCATAATCTAAGGACTATGCATAACCCATCTTTCCAATTTCCTTAGAAACCTACATTTTAATAAAACTTTTTTTTTAAATCTCTTTAAGGGTTGGCAAAATGGTTCCTCTGGTAAAGGTGTTTGCTGCCTAAGCCTGGTGAACTGAGTTTATCCTTCAGAACCCACATGACAATAACTCCACTAAGTTATCCTCTGACCTGCATGTGACCATTGTGACAACTCCCTGTAATAACTGTCCTGGTTTGCTTTAGATTGCTCTCACAAATACTATGTGTGGCGGTTTGGAAATCAGCCCCCATAGGCTCATGGATTTGATTGCTTGGTTCCCAGGCAGAGGAATTGTTTGGGAAGGTTTAGGAGGTGTGGCCTTGACAGAGGAGGTGTGCCACTGAAAGGAGGTGAAGATTACCAAAGCCCACACAGTTCCCAGCTAGGCCCCCTCTCTGCCTCATGCCTGTGGATCAGTGGTGAGCTCAGCACCATACCCACCTGCCTGCTGCCGTGCTCCCTGTCGTAATGGCCATGACTAACCCTCTGGGACTGTGAGCCCCAGATTCAATGTTTTCTTCCATACATTGACCTGATCATAGCATCTCTCCCCAGAAATAGAAGGTTAAGACAATACAACTACAGGCAACTTGGGAAGGAAAGGGTCTATTTCATCTTACAGCTTATAGTCAGCCCATCATGGAGGGAGGATCAGGCAGGAACTCAAGGCAAGAACTGAAGCAGAGACCATGAAGGAATGTTGCTTGCTGGCTTGCTCCCCATGGCTTGCTCAGCCTGCTTTCTTATAGAACCCAGGGCCACCAGCCCAGGGGTGGCACCACCCACAGTGGGTTGAGCCCTTTCACAACCACCACAAATCAAGAAACATGGGCACAGGCCAATCCAATAGAAGCAATTCCTCAACTGAGCGTCCTTCTTCCTGGGCGATTCTAGTTTGCGTCAAGTTGACAGAGAAAGGACAAACAAACAATAACCAGGATAATAAATAAAAATTTAAATTAAAAGGTATTTGAGACTCCCAGTCCCTTACCCCTCCTTCTGATGCTATTCCATTCATCCACTTTTAAACTCACTATGTAGGCAAATAAGGCCTACATTTCTGATCCTTCTGCCTGCGCCTCCTGATACCGAGAGCGCAGTCCTGGCCGCTGTTTCTGGAGTACAGGGATTGGACTCAGGGCTTGTGCGTGTTACACAGGCACTCTACAAACAAAGAGATAGCCCCACCACCGTGTATCCAGTTCCTCTGACTGTCGTCACCATAGCAATGAGTCTCCTTTTCCTCTGCGGTGATTCTTAAGCTCATGTCTAGGAATCAGCTCAAAACAGTTCTAATCTGAACGTATTCCTGCATCCATCCACCCTTCTGATCCAGGAGGACTATGGTGAAGACTCAAAACCTACATTTTTTGAGATTTATTTTTTGTGTGTGTGCATGAGTACGTGCACATGAGTGTAAATGACCTCAGAGGCCGGGTCTCCTGGAGCTCCATGGAGTTACTGGTGACTGTGAGCTGCCTGCCGCGGGCACGGAACTGAACTCAGGTTCCTCTGCGAGAATAGTGCGCATTTCTGACTGCTCAGCCTTCTCCCCAGGGCTCCCACATCAACGCTTTACCAAGCACGGCTTGGATACAGATGAACGAAAAACTAAAACACAAACCATGACCTAGGGAGAGTTCTATTAATAATACCAGGCCTCTTTGCTCATTTCTGTGGTTTTATAATTATCCAATCAGCAAATAATAAGATCAGTTATTTTATGCAAAGGAAAGTTTTACATTGAAAAAAGGAATTTGCCATGTTCAAAACAATATTAGAAATCACTATCCTGGGAAATAAAGCCCAAATTCCTTAAGATCATATACAATAAACTCAGCCCATGGTCTGATTTCAAGGCGAATCTCTCTTACACACCTCTGCGGTTTTTAACTGAGTATTATACATTAGAATCTCTCCTTTTATTAGTCTTTGATATGCTCTCAATGTATAACAATGCTCTAAAAGTGTGCTAAATTAGCAGTCTCTTGGAGATCAAATAATTATTGTACAGAGATGGAGTTCATCCTTTATATGTACCATCTGTTTCTGGATTTTTGTTGTTGTTTGGGTTTTTTGAGACAGATTTTTGGTTTTTCGTTTGTTTTTTGTCTCTCTGTGTGTAGCCCTGGTTGCCCTGGCACTCCCTTTGTAGACCTGGTTGGCCTCGAACTCAGAGATCTGCCTGCCTCTGCCTTCGAGTGCTGGGATTAAAGGCGTGTGCTGCCACCACCACCCGTGTTTCTGGATAATTCAACTCCACTATTTCTTCATAAAGTAATGCCACAGAGGATGAAATTTTTCCTAATAGTCCTCTAACGACCTTTATATAGAACGAATTGCAACTTGGTTCTCCCTTGTCATTTATGCCTCTATAAAGTATTAGTTACCACTAAACACTGGAGACTTGATGAAGAATTAGTCCTCCAGGGTCATAATATAAGACTTTGGTACACACCAGCATCTCACCCCTTAAGTATATAAGACCGGGGGGAAGGAAGGAGGGCGTTGCCAAGAATTTGAAATGGACCTGGGCTTCATAGCAAGTTGCTAAGAATTTGAAATGGACCTGGGCTTCATAGCAAGTACCGGGTCAGCCAGAGTTTACGCAGAAAAGCAAAACAAAACAAAGACGCGCCATAACAAAATAAATAAATCATAAAAATAAAGCGTCTTGGGTTTAGCGCCTATCCTGATAAATGACAACCCAGCCATGGCATTGCCTGCAGTGAACAGGCAGTGACGGTCCTTTACCCTGTTGGGCATGAGCTCCTATTCGATAAAAAACGACGCTGCAGAAGCTAAATCGCCTAAGGTGTCTAGCGAGGGAGGTCTCGGGAGGGCAAGCCCCGAGGGCACCGCGGGTCTCCCATCCTCAGCGCCCCCACCCCTCCACTCGGGCCACTCACGTTCAGCAGTCCTGCGCCCTTGCTCTTGCCTTTGCTCTTGCCCTTTTTCTCCTTGTCCTTCTCTTTGTCCGAGGCCACTTGCTTGGCTTGTTCGTCGGCATAGCGCACGGAGGAGACGGTGGATCCTCTGCGCTGCTGCGCGGTGGCATCCGGAAGGAGGAGGGCGTTCTTCTGGGGCATGGAACTGGGCAGCATGGACCCGCCTGGCACACTGCTCGGGATGGAAGACTTGCGGGCATCAGGCAAGGCGTGGGGCTTCGGGGAGCCAATGGAGGAGACCATAGACGAGCGGGCGGGCATCATGCTATGGGCGGTGGAAAACCTGTGGGGTGTCTCTTGAGGGTTACTGATGGAAACCCTCCGGTTTCCCGGAGGAGGCAACTCCATTGTTACATTCTCTTCAGGGCCCTATTAGCCACTAACCCAACCGCTGTTTGCTGCGCACGCATGCGCGCGCGCGCGCGCGCGCGCAGCTGCCTTTCCCGCGCTTTTACGGACCACGTGCAGAACGCCGGGGCTGCAGGGCAGGGAGGTCTCCTGGGTTTGGAGGTGTGGATTTTGCAAGCTGGACCATCTGCTCTGGTTCTCATCAGGCAGTTCCTGTTTCCTCCGGAAGTCAGAGCTTGCTGGTGGGCAACCTCCTCCAACTAATGTATTATTTTTCTAAATAGTACTTTTGTCTTAGGAGCCCGCCTCTCTCCACACCATTTCTTTTAGACTATTAATATCAGATATCACGTTCTGTGCACCAAATGCATATTTCCAGCATCCTACCTGAACACATTTATCTGACCATTCCGCAAACACGGAGCACAGTCGTATACGTTTACCTTACCTCCTGAGCTCTAGTACGCTCCAAATTCATTTGAGGTAATAAGGCCACATTCACAAAAATCTGACCCTTAAAACAATTGTATCCTTGATACAAGAACCCTACTTCCTTTACTGTTCCTATTCTGGGACATCTCTTGTACAGAAAAGTACAATGATTTACTCTATGGTTTCCCAGCCTGACTCATCAATTCCTTCTGCTGCCTCAGAATCAGAATAATTTAACCATCGTACACAAAGCAAGCCAAGAAGTTTCCAGAACTTTATTGGCCATTTAACATTTAAAGATATCTTTTAAAGGTGGCTCTAAGGCACATGGGATGTTTGTTTTGTTTGTTTTTGCTTTGCTTTTCAATACAGGGTTTCTCTGTGTGACCTTGGCTATCGAAGAACCTGCTCTGTAGTCCAGGCTGGCCTTGAACTCAGAGATCTGCCTGCCTGGAATCGAAGGTGTGCGCCCCTGTTGGCCAGCTGCACATTGGGCTTTTAAAAATATAAAGCATTTTAAATATTAAATTTTAAATAATAAAAATTTTAAATAAAACATGTTAAATGTTTAAATATCTCAGAGTCATTATTTATTGCTATAATATTGGAAATGTAGTCTTTTAGGCAAGAGGGAGCTCAAAAGTCACCGTTAGGGAATCTCTACCACTAAAAACTCCATTTTGCACAGCACCTGCTCGCATCCAGTCTCACCTAGAGCCTTTTCTAGATTCTTCACTCCTATCTCTAAGTAGATGAAGACCCTCCAGACAGCAGACAGTATGTTTGCCCTGGGCTCTCATACACGTCCCAAAGGACAATCAGCTGCTGTCTCCCACCTGCTGCCTGGCAGGGCCCTCAAGGCAGGCTCCCACCAGCAGCTGCCATCTCCAAAGGCAGAACTGGTTAGGAACAAGAACTCGGTCCCTGCCTTTCCCTTTCAGGCTGCATGGCACAAAACCCCAAGCCCCTTAATTCCTAAGTGATGCCCGTGTGGGTCTCTGCTGCAGTGTTTAATCTCCACTCCTGCGTGACGTGTCTTTGCAGCTCATTCTGACTTCATAAGGGCTCACGTAATGCAGCACTAAGTATACCTAGCACCATAGATAATGTGATCTTGGGGCTTTTGTTTTGTTTCTCGATGAGAGATGGTTTTATTTGTACTCTTACTACTGGGTGGTGGTGACACACACCTTTAATACATTAACAGCACTCGGGAGACAGAGGCAGCCGGCTGTAAAATGGAGCCAATGTCCAGCTGGCCAATGGGGGCACACCTTCCATTCCAGGCAGGCGGATCTCTGAGTTCAAGACCGGCCTGGTCTACAGAACAAGTTCCTGGACAACCAAGGGATCACAGTTCAGACGTGATGAATCTCAGCTCAACTTCCCGGCAGCTGCTGCAGAGCAGAGGCCTACACTCCTGGCTGCTGCCAATCACAGGGACAACTAAGACGGACAGGACAGTCAGCACTGCCTGTAGAGTCACAATAGAGTCCCACTGTTCTGCCACTCTGGCCTTACAGACAGGAAGAGACATTTTTAGTGGGGTGCTTGTACCAAATACAGACCAGTCCTCGGGGACAAACACCTCAATTATCAGTCTGCTGATCATCTTCTATACAACGTTCAGTCGTGTGCTAATCAGAGAGGTCCGACAGTTCCAGAGACATGTCCAAGCCTTTGAGACACTTTCTCTTTTTTAATTTTTATTTATTTATCATGTTTACCTGCCTGTATGTACGCCTGCAGACAAGAAGAGGGCGCCAGATCTCATTACAGATAGGTGAGAGCCACCATGTAGTGGCTGGGAATTGAACTCAGGACCTCTGGAAGAGCAGCCAGTGCTCTTAACCATGGAGCCATCTCTCCAGCCCCCACTTTCTCTTCTTAAGGTCTCCCCATTGACGTACGTTATAGGGGCTCACAGGCAACAGCTGAAGAAAGATTTGAAGTGTGTGAAAACAGCCTTTTCCATGTGGAATTTCCCAAAAACCTGAAGATATCTGACAGAGAGTTTGAGAATGAGAATGGTGAACTTTCGCCCGTGTTTCTTGTGGCTCAGAAAAAGAACCAGGACCCTGCCACCTCAGCATTCAAGAGGTTGGGGAAGCAGGATCAGGAGTTTGAGGTCAGTCCGGGATACACAGCGAGACCCTTTCTCATCAAACAAACAGAAACACCACGGGGCTAAAGATGCGAACCAGTGGCAGAGCACCTGCCTACCAGAATGAGACTCTGGGTTTGCTATCCGCCAACTGTAAAAAGGCGGGAGAGGGTGGGGGGGAGAGGACCGGGGGATGGGGGGGGGGGGGGCAGGGGAAGACACTCCACAGGGGTTAGCCCAAAATCACAGGGCTGAGCTGAGTCATGGCTCGGCTTCTCTTTTGCTATGTTCGAGTTTATCGCTGCTGCTTTTGGTTTCTGAAAAGGGCTCTAGTGTAGCCCAGGCTGGACTCAGACTTGCTAACAGTGGACGGTGG
This sequence comes from Microtus oregoni, assembly GCF_018167655.1. Taxonomy (NCBI): domain Eukaryota; kingdom Metazoa; phylum Chordata; class Mammalia; order Rodentia; family Cricetidae; genus Microtus; species Microtus oregoni. The sequence goes on from NW_024544794.1 coordinate 1,291,930, forward strand.
CCCTGGCCTCCTGATTCTCCTGCCTTCACTTCCAGCCACACAATACTACTCCCAGCCCTTATAGCTATTCTTCCAAAGCTCCTACAGATCCTGACATGCAGCCGCACAAGAGAACAACTGCCACAGATTTTATTTTATTTTAGTTTAGTTTAGTTTTTCGAGACAGGGTTTCTCTGTGGCTGTGGAGCCTATCCTGGAACTAGCTCTGTAGACCAGGCTGGTCTCGAACTCACAGAGATCCGCCTGCCTCTGCCTCCCGAGTGCTGGGATTAAAGGCGTGCGCCACCACCGCCCGGCCTGGCACAGGTTTTAAAAGAGAAAAATAAAACTTTTAAAAAGCTTTTCAAACAGAAATATATCTGTTTTATTAGCCATAAAGAAAAATATCTTTCAATTCAAATTATAATTATTACATGATACGCAGATTCAGAAAACACAGATTTTATACTGTAGTGTGTTCAATAAGGAGACTAAAAAATACAAAATGAAGGTGTTTCCCCTTCCACCCTATTCTCTACATTTACATTGAAACGTGATGTATATTTTGTAACACTGAAGTTATGGCTTTTCTAAATTGGTGCTTTTTATTATGATTATTAATATAGCAAATTTGAGAGAACAGGATCAAACACTTCCCCCTGCTTTTTTAGCCCATTATCTCCTGTATCGCTAAGGTGGCAGACAATACTATAGAAATTAATGCTGGGTATAAAGACCAGGTACGATTTAAATGTTTTTCATAATCTTCACAAGTCTTTCAGCATCATATAACAAAAGCTCAATTGCACACACACACACACGCACGCACACATCTTATAAAAACAAGAGCGAGGAAGTGCGTTCTTTGCTGCAGAGACGGTGTTGGCACTATGAAGACGCCTGGATTCCCCTATCAGGGTACTCTTCCACGTCAGAGAAGAACATCAGCTCTGGAGAAGAAAATGAACATACCACACTTTAAACACTTTCCCAGTCTTCAAAAAAGAGTCTTGCGGCTTAATAAATACTGATTTGTGCGTGGTAACGCAGAGTCCTCATGTATGAATTCTTTAGGGAGGCTTCTCTTATCTAAATGCTAAGCTGGCAGCAAGTGGACACGTTTTATATTTTTAGAAGTTCAAGTTTTAAATTCATTATAAACATCTTAAAAATATAATACAATATAGACAACGAAACACATCTTACCAAGAAAATTAAGTCACCTAGGCAGTCCAGGATCACTGAAGATGATCTAAGTCTATCAGGTAATTTAAGACGCAGGGGAGGAGGATTCAGAGCTAATGTTGGGTGTCTACTAAAATACCTCGAATATGTGATCCCATTTCATCTCCAAGAGACTCAATAAGCTGGGTATTCCCCTCATTTTGTTTTTGCTTTTTAAGTTTACCATCCTTCAAAGACAGCAGCCTCTAAAATTCTTGCTGTGCACCATGCACACTGTAACCGAGACAGAACCTGCACAAGCCGGCCAGATGCGGCATCAGTCTCAGCAACACCGGAGCGCAGGGAGTTCGCATTTTCATGACTGAACTAGTGAACAGTGTTTCACACAGAAACATATTATTAAAATGTCAAGAAATAGAGAAAAATTAAACCTTGAAATACAAAAATAAAACTCCTTTGACATAAACCATTAGATACAAAAATTCTTCGAATGAACAAAAAACATACCTCGTGAGAAAAAAAAACAGCAAAGTACACTGAGTGCAATGTCATTGTGTATCAACACGTGTGTAGTGTACACATGTTCACGAGTGTGTGCATGTTGAGGTGCACACACATGCAGAAGCTGGCAGAGGATGTCAGCATCTTCCCCTGCTGCTCTCCCCTCACTGGAGCTCATCAGTTTGGTTAGGTGGCAGACATGAGGTAACCACGGTGCTCACGTACGAACGGATGGCAATGGGGAGGCCCTGTCAAGCAGCACAGTGTCCAGCAAAGCGCCAAGTGTTCCTGGAGCTTTTGCTGACGATCAGCTGTCTGCTAAGGGGAGCTCCCCTGTGGGTGTTCCGAAAAGAGTCACGGGTCTAGAGATTGGTGACTTCACTGGGCACTGGGCACACTGAGGGTAAAATAAGAACGAAACAAGACTCTGAGCCAACGACTCGCTTGTGCGTGACAGAGGCGATACTAACGAGCGTGACGTCATCAAGTGAAGAAGGCTGAGCAGGACCCGAGCGCTCCGAGAAGGCACACGGGCCGCATGCGCAGAAGGCTGAGGCCCCTCACTAAGTGTTCCCAGGCTCCAGCCCTCTAGGCCCTCCTCCCTGTTTGCTCCACCATCCTGAGTCCTTGTCATTTTCATTGTCCTTCTAAACATTTTATTTTAAATGTCTTTGTTATTAAAGCATTATTGGAAGACTTCTAAGATGAGGAAAGAAATTTCAGAATACTTCTATCTTTGTATTTTAATACCTTCACTAAGATCCATGGCTGGTCTGTGAGACAAAAAGAGCCAGGATAACCCAACCAGAAGGGCCACTACCAGGTTCACGATGATCCACGGCACAAGAATCTGCTCCTCGGTTTCTGCTGCCCTGGGGAAAAGAGAGGCTCATCAGAAACGCCTTCCTTTTTGCTCGCACGTCCAAATGTAATGATTTTATGAACTTCTAAAAAGTGCCCTCTCATAGAGAGATCCCAAGTGTGAAATAAAGTCTGAGTCTCCTAAAACAGACAGAAAAAAGACCTTAGAACACGTCTGAAGAGTCTAAAGAGCTCTCTGTAGATTAGCAGAGATGAAAAGTTGGATTCCCCTCAAGTCCTGACTATTTCCCCTACAACACCATGGCAATCTCCCCCACTTGACCATCCTCTCCTTCTGTCTTAGCCCACCACACCCACGCTCTCAGAATAGACTGGGATTCCAGCACCCTGCCACCCCCGCAGCTGGCTGCTCATCTGAAGATGCTGGCTCCCCCGTATTCTCTTCCTAGAGCAACTTGCTCAGTTCTTGGCCTCTATTCTGGCCACCCAGTGTCCACCACTGCTCTGTGGTCTTGAGGGCTCCGTCAGGGGTAAAGGCACAGGGCACCTCCAACCCACTACACGATGGCTCACAGAGTTAAACATACTTCTGAAAAGAACACGGTTCCTTTAAAACTGCAGGTGAGCTGGGTGTGGTGGCTCTGCCTGTGATCACGGCACTTAGGAGGCACAGGCAGTATGATCAGGAGCTTGCAGTTGGCCTCAGCCGAAGAAAGAATTTGAAGCTAACTTGGGCTACTTGATACTACATATCAAGAGAGACAAAAGTAAGGCTATAAAAAGGTCATTATTCACTGGCCAACAAAACGGGCATTTTCTTCTCGTGGTTTTATTACAAATAGAAACATGGCCTGGTTGTGATCTATGTATGAAAATGTGGAGAAGTACCATAGCAACTGGTAACACCTGTGTGATTCTTACCAGAGGCTCCCGTTAACAGGCGGCGTGTACAGGTGGATCCTGTCACTTGTCATCTGCTGACTCAGAGACAGTACTAGAGCAGCAAAGTACACTGGGAAGAAAAACAAAGGCCAAATCACAGCAGTTTTACTTCCTGTTGACACGGGTGTACAGGCTCTTTACGGTCAGAGTAACCCACGCTTGGGTGACAGACTGCACAGAAGAAGTTCACTTCAACAGGAAGCTTTCTCTTACTGGGCACGGACATGGCACAGAGTGTAACAGGTGAACACTGCTTTATCACTACAGCTGGCAAGAAGGAGCCTAGAATATCTAAGAATTTAGATGACTTGCTCCAGCCACTCAGACTAACTAATACAATTCTTGTAACCCAGAACAAATGTATCACAGATTGCCAGAAACGCAAAGGCCACGCCAACTGTGTCTGCCCAACGACAAGTGGAAAGAACAGGAGCCAGATAACTATGAAGGCCAACACAGCGAACTTTGTTATTTTTGGTGCAGGGAATGAACCCCAGGACCTCACACATAAATTCAACTTCTGAAAATAACTGAAAAACACTTGGAAGCCAGGCATGGTGGTGCATGCTCGCAAATCCCAGCACTCCAGGGAGAGCAAAGAGGACGAGGGGCTCACGGCAATCCTCAACCGCACAGGGAATCCAAGGCCAGCCTGAGCTACATGAGAGAGCCTGCCTCAAAGAAAAAGAAAAGTTCTATCAAAGTTACTCCTATGTTTTAAATTACAATTTCCCTGACTTATAAGTAATGATTCATACAAAGAAATAATATTAAACGTCTGTAAAATACTTTTCTTGATTCAGAACGACAGTAAGAATCCTCAGTTATGACAGTCATCAAGGCAAACTATTACTTACAGAAAGAAGCTAAAGCTGTGGGCTCCAGTGCCAAGAAGTTCCGGATGGCTACTGAGGTTTTCGCAAAGTCGGTCCTGGAATGGAATGAGGATGCTTGTCACTGTGCGCTGTGACTTCCTTCCTTTCCCTCCTCTAGTCGGCTGGCACCAGGCCCACGGTCACCTGCCGGTCTGCAAGTGGAAAGACTGCCTAACCTTCCTTACAAGGCCACATCAAATGTCTAATACTAAGACTATTCAGTATCAAGTCATCATGAAAAAGCAAGCTAACTCTCATCTTCAAAAATCATGAACTTCCTCCTCTTTCGGTAGATCAAGCTACTGTGCTGGTTAGATTTGTCTGCCGACATGAGCTAGAGTCAGCTGGGAAGAGGGCGCCTACTGAGAAGATGTCTCCACAGGACTGGCCTGTAGGCAAGCCGATAGGGCTATGTCTTTGATTAAGAATTGATGTAGGAGGGCCTAGCTTCCTGTGAGCGATGCCATCCCTGTGGTGGGTAGTTCTGGGTTGTAGAAAAAATCAGGCTGAGCAAGCCATGGAGGGTAAACCAGTAAGCAACATTCCTCCATGACCTCTGCTTCAGTTCATGACTCCATGTCCTGCCCTGTGAGTTCCTGCTGTGGGCTCCCCTGGAGGGTACTGAGCCATCTCTCCAGCCCTGCTGATTGCTAACAAAAAAAAAAAAAGGGGGGGGGTCGACTTGTGTTCCCCAGAGTAAGCGGTGACTGTCTAACCCTGGTACTCGTGCAGCTGACGTCACCTGCAAACAGACATAGTTGGTAACACATTCTGCTCACCATCTCTTCCTGGAGACAGGCGGGAAGGAACCATCACACGGCCTTACCTGTCAAAGGCTGACACAGTGCTCAGAGCCAGCAGCAGGTAGAGGAGGCTCTGCAACGGGTACGCCAGGGGCTTGTACTGCTGCAGGAGGTTGGAGAGGCCAGACAGCTCGTCTCCCGCCAGAACATAGATCACGACAATGTTCCACACGGCACAGCCAGCCAGGAAGCCGTGAGAAAACAGACCAATCACCCTGCACGGGAAAAGGTTTAATTATATACCAATCCCTAAAATAAAAAGGTAGAGAATATTTTAAAATCTCTTCACATAAAATACGATTCAACATACATTGAAAAAGAGCAAGTGGACTGTCTATAAAAATAAACCTATAAATCTATTTATTTACCATTATAAATTGTCAATTTTGTTTAAAGTACGGAACAGCAGAGACCTTTCTCTTCTGTTTTAAATGATGAAATCCAATTCACATATGCTTAACGAATGTCAACAAACAGCGTCACCTGAAAGCTCGGTACACTGAGAGGGCCACATCCCGAGTGGTCCAGGACGGCTTCACGTCCATCGACACGTCTATGTTTTCTGTGGTCTTTATCAGCTCCGAACGGTCTGCCGCGTGAAACCTCCCTGGAGGGTAGAGCAGAAAAGACACGATCGCCAGCGTGACGGGGCGTGCCCGCCATCCGGGCACTGGGGAGGCACTGGCAGCAGGCTCACGAGTTCCGGGTCATGGGGCTGCATGAGCCTCTGTCTCAGGAACCACCGAGGGCTGCAGAGATGGCTCCACGGTCACGAACGTTCTTCCTGGGGACCTCTGTTCAGACCCCAGCTGCAACTCCAGTTCCAGAGGGAGCTGGCACCTCTGGCCTCCACAGGGGTTTGCACACGCATCTACACACCCACACACAGAGTCATGCACAAACACATATAAATAATTGAAATAAAATAAGAGGGAAATAAAGGGACCCGGAAGACGGCTATTGAGGTAAGGGTGCTGCCTCGCATCAGCCGACGTCCTAAGCTTGGTCCCTCGACCAACACAGAGGGCAGAATTGAATCCCCAGAGCTGTCCTCGGACCTCACACGCATGTCACTCATATGTACCAAACAAGCACACAAGCGTAAGAAAACTAACAGGAGGGTAGAACTAAGACTGAACTGTTGTTGTTAAATCTAAAAGTTCGCCTTGGATGTAAGTAATTTTTTTTCTTTCACCTTTGGCTGCTTAGACATGCAATTTCCTCATCTTTAAAAAAATAAATAATGCAATGCCAAAAAGTTTTGTTCTCAAGCCAAAGTTGATGTTAAAATAACAGTTTTAGGAATCAACAGTATTTAATGAAATACATCAATAAACTTTCAACTCAGAATTAAACTTAAAAGTCCTTAGCATGACAGTCTATAGAAGTAATTTAGAGACTTTAGGAATATTAAAATTAAAACGTTGGGGACTAGAGAGATGGCTCAGTGGTTAAGAGTTCTGGCTGCTCTTACAGAGGACCTGGGTTCAGTTCCCAGCACCCACATGATGGCTGGTAACCACCCACAGCTCCAGTTCCAAGGATTAGATGTCCTCTTCTGACCTTTGTAGGCACAAGACACACATGTGGTACACAGGCAAAACACTCACACACATAAAAGAAAAAAATTTCCAAAAATAAGTAATTTTTTTAAAATTAAAATGTTTACACTATCAAGGCAAGTGGTTATTTGAAAAATTCTTTAAAATTCTTGGGAAAAGATGCTGGAGAGTGCACAGTCTTCTGTATCCACAGAAAAGATGTCGGAGAGTGTGCACAGTCTTCTGTATCCACAGGAAAGATGCTGGGGTGTGCACAGCTTCTGTATCCACAGGAAAGATGCTGGAGAGTGTGCACAGTCTTCTGTATCCACAGGAAAGATGGTGGAGAGTGTGCACAGTCTTCTGTATCCACAGGAAAGATGGTGGAGAGTGTGCACAGTCTTCTGTATCCACAGGAAAGATGTCAGAGAGTGTGCACAGTCTTCTGTATCCACAGGAAAGATGATGGAGAGTGTGCACAGTCTTCTGTATCCACAGGAAAGATGTCGGAGAGTGTGCACAGTCTTCTGTATCCACAAGAAAGATGTCGGAGAGTGTGCACAGCTTCTGTATCCACAGGAAAGATGCTGGGGTGTGCACAGCTTCTGTATCCACAGGAAAGATGATGGAGAGTGTGCACAGTCTTCTGTATCCACAGGAAAGATGCTGGAGAGTGTGCACAGTCTTCTGTATCCACAGGAAAGATGATGGAGAGTGTGCACAGTCTTCTGTATCCACAGGAAAGATGCTGGAGAGTGTGCACAGTCTTCTGTATCCACAGGAAAGATGCTGGAGAGTGTGCACAGTCTTCTGTATCCACAGGAAAGATGCTGGAGAGTGTGCACAGTCTTCTGTATCCACAGGAAAGATGCTGGAGAGTGTGCACAGTCTTCTGTATCCACAGGAAAGATGTGGGATATTCCATAAGGTTCTCCTGAGACTCAGGAGTGGGACTTCACACTTGCACTGCTTGGGAGGGTTCTTCTAGATGCAACAATCCAGAACTGATCTCAGGAAGCAGGCAATATTCCACCTCAATTATCCTCACAAAACCCATTGCTCAGATGTTTTGAAGAATGAAAGAATAATTCATTTTCTCAAAAAAAAAAAATACTGAATAGCCAACAGAACCCCTCGTGCCTTTTGATCAGTTACTCAAATAGGGAAGTTTTTAGACTAAACGAAATAAGAATAAAATTTCTGGGTAATACTGCTAGAAAAAAGAGGGGAGGGAATGGCCCAGTTGGTAAAATTCTTGCCTTGCAAAGACAAGGATCTGCCTTTGACCCCGAGAGCCTACCTAAAATTGCAAGACATGTTGGCCATGCTTGGAACCCCAACATCCAGAAGCAGAGACAAGACAATCTCTAGGGCCTGAGGGCCAACTAGTCTAGTCTGGTGAGCACCAGCCCAAAGAGAGATCCTGCTTGTTTATTTATTTATTTATTTAAAATATTTATTTATTTATTTATTTATTTATTATGGATACTGTGTTCTGCCCACATACATGCCTGCAGGCCAGAAGAGGGCACCAGATCTCATTATAGATGGTTGTGAGCCACCGTGTCGTTGCTGGGAATTGAACTCAGGACCTTTGGAAGAGGAGGCAGTACTCTTAACCTCTGAGCCATCTCTCCAGCCTGGGAAAACAGTTTAATAACAGTTTTGTGTGTCAATTTTTGTTCATATTTTTAAATATTTCCTTCATTCAGGTCATCGGAACTATACTTACTTACCAGGTTAAAGATATCCTTCTACGATATTTAGAGCAACTGTATTCTAAAATGAGAAATTACTTACGGCTTTTTTCCACAAATACTTTGCCGACAGGCTGGCTGACACCAGTGGGTGCCGTGAACCGAGAATGCTGTTCTAGCGTACGTTGCTCATCCGTAATTATGTCTTCCTCTTCCACGCCTAGCTCATTAGCATACTGTAGTTCTGCTGGCTGGGTTTTCCTGAAATCAGGGGAAGTCTTTGAAAAAATAGATCATCCCTAAAGAAAGACCCACATTAAAAATTACCATGGAAATAATGAAAAGAGTCCTAACTCATGAGCATGAAAATATGCTGTTAACCCAAACACATCTGTATGGACGCAAACTGCCCGTATTTCTGCAGACCTCGATTTTCTCACTGAGAAAATGGTCACTGGCTGGACTCCACTTCTCCTGGCCTAAAGTTATAAAATTCTTAATGTAACCGAAAATTGTTCGCAGAGTCGTTTTTAAGTACAAGCATCAATGTTTTATAACTTCTAGGTATTATTATAAAGTATACTCTTATATTCTATATGAGACTTAACTTCCTTTATTAAAACACAATAGTTACGCTTATTGCAAATAGTTCAAACTCTATTAACATGAAGAACAAATCACAGCAGCTCATCTTCAATGACTAATCTTTATCTCGCTTTTTGCAACATACATGGAAATACTTTCTTTGTTTTTAAGCTTTTTTTAAGAGACGACTCCTTAGGCTATGCCCATACACTGCTCTCTGGCTAGTGTTCTATTCCTAACTCGTATCTCTGTAACACGACTTATCCGGACACACACAAATACGGTGTTCTCCAGCACCACCTCCTCGAGAGAGCCACAAGGACGAGTAAACTATTACTTTGCCTTCCTCCGCGGTTTGGGAAGAACGGCCTCCGCAGGCGGCTCCATCTCGATGCCATTTTCATTCCGCAGTAAAGATGGACTGGATGGCTTCTCACTGAAGGACGTCTCCAACTCTGAAAATGGGATGCGTCACATGACCACAACGTAAAGACAGAAACAACACACGGCCTCCTGACCCTCGTAAGACTGTCAGTGGCACCAATTCTTTTCTACTAAAGCCAGTGCTAGTGTTTGAGACGGAGTCTCATTACGTAGGCCAGATTCATCTTCAACTGTCTGCACGGCCAACATATGCAGCTAGGATTAGATTTCTCAATGTTTCTCCCATATTTGTGGATATTAAATCTTGAAATTAGAGTATAGAGGTGTAAAATGTTTTGAATGAAAAACTTAGCCAGGTGTGGTGGTCATGCTTTTAATTTCAGCACTCAGAGGGCACACACAGGCCAGTCTCTGTGAATCTGAGACCAGCTTGGACAACATGTAAACCCCAGGCTGGCCAGGGTTACAAAGTAAGACCCTGTCTCAAACAACTAATCCCATGTCTCTCTGCTCCAGACTCTCTCTATGCAATCAGCGCCTGCGGTCCTCCAGGAGCACAGCAATGAACTAGCCAGGGAAGGCACTCCTATTAAGTTCTCCCCAGGGGCTAACCTGTGTCTGCAGGGCTAGCCTCGGATTTACTCCACTTCGTTAAGTCGGTCCACTGCCTCTTCTAATAAAGGAATACGCATTCTTAGATGAGAAACGGGAAAATCATGTTTCATTCTTTTTTTTTTTAATCTAATCACTGATAGCACTGGCAACTTTCCCCATTTTCACTGTGCATGTGTGTGCTTAGACCTATGTTCTGGGTTGAATTATGCTCCAGAAACACACATGTAACTTTTGTAAATAGAGTATTTGCATATTTAGACAAGTTAAGTCGAGGTCATGCTGGGTGAGGATGAACCCTAAATCCGATGACTAGTGTCTTGCATGAAGAGAGTCATGGAAACAGTGTAATGAAATAACGTGAGACAGGACAGGGACTGGCATGATGCTCCCACCGTCAACAGATGCTGAAGAGCATCAACAATCCTAGGGAAGGAGTCGGAGCTTCCTCTGGGCCACCAGCACACAAATAACGACGTGGAGACTGATTATTAATTATGAAAGCTTGGCCTTCAGCTTAGACTTGTTCCCAACTGGTTCTTATAGCTTAAATTAATCTGTTTGTGTTAATCTACGTTCTGCCATGTGGTTACTGCCTTGGTACTAAATGCTTTCTTCATCAGAGGCCTCTCTTCTTCCTCACTCTCCCCACAAGTCCCTCCTAACCTCTCCTCCTACCTATTGGCCATTCGGCTCTTTATTAAACCAATCAGAAGGCACTTTGACAAAGACACATCTTCACCGTGTACAAAAGATTACCCCACAGCTTTTCCCCCTTTTGTCTAAACAAAATGGAAAGGGTTTAACTCTAACACTGTAAAAGTATGCACAATAAGAACAGCTACCAGGTAAGAATTACGTTCACACTGTCCAGTCCATCTGTACTTGGCATATTCAGAGAAAACATTCTCTTATCTATCCTATCTTGATGAATCCAAGTTTTATACCTAAACCATTTTTTGTCACAATTTGGAGAAATGTAAAGCTAATATCCTTTCATTATATCAATTATTACAGCTGATTCTACTTAGACATCTAAACTGACTGAGGCAATTTATGCTTCTACTACTATACCTGTCCCATTAACACTAGATTTATTTTATTTTCATATTGTGGTCTTTTTTTTTGAGACAAGATCTTGCTTTGTAGCTTAGGTTAGCCTGGAGCTCATTATGTAGCTGGCCTATTCCTTGAAATCCTCCTGCCTCACTCAGCCTTGTGAGTGCTGGGATTACAGGTATGTATGATGCTCAGCTCAACACTAGATTTTCTAATTTAAAAAGCAAATAGCATTGCCGTCTTGATGTGCATGCATACACACATGCACACGTGTGTGTGCGCGCGCACTCAGCGTATTTTTGTTTACACAGAGAGCACTGCCTGAGTTACAGATACTCCATAAATGGTAGCTGTTGTGCTACGGAATACCTGTGCACTGTGTGAAGATGTGCTGCTGTGATTGGTGTCATAAAAGGCTGACTGGCCAACAGCTAGGCAGGAGAGATAGGTGGGACTCCTGGCAGAAGAGCGGAAGGGGAGATGCCATCGGGAGGTAGAATGAGTTGGACACACATCACGTGGTAGGGTGTAGATCAATAAAATTATGGTTAATTTAAGTTACAAGAGCTAGGGGACAAGCCTAAGCTAAGGCCAAGCTTTCATAATTAACAAGACTACATGTAATGATCTGCAGATGGCGATCCCAACAGCCCTATGCTGTTTCTTACTTAGATTACTGTTAATACAGAATTTGTCCTACTAATCTGAAATGTCCACTTCACTTACTAAGTTCTTGCATGCACTGAGATCTGAGCTTTCTCTTTTATGTCTGAATTTTTTACTTCTTCTCTCATATACTCCATGACCAAAGAGGCCTGAAAAGAATCCTGAAGTCACCGGAGCTGAAGTGGCGGTTATTTTAACTAAGGGAGCGAGAACCCACCTACGGGAACCCGAATACGGGAACAAAGCTCTAAATCACAACTCTGCCACAGTCTAACCAGGGTTTCCTCACGTACCAGGAGGCGGCCTGATCTTCTTCTGTCTCCTCGGAACAGGAGCCTCTGGGTGTCCCTTGAGCTCCGCAGCTGGTGGTTCACTGCTCTCAGATCGCCTATGGGCAACGGGCTCAGCAAGGCCTTCCGAAGAAGCAGGACCTACAGGAGAAAACCGGTCATCTTGAGCAGAGACCACTGAGTTAGAAAGAAGATGGGCAAGGACACCTGCAGTGTTTTCTGTGTATCAGCACCCTCTCTTTTCTGACCTGTGCCCTGATGACTTCATGACCCCCTCTCTAACTTTGGGCTTTGTGATGGGAAAGAAATAAATGTGAGATTAGGAAAACTGGGGACGAGAGGGCCAAAAGGAAGCCCCGCAGAATGAAGAGGAGGAGGAGGAACTGCCTCACAACACTCAAAACTGTTAAAAAATGCAAACAATTGAAAACTAACAGAACAGACAATGCTCCTGACCCCCACCCTAAGAACTCTACCACCTCTACCGCTCCTGCCTTCACTAGAACGTCAGCGCGTGGTGAAGTCATCGGGAATTGTTAACTGGAGGTAGCAGGTCAATTAGCAGTTGCAACTTTTCCCCTAATGAAACCTTTTAGCAGAATTTCAATATAATTTGGGAAATTTGAATCACCCTTAACCACCTTCTCTCGCCTACTGCCATTCCCTAGAAAATAAAAATAAAAATATACCGAGAACAGGGCGAGAGCTCTTAGCCTCGCTGGCCTTTAGAGGAAGGCCAGGTGTGGCCCGAGATGCAGGGGGGTGGGAGATCATTTGCACAGCACGTGGGGGCCTGGGCTCTCCTAGAACTGGGAGAAAGTGGCTGAGGAACACGAGTGGAAGATGAGCCACTTTTCCACTCCTGGAGTCATGAATATTAAAGACTGGCATTGCCCCTTTCTGCTAGGGATTTAGAGACGGTGGCACGCCCCTGATTTATGATGGCAGCAGTAAGAGAAGCTTCCCTGAAGACACGCTAGCAGAACCCAAGCATCAACAGTACACACCCTTCCACTGCTGGCTTTAGAAATAGACTACACACACTCACACACACATACACATACACACACACACACACACTCACACACACACACATACACACACACACATACAAATACACATACTCACACACTCACACACACATAGACACACACACACTCACACACACATACACACACATACAAACACACACACACACATACACACACTCACACACACACATACACATACACACACACATACACACACACACATACAAATACACATACTCACACACACACATACACACACACTCACACACACATACACACACACACATACAAACACATACACACACACACTCACACACACATACACACACACACATACAAACACATACACACACACACACACAGGTTTTTTGACTTCTGAGAGGGGTTAAGAAAAGGGTGAAGTTTAGGGGGTCAACTAACGATGACATTGAGGTTCTAAGCCCACTGGGAAAATACTGAGTAGTGAGAACTGACAACCGAAGGTAATGGATTCTAACTGTGTCGAGTCCTGGTTACTCATAGACCATCCAGGGTCACCAGTTAAGTGACTGAGGAGGAAGGGGTCATGACCCTGCTGTTACTAAAGCCTGAAAACACAGATGATTTGACCTGCCTTCAGGGTCTTGCTCTAACACAGAATAGGAAAGTTAAGAATCCCAGGTCTCCAAACCCATTGTTGTGTTCAAAGGTCTGGAACCAAACAGAGCTTAAACATACTTATGTTACCTAGGGACAAAAGACCTGACGGGCACAGCAATACTGTAAACATCAGACAGGGGCGGCACAATAGTTTATCCTATGAAGACGCCTACTCACTCTCCAGGCTGCCCATGCTTGCCTGCCTGTCCTCAACACATCAGTCTGGTACCCGAGAACCTGGGCTCTGTAATCGGTGATGCTGATCGTGCTCAGTTCCTGGGAAAACGTGCGATCTCCCACAACACAGGACATCTTACCTAACGTGCTTTTCGCTCTGGGTTTCTTCTTCTTAGGATGGCTAGGCGGTACATCTTCTATGGAGACAGAAAGAACAGCAGCGAGAATGGCAGAACATCAGCTGGAACGGAACTTCTGATAAGGAAGACGTTCCCCTCGCTTCTCTGGGACCAGCCAGCATTTACACAAGGGGGAGGGGGGGGAGTTAAGAAATTGACAGGGCCACTTGCCACCACGCACAGCATGGGGCCAGTAGTACACTGTCCCCCAGTGCTGTCTATAACTCTGAATTAGAAAGTGGGCGCAAGAGACGTCCACCTGGTCCCATACACTGTCCAGCCCCTTGTGCTGAGGTACAGACGAGACTGGTTCTGGCCAGGAGGCTGAACAGAAGTGATTTGTGTCTGTCTGCAGCACTGAGGGGCCTGACCTTGTTGACCTCAGAGGGTTAGCAGGGTGACACCTGTTCAGTACTAGGACGGGAGTGACGTGTGTCACCTGGAAGCCCAAACACCGAAAAGGCGGCTCCCCGTCAGGGAAGAGAGCTTCACAGTAGGACCACAGGACCACGTGACAAAAGCAGCCTAGATCTCAGCACATCGTTACCAAGACAACTGCTCTGAACTTTGCATGATAGCTTTGCAATTAACCTAGTAGGGCTTTTTATTTTTAAAAAAGAACGTTTATTCTATGTATACACATGTGCATGCGTGTGTGTGTGTGTAGACACGCACACCACAGCTTATATGTAGCGGTCAGAGGACAATCTGCAGAAGTCACTTCTTTCCTTCCGCCATGTGGGTTCTGGCCACCCAACACAGGTTCTCGGGCTGGGCAGGCCCCACTAAGCCATGCTGCTGGTACCACTTTGTATTATTTCTAACAACCTTGAGAAGATACTAGGAGAATAAAAATCTTGGAGTTATCAGTGTAGCATAAACTTGCCTACCCTGACTAAAGGAAAAAGGAAAAGTACAGTCTGATATAGCTCTCAGCAAGTGAAGGGGTACACTCTGGGGGCTGCAGAGAACAATCTAAACTATATGTCTTACATAATTTTAAAACAGCAGTCACGGAAGTTTGTAACAACAAATGGTTACTGTTGTTTTATAAACTACAGATTCCGATTCAATTCTAAATAGAGCAAACCAAGGAGTCAAATATTATATTATTGTTATTATTATTATTATTATTATCAGGCACGGTTTTGCTGTTACCCAAACTGGCCTTCAACGCCTAAGCTCAAGCAGCTCTCCTCACTCAGCCTGTAAGTGGCTGGCCTATCTGTGTATGCCCACCATCCCCAGATTCAACCCCACTGAGACAGGATCTCACTCTGCAGCTCACACAGGCCTCCAATTCAGAGTCTCCCTGCCTTGGCCTTCCCAGAACTAGGACTGGCATGGGCCACCACACCCATCTCCACGCTTGTCTTAGAACACCAAGGCTTAGGAGTTGTCACATCAATAGTAAACGAACTCACCTTGAATCACACTTCATGTGGCCCCAGCCAAACGGAATCAGCAGGACAAAAGAAAGAAATAAACTTAATTATTATTGGACTGAAAACTGACTTACGTCATCACAACCTTAAAAATATGACTAGCTTTCATATACTGTCAGTTTATAAACTAGTTTATTATCTGTAAGACGCATTCTGTTTAACAGAACTGCTAAAAAAAAAAAACCTTTTGAAAACACAAATACATATTCCCTGCTATCCACTAATTAAAGGGACTAAGCAGATTAAGGACACTGCTGGTTATAATCGGCTTCAGCCCTGATGGAACTGTTCCCGAAAACACAAGGGCATCAGGAGAATTCTCGTAAAGAGGGCACGAGAACACTCGAAACAGACCCATTATTCTATCATGCTCGATTAAGGATTTCTACTACATATATCAATTATTTCTCAAGATTCAAATTTAATGTTTGCCTCCAAACTTTTAGGGAGAATTTTCCTAAAAATTCCAGGAAGGTTCTTTTCCCCTGAAGCACTGTAGTTTTTCAAATTAATTTTGCTACTTATTTTTACATCTTTAAAGTTCAATAATGAAACGACTGTAAATTATTTTTACCTCGGCACAGGTGGCAGGGCTCGTGGAGGATGCTATAGGAGTAAGGGAAAGACAAAAAAAAAAAAAAAAAAAAACAAAAAAAAAACCTCATAAATGAATCAGTAATTCTCTTCAAATCTTTTGAAACTGTTTATCAGTGAAACTTAGGAGGTGATGTGTGTGTGCATTTAGATATGATGAATAACTATCTATATGGAATAAAAAGTGCTACTTTACTTAGGGAAAGTCTCTCTGAGGTTATTTGAGCTGAGACCTGCATAATAAAGGAGCCAACATGATGGGCAACAGGGATGGAAAGTTAAGGCTTTCAAGCAATCCTGGGCTCAGAAGGCTCCAGGTAAAGATCATCAAGGCTGAAGCATAGTAACCAAGGATGGCAATGCAACGCAGACGCTGGATTAATTAGGGCTTTGCAAACCAAGGGAAGGAATATGGGTTTGCTTTTATTAAGTAGGAAGCCAACTGAGGTCTAGTGCTTTTTAAAGAGTTATCTTAAAGAGAAATAGAAAACATATTTTAGAACAGAGAAGACTGAGGTTCGGGTATAATTTACGCTGCTCTGAGTAAGAAAAAAATCATGTTTGCAAGTTCAGGGAGCATTAGTTAAGAGCCTTCTGAAGCCTTTCAAAATAGAATACCAAGCACCGGAGAGACACCTCGGCCATTAAGAGCACCTGTTGCCCTTGCAGAAGTTCAGTTCGGTTCCCAGCACCCACGGAGCAGCTCGCAGCCATCAGTAATCCCAGGAAAACGGACAGCCTCCATCTGGCTTCTTTGACAACCAGGCACACCAGTGGTGCACACAGACAGATGTGGGCAAAACATCTTTAATAAATAAATAATAAATAAATACATCTTTAACAGAACTGAAAACTAACAGGTGCCTAGCAGTCAATTTAATATCGCAAGTATCTCATGCTGCTTACAGAGGGCACGGATTCCCAAGGCTTAAATGTTGGATGCACTTGTTTTTATCCAACTTAGCAATCCATTGTGGTCGTCATCCAAACAGATTCATGAAAATGATACAAGACCAGGACACTGAAGGAGGCCCTAATGCCACCGAGCGGGACCCAGCCCACCTAGTGGTCCACGTCTCACAAGTCCCGCAGAAACGACCCATCTCGCCCATCCCGAAACCGCAACCCGACGGCCCTCACAACCAGGATGGCTCCACAGACGACGGCAGTCCGGCCGCTCAGCAGTACCTGAGCCTCGCTAACCACCTGCTTCTTCCCCATCGCGTCTCCAGGGCCCGCGGCGGAGCAGCGGGAGCAGCACCCGCCCGCGCGCCCGCCCCGCCCACCCAGGCGCAGGCGCCGAGCGCCATCGAGCTGCGCCTCCCGCCGGAGCGTCCCAGTCCCTACGCGTCATCAGGCTGCGCCTCCAGCGGACGGTTTTTGGCGCTGCCGGGTCCGCACCCGCACTGTCCCTTTTAAACTAAGCTGGAAGGGGAAGCATCGGCATTGGGCCCACGTTCCCCGGAGCGGAGGTCGGCATGGTTTGTCCGGCGGGACCAGACCCGGATTCAGACGCCCCGCCGGCGTCGTCATGGCAACGCGGAGACGCCGGGCCCGGTTGCCACCCTGCCGGGGAGCTGTCAGAGGGGAGATCGCTAAAGCTGGGGTACCGTACCGGCAGACGTGGACTGGCCAAGCCCAGATTCCCTGCCAACCTAGAGTGTAATTCATAGATGCAGTTCTGACCGTTTCTTCCATGGGAACAGCCGTAAAAACGGGTTCTTAGCAACCACAACCTGTAGCCAAATCCCGTCCTACCTTACTGTCATGCAAAAACGACTTAATTTTCCCCGCATTTGCTTTAGACACGGTGTTCACGTTAAGAAAAGGACGAGCTTTTTTAATCCTTTGATTGTCATTTTATAAAGTGGCGTGCAAGAGGAAGACGCCAGGCGACAGAGTTCACTTGGAGGGGTTTTTATTAAGGGAAAGGGAATGTAAAAAGGGGGAAGGGGAGACCTGCCCGGGACAGGAGCAACAGAAGAGGGGAGCGGGGAGACAGAGAGACAGGCGGGCAGAGGAGGACGGAGGGGAGGAAGAGAGGGGAAAGGAGGGGGGGGAGAGAGAGAGAGAGAAGTTTTTTAAAAAAAAAAACTGGTAGCATGGAGGGAAGTGTGGCTATGAAGAAGACGAACAGACGGGGGTGCAGGGAATGCCGCTGGAAGTGACAGATCTAGGGAGACCAAGAGTCCTCATTTTGGAGTTTGCTCATATACAGGCCTCCAGAACTAGTCCATTGCCCCTTACTAAATTGGGCACTGATGTGAAGAGGCTGTTTGTTCGTCCCCAGCCTCCCAGAACTGAAATAATCACACATAAACTGTATTAATTAAATCACTGCTTGGTCCATTAGCTCTGGCTTCTTATTTGCTAACTCTTACATCTTAGTTTAACCCATCTCCATTAATCTGTGCATCACCACGAGGTCGTGACCTACAAACAAAGTTTCAGCAGGTCTGTCTCTGCTGGCGGCTCCATGGCTTCTCTCTGACTCTGCCCTTCTTTCTCCCAGGATTCAGTTAGTTTTCCCTGCCTATCTCTGTTCCCATATAGCTCTGCTATAGGCCAACAGCAGATCCCTTATTAACCAATGATATTCACAGCATACAGAGGGCAATCCCACATCACACTGATTTGGAAATGACATTGTCATAGGTTCCCTTATTAGATGTGTGCATGAGCCATTCTTGCTGAGTTGGTCAACTAGGCACTTTTGTAAAACACAAACAGAAGACAAAATACCTTAAAAGTAAAATACAGTTTCAGCCATTAACTATTGTCTGATTTATTTAGAGGAAACTTTCAGAAACTAAATCTCACAAACACCATATGAAATCTGTAATTCTCACGTGAATATTGTCACATTTAGAGACTTAGCATTATTCACGTTCCTACCTTCAGCTCATATGGGGAAATGATGGAAAAACTTGACTGAGCCAAATGAATAGCTCCATGTAATTATACAATGCTATTTATAGCCATACAGTAAGCGGCAGTGATGTGAGATTCCCCTCTGTTTGCTGTGAATACCATTGGTTGATAAGGAAAATGTCTTGGGCCCACACAGGGAATAGAGGAAGGCGCGGGGGGGGGGGGGGAACTAAACTGAATGCTGTGAGAAAGAAGGTGGAGTCAGGGAGAAGCCATGTAGTCCCGCAGAAACAGAAGCTGGAACTTTAGCCAGTAAACAACAGCCTCATAGCGATACACAAATTAATAGAAATGGGTTAAATTAAGATGTAAGAGTTAACAAATAAGAAGCTAGAGCTAATGGGCCAAGCAATGATTTAAATAATATGGTTTCTTTTCTTTTTTTTTTTTTTTTTTTGGTTTTTCAAGACAGGGTTTCTCTGTGGTTTTGGTGCCTGTCCTGGAACTAGCTCTGTAGACCAGGCTGGTCTCGAACTCACAGAGATCGCCTGCCTCTGCCTCCCGAGTGCTGGGATTAAAGGCGCGCACCACCATCGCCCGGCAATATAATATGGTTTCTATGTGGTTATTTTGGGTCTGAGCTGCCGAGCAGCCGGGTAATGAACAGGTGGCCTCCTCCAACATGGCAACAGTTGCAGTTCTAGTGGGTCAAACACTGCTGTTTTCAATTGCAGCTGCTACACGGGGTCTTTAGGACTTGATTAAGACTCAGTGCCAGGAGAAATCCATTCCTCTGGCACCCACTGCAGTTCTTCCTGTGCCTTCTGTACGGCAGACAACAGCTGGGCACATGCATCTTGCAAGTTGTCATTCACAATCACGTGATCAAAAAACTGGCCAAACTGACTCTCCATTTTTTGGGCTAAATCCTCCATCTCTTGTAGGTCTTCATCCTTCAGGAGAGATTGAGAAATATGAATAGAACAGGCAGTAAGACACCAGGTTGTTAGCTGTGGTGGCGCACGCCTTTAATCCCAGCACTTGGGAGGCAGAGCCAGGCAGATCTTTGAGCTCAAAACCTGCCCGGTCTATAGAGTGAGTTCCAGGACAGCCAGGGCTACACAAAAAAACCTTGTCTCGAAAATACATACATACATACATACATACATTCATATACACACACGTGTGTATATGTAGTAAAACTATATATACACATAAGTATAGTCAAGACTACTAAACTGTATACAAATTTCTAAAATGTATACACTATTTACTGTGTGTGTGTGTGTGTTGGTACACTCATTACAGCATTTTAAAAATAATTCAAAAATACAAATATGCTTATAAACAATTTGTTTGGCTTTGCAAATTGTGGCTTATGAGTCCTTTTGTTAAGCTAAGAAAAAGCATCACAGAATTTATTAAATCTTATTTTAATATATGTAATTAGTATCTAATAAAATTTGTTGGTGATTTAGGGTGTTTTTTGGTTTGGTTTTTTGTTTTCGTTTTTCAAGACAGGGTTTCTCTGGGCATCCCTAGCTGTCCTGGAACTTGCTCCATAGACCAGGCTGGCCTTGAACCCAGGGATTCACCTGCCTCTGCTCCCAAGTGCTGGTAGAGTTAAAGGCATGTGTCATTACCATCTGGATAGAAAGGATAACTTGTAAAGACGTTACTCATTAAAACCTTCAAAGGATTCTGTGGAAATAACTAATTTTTTTAAAAACCATTTTATTGACGTGCTCCTGAGGAGAGGGTCATACAAAGACAAAAACGGCGACACATCCTCAGTCCAGCCTGACCGTCCTTCCACCTAGCCATGACTGAAAGTAAATACCAGGATTTCTACTTTATTTACCTTGAATTTCACGTCCACAAAGTAGTCAGTAATTATCTTAGCATTTTTCCGAGACTGCTTCATGAAACTCATGTTAGGTGGCTTAATAAATATGACATAGGGCTTCAGTTCATGAGTCCGAGCCAACTGAATGTCCTGCACAGAAAAATCAAGTGCACAGTTAGAAGACAGATGTGGGCCAGCAAGAAAGCTCAGCTGGCAGAAGCACCTGCCGTGCAAACCTGCTGAACCCAGTCCAATCCTTGGAATCCACCACAGAAGATAGAACTGATTCGTGAAAATCGTCCCCTGGCTTCCACACAGCACATTCAAATTCTAGGTATACATTTTTAAAAATTAAATATAGAAAGTCCTAGCTTCCTGTAGTCAGTGTGATCATAGTCTCATACATCCCTGTCCTCAGTTATAAAATCAAAACAATTTAACAACAAATATGGCTCTAGAACCAAAATTAAATTAGAATCCTGGCCTCTCCTCTTCCTAGCTATGACTAGCTATTGAATTATTGAAATAAATGTTATACATGACAAAATGCTATTTAGTGAGAGTAGACTCCTTTGCATGACCTCATGTGACAAAATCAAAGAAAATTTCTGGAAAGGTCCATTTGCCCTCACTTCCCTTTCCTCTAGCTAGCAGCTCTCATGGGACACCACGTCCATCTTCATAACCCCCAACTCTACTCAAGAAAGAACAAATCGCTTTCCCCCTGTTGTCTTTAGCACACAAGTATATCGTTAAATAAATAAGGAAAATGAAAGGATCAAAAAGCTGGGCCTCCACAAATACTGATCAAACCTCAGCTCTCTTCACGTGTGGTTCAGGCGTGTAACACATTTATGCCAACACCGAGCATCGTCTTTTGCTTAAAGCAATATCCTCCTCCACAAGAGGTTCCCTGGACAAGTTTGTGACCACTGTCAAAGCAAGAAAGACTGGGACTGGTTTTTTAATGGCTGTCCACCCAGGTCCTGGTTCTGGGTGTGAGAAATAAGACTTCCTTTCCAACCAAAAGCAAAACGTTGCCAATTTACTTTCTGAGGAACAACCTGGCCCTGAGATGCGAGAGGTAGCCTTACTCTTAAAAGTCTATCTGAACAAAACGTCTCAGTTACTGTCTGGGGCATGCGCACATGCATCTGTGACTTTAGGGTGATGGAAAATGTTCTACACAGACCCACCTGAGGCTCCAAATCCATGACACAGATCTTTCCTTCCGCAAGGACAGCACGCACAGCATTCACGGTAGTTCCGTACAGGTGGCCTTTGTACTCACCATACTCCAGCATTCTGTGAGAGCAAGACAGAGGAAACGATTCTCCACAAGTAAAATATTAGCAGTAGTACTAGGATCTGTGTTTGTTGGGTTTTGCTTGTTTGTCTTGTTAATTTGACTAAGCTAGATTCACCTAGGAAGAGAATCTCAGTTGAGTGATGGCTTCCATCAGGTTACCTTTAGGCAAGTCTGGGAGGGTGTTTTCTAAATTAATAACTGACAGGAGGGCCCAGCCTGCTACAGGTGGCGTCACTCCGAGCAGGTGGTCCTGGGTTGTGTAAGAACAGAGGAGCAAGCCTGTAAGCAGCTCCGTGGCTTTTCCTTTAGCTTCTGCCTCCAAGCTCGTGTCTTGATTTCCTGTCCAGGTTTCCCTCAGTGACTGACTGGGGCATGGATGTATAAGCCAAATAAACTCTTGTCTCCCCAACCTAATTTTGGTCATGGTGTTTCTCTTAGCAATAGAAAGCTAAGTAGGACACAAACGTGAGCTCCCATGGGATGCATGGATCTTGTCAGCACAGAAAGAATGACTGGATATTCAGGAGAAAACAAAACAAACAACAACAACAAGAAAACCACAGTAGACAACCAAGGACTTATCTACTCCTTCAAATCCATTGAAGCTCGCAGGCTCAAGTCTGCCCCCTTCCCAAACCTGATCCCGGGGCTCTGGTAATTAATGCATATTCCTTTCTCGCGTCTTCAGAAATGAGGGGTTACTGCCAACAGTTTTGGCTAATGCCTAGAAACGGACTACTTTCCAGTAACCAGAAGGAAGAATAGGCTTCTGAGCCTTACCTGTGTCCATACATGAGGCTTTCAAAAGTTTCCCTTGACACGTAGTGATACTCACGTCCGTCCATTTCGTAACTCTTTGGGGAACGGGTGGTATCTACCAGGGAAGAGGATAAAGCATTTCAGAATCTTCTAAATGTCTTGATTTGTTACCAAATGTATATTTGGATTGAGATTCACAACTCAAACAAACAAAAACAAACAAATGCATCACGGACAAGATGCTGGAACCAACATGATAAGAATTGGTGAGAAAAGGTGAGAGCTGCCATGTCAAATTCCACCAACTACAAACCTTTATTGATTGCTCATAAAGGATGGGAAAGAATGTATCGTAAATATCGGCCAGGGAACACCTGTTGCTATTTCAGAACAGGTAATGCTGACCCTTTATTTCAAAACAGGTAATGCTGACCCAAAGGTGAGGCCTAAAACGCATGTCTGTTCCCTTACAGGGTACCACCAGCATCTTCCGTTTAGATAGTGCACTGATCAGCTCATGGTATCTCACACCACTCTCCAGGCACATTACTGTTTTACCAAGAAGTAACTGCAACTTTAGAACACTAAGTAATTGCTTGTTCTCCTGTGCCTGCACTGCTCTGAGCACGAGACCCTCATGAGTTCCTGATGGCAGGGGAGTGGTTTCTGGTGGGTTTTACAGCTGAAAATCCCAAGAGCTGGGGCGTGGCTATCAATTAAGGATCCCTATACGAGCTTCCCTGGAGCACAATAAAGTTAGCATTCTTGTTTCAAGGGCGGCCCATGTCTGTGTGTGTGTGCGTGTGTGTGTGTGTGTGTGTGTGTGTGTGTGTGTGTGTGTGTGTTTCAATCTCCAGCCCCTTGCCTGGCTCACGAACCGTCCAGTAGTGCAGGCCCTACACTGATCAGGTTTGAGTCTCAGAAGCCAATACTGCAGAAGGAAAGAACTGACTCCCACAAGTTGCTCACTGACTTCCACTTAAAGAGAAAAGAAAAACCATCTCTTGAAAGGCTAGCCTAGCGTACATACCACATGCTAGTCAATCGGCACAGTTATTGAAACAAATACCAATAGAACTATTGAAGGGCCAGTCCTTACACTTTTCCAGCAAGGTGATACGGCACAGTTAAGTGACATCAGTACAATCATAGACAAGTTTTTACCAAAACATGAGCCACCAGGAAAGAAAACTAACGTACGTGGCACAGCACTTCGAAAACAGCTGGGATTAAGCCCGATGAGTTGTCTCCTCAGCTCATTGACTCCAACGCCAGAAGGTCCTGAACACAGATGGAGCAGAGAGAATCAGAGGTGGGTACACAGGGTTACGTGCTACACCATCCCCCAGTCGGTCTGCAGCAGGAGCTTGAGAGCCAACGCCGGTGTAGGAAAATCTGTCGAAACCCTTCTTCAGAACTGGAACAAACCAGAAAACTCTAGTGACCTGTGAAATGACTCAAACCACCCCAGCATCCAGATACGGGAGTGAAGTCACAGGGTCCGCTACTGTTGACGTTCTGAGACTTCAGCGGGACCTTCGTTAGCTAAAGTCACAATCAGAATGCAGCAGCACTGTCCCCCACAGATGCAGTGACATTTCTAACAGGTGGCTGAGCAAGCACCCTCATGTTGTCCTGGAGGACTGGCCATACGGGCCGAGATCCTGCATAGTTACTCAGGGCCCACACTTACAAGAATACACACTTGGAATAAGGTCCTGCTGTCCTACCCAAAACACAAAGGGCTTTATCATTTCATTTCACAGTCTGCACCACCAGAGAAGTAGCTGCGGTGGCTGCCAGGCCCATCCTGTCGTGCAAGAGCCTGACCTGCTCACAACTCAACAAGCCATGGCGGCAGTGACATCATTTTCTACTTCTCCAGGGAGCCAGTTTTGCAGAGGTCTTGGTCACAAAGTCAGATCACCCAAGCCGTTTCATGTCAAAGTTACCCCCAGGAGATTTAGACACTTCCTAAAGAAAAAAAAATGGCTAAACGTTTCTTAAAGAAATTGAATTTGAAGAGTATTTTTCTAATATATTGTAGTGACCACCTACCCATGCAAATTCCAAACAGGGAATAAGTAAAACTCGGGTAGAACCTCATTACATGAGAACCGGTTAATACTTGGGTTCTTATATATCATGGCATGATATGTTCATCATTTCATGTTCATGACACGTTCATACTATGTTCAAACGTAGGTCAAAGGAGAAGAGGAGGCAGAGAAGGCAAAGAACGCCGGCCTTGGAAAGCATTCTCATAAACAAACAGGCTTTCAAAACATATCTACAGAGGGGTCTACGAAGAGTCCCACTTTCCCTGTTACTGCCAACACAAACGTTAAATCTAGAAGGACAACCTCCCAGGCTGAGCAGCGCGCATTACGGGCCATACCCACGAGCACAATGAGGCGGTGCTTGTCTGCTGGCTGCCGCTGGTACCTCGCCACCTCCTCGTAAGGGGCACCCACTGCACCGTAGCAGCTGCAGGAGCAACCGGTGCTGGCGTGCAGCCGGCTGAAGTGCGACTTCCTGCGGCAGAGGCGCATGCTGCGGCGGAAACCGGCTAAAAATGGGAGGAAATGAACAAAATGTCAGAGGCGAGACAACACAGACACCCGCTGGAAGGAGCAGTTAGCGAGCCGGGTGCAGGGGCGCACGCTTTTAATTCGGGCACTCGAGAGGCAGAGGCAGGCGGGTCTCTGGGAGCCAGCCTGGTCTACAGAGTAGGTTCCAGGACAGCCACTTGGTGAGACCTTGTCTCAATCAATCAATCAATCAATCAATCAACCAATCAATTAATCAATCCAATCAACATACAAAAATTAAAAGAATTAAAGTCAAACCAACCAACCAAACAAATAAATAAAGCCAAACTAAACAAAACGGAAGAAGCAGATAGTAATGTTCCACAAGGTATCTGTGAGTTCCGGGACAGCCACATAGTGAGACCTTGTCTCAATTAATTAATTAAATATATATATTTAAAAAAAGCCAAGCTAAACAAGACGGAAGAAGCGGATAGTGACGTTCCACAAGGTATCTATCTGTACGTGGCATCTAACAGCCACTGCTAGGTGCCAGGGGTGCACGGAGCTGTGCCAAGCCACCATCGTCCACAGATTCCAGCCTGTCCCAGCTCAGGCTCCTCACTCACGACCTTTGCAGGGTCGCTGACTCTGCTCAGCCTTACATAGTGACGTCAAGGTTGATAATTCTGGAAGCGAGGCACAAAGGCAGACTCCGCCAAGGATCCCAAAGGGCACCCAGGCTTGGGACCAACTTTCTAGAGTCTAGACTGGAGCTCTGTGCCTCTCTCCTGCCTTGTGAAAAGGGGGGACAGGTTTTAATCGGGGAGGCCTGCTCCTTTAGACAGTTCTGCCCAGGTGACAGATTCTAGAAATGTGTACATGAAAGATGGAATTCGCAGCCATGAAACTGATCTCTTGAGGTTATAGCATAGTCTGGGGGGAGAATGAGCAGATGTATGATTGACAAATAATTAAAAGATAGCCAGTGAATTTAGATAAATAACAATGAGTTATAGATCAGATTATTGGTGAGGAAAAGCAGACAGAGGGAAGTCTGATGTGAAATTCCCCCTCTGTATGCCATGAATATATTTTATTACCATTGGTTAATAAAGAAGCTGCTTTGGCCTATGGCAGGCAGAATATAAGTTGTCAGGAAAACTAAACTGAATGCAGGGAGAAAGAAGGCAGAGTCAGGCAGACACCATGTAGCTACTGAAGGAGAAAGATGCCAGAACCTTACTGGTAAGCCACAGTCTCTTGGCGATACACAAAACAAAAGAAATGGGTTAATTTCAGATATAAGAGCTAGCTGGGAATATGCCTGAGTCATTGGCCAGTGTTATAATTAATATAGTTTCTGGGCGACCAGGATATGAAAACACAATCTCTATTCACAGAAGACAGAACAAGAAGCAGTTTGCAGAGGTTCATCAGCATCAGCACGGGCAGCTTTCAAGAAGGTATCCAGATAGCAGGAACAGCGCTAACAAGCAACAAGCCCACACCTCTTATCACCTACCAATAAAGAACTTCTGTCCATTGCCAACAAACTCCTCTTTAGCTGGAACATAGAGAATGGAGAATTTGTGAGGGGACAGACAGGGATCCAGCAAGCAAGTGCATGACCTCATTCTCTGGTTTCCAGAAATGCTTTCTGTAGCTGTCAGGCCAGCTAACATCACCCTTGGGCAGAGCTCTGGGAGTGTCCTCTGCCCTCTCCATCCCTCTGCCCTTACACAAGCATAAACACATAAATAAAAATTAAAACAAATCTGAAAAAGAAGAAAGCAGTGTATCAATCCCATCTCCTAGCGACATTTTTCTATGCTATGTAAAAATATTCACAGGGAAATCTCACTAACATGGATTCATAAAGCTTAATGGCCTACATCTGTTTAAAATGGTTTCTATGACACTGACTAGTTACTACTCTTCTGGCCTTTAGAAGTCATCTCTTAAGTTATGCTGCCCCCTTGTGGCAGAGAAAGACCTTAGGTGTAGCCCTACCGCAGTCTAGGCAGGAGATAAACGTGGACACTTACTTTCTGCAAGTTCCTCTGGATATTGGAGCAAGCACAGAGAGAACGTGAAAAATCAATCTTTGCAAAGATAGAGTTAAATGATTAAATAAATGTGAATGACATCACAGGGAAGACATGTAACCCTAGCAACAGCTCTAACTTGGCAAGGCAGATGAACACCACAAAGTTGGGGCTCAGAAACTTATTGGATCTGATTCCACTGTTGGGGGACAGTAATTTGTTCTGCAAGTTGTGTGTCCAGACTTCCCGTGAAGCTGTTGTTCATCCATGAAGACTACAAATGAAGGCACAAATAAGGGGATGCAATGACTTGAAGTCTCTCTCCTCTCCCACAACCGTATTGCCACATTCTGTGAAGGGTGTTAGTTAGGCAGACGGGCAGACGCTACAACAGCCTGACATCATTGCTCTGCCCTGGCTGGCCTAACACACACACACTTTCCTCTCCAGCTGGTCCTGTGAAGACCGGGGTGGTGGGGCCAGGTGGGGGGCTGTCTGAACACAAAGCAAATTGTTTGGGTGTTTTTGCTTGTTGCTTTCTAGACATATTCAAGTGACTGGGTTTTTGGCTGCCGTTGTTACATTGTTTTTCTAGTTAAATAGACTGTATCACTGCCCCCCCCCCCCCAGAAATTCAAGAAGGTTACATTCTGTTTCACTCAGAGGCAGAGATGGAAACTGACGAGCTCTAACGAGTCACTAAGCTGGCCAATCAACAGGAGCATCACCTACGACTGCCAAGGGTTATCTACTTAGCAAGCATGCCATCTGGGTACTAACTGTTCCTTAATTGAGCTCTTAAGAGAGCAGGGAAGCTGGGAATCAAGTCAATAGCGTACCCAGACAGGTTGCCCATTTAAACACAGAAAACAACAACACTATAGGAATCTATTCTGCTACTAATGAAGCCAATGGTATCTTGAACAGCAGACAATAGAAGCTGCCTTAATTATTACAAGTAATACATTAACAAAAAAGAAAGCTTATTCTTCATAAACACTGGACTTCCATCTTATCTGCTGTCTATGTGGAGTAGAGTGTGGAAAATAAAGGCTTCAGTAACTACAAGGCAATGTCTTTATTCTGTCCTCCACCAGAATGACTGCCTCCTTTGTGTGGGTATGTGAGCATAAGTGTGTGTGTGTGTGTGTGTGTGTGTGTGTGTGTGTGTGTGTGTTGTATCTCTAAATATGTTTACATTATATCGGAACATGTAATATATACCTAAAAGTTAAATACTAAGTATGCATGTTTTAACTTACCAGATTCAAAGGCTTCTTCATCTGTGGTTTTCAGTAGAGGTGAAAAACAAAAGTACCATTACATGATTGTCCTCACCAACTCTGCATCTTAGCAGTGCAAGCCTGGCCCACGCTTCTACCCACACACTACCTTTAAAATGCTTTTTATTAGATCAAATCGAGTCAGTGTTAGCTTTATGGCACACATAGGTCTTAAATAAGATAGATAGCATTCAATCGTTGGGCTATGATCACCAAGAGGGATGTAGCATTAAATAAAGAAATAAAATAATTGGAGAGAAGAAAATAAATTTAAAAAGCAGAACAGCATAGGAACCTCCCCCTGACCACTGGATGTGGCACAGGGGACTGCTCCAGGGGTCATCAGGGTAGGAGATGTGTATGCTAGGTCTCACAGCTAGAGGACATAGGAAGGAGGAATAAATTAATAATGTCTGGCTGGAGTGACCGACTGAGAGAAATGAGATAAACCAACTGTCGGCAATTAAAACAACTTTTGCTGTTCTCATAAACTTATTTATTTAGTGCTGTATGTGAGAGAGAGGGGAGAGACGAGGAGAAAGAGGGAGAGAGAGAGCACTGGCAAAATGTGTGTGCATCTGTTTGGGGGAAAGGAAGAAAATGACCCTCAAGCTAAAGAAAAAAAAGGTTATGGATCCTGTTTTTTTGTTTTTGTTTTGTTCACGTTATTCTCTGGTATTCACTGGTCTCAGAAATATATCAATGAAGCTTTCAAAAGCATTTCTTTCCTTTCTAAACACTAGAATAGCCCATAGCGTCAAGATAAAGTCACCCATTAGAGCAGGGCAAAAATCCTTATAACCCATGCACTTAGGAGGCTGAGTCATGAGGATCGCTGAGTGTGAGAAGCGAGCTACACTAGGTGGTGGGTATCAGGCCAGCCTGAGATACAGAGCGAGAACCTGTCTCCAAAGAAAAACCAAACAAGCCCACCCATCAGACCAATGCCTCTGTGACTGTTTCCTCACAAAACCTAGCGGCTCATCAGCCAGTCCTGCTACCACCGTTAAATTTGAGGGAAATCTTTCCAGAATTTACAAAAAACCAATTAGTATAGAAATGGAACTCATTACTTTCTACCCTGACTAGAATCATTCAATGTAATAACAAAAATATATTTTGCATTTTCAATATTTGGTATCGCCCTGTTTTCGTCTATTCCACAAGGAGCATGGGCATTTCCGGCTGTGCCCACACCTCACTGGCTATCTCCTCTGCATCTTGAGATAATTTCCAAGATGGAACCCTGGAGATTTGCAGAACCCCCAGCTTTGCTTCTCCTCCCAAGTTCAGAGTCACAACAGAGACCCATGGGTAGGCTCATTGCGCACAGGTCTTCCAGAGGAAGGGACCGGTAGCCCCTTGACACCTCTGCTTCTGGTCGTCTAGAGCTGAGGGGTTTCGCGTTTCTCCTTGTGGTGACTCAATGGGGGAAATGTTACCTGCTTCCACACAGGTCTCGTCAATCCTCATGTTCTCCTCTACAAAAGAGCACAGACAGGAGACCTAGAACTTAAGGTGTTCCCGCGTTAAAAACAAAATCCTATTGAGGCTATGTCAGCCAAACTCGGAGCACCTTTGAGTCTTACCCTGTGAACTACTGCTTACTTGGAGAGAGGGGACAAATTCTACTGTATCAGAGGGGAAAATGCATGTGGTGAGCAATAGGACGTGAAACGCTACAATTCAGGCAGCACTGGCTAGTGTTCACAGTGCCAGATAAAGTGCGCCTCCTGCTGGAAAAGGCATCAGCGGCATTGCCCAGCTGTGGATCCTGAATAGCACAGTGGCTGCCCAGGCAAGAGCCCCACTGCTGCAACACCAGCAGGATTGCTTGGGACTAGCCAATTACTTCCTGATTGGATTTGAAGCCGGTTCCACGGAAAGAAACTCAAAACTGATACTGACAACCTGGACCAAAACCTATGGCTTGGATGTCATAGGCCCTAGGGCACAATTTGCTATTGATATGTGGCCTAACTACCTTCTAAATAGTTATTTTTGTACCCTGAGGCGAGTGCTACCAGCTATCTTGGCCAGAGAAACTTTGTGTGATGGGAAACACTTAATACAATGTCTCGTCGCTGGTCAAAAGGCAAAAGCTACCTCCCTCATTGCAGCTGAGAAGGAGAGAGAGAGAGGAGAGAGAGAGAGGCAGAGACACACAGAGATCAATGAGAGATAGGAGAGAGAGAAACAGAGACACAGGGAGAAATAAGAGAGGACAGAGAGGAGATAGACAGAGAATTAACATGCAGATGACTGAACAAGAACAAATAGAAAGGCAATCCCCAAAGGTCCCATTTATCTCCAACATGGGGCCTCCAGATGGAAGCTCAAATCTCTAGACTGTTTCCAATTTCAGACAACATCCTCTTCTTCTGAACCTCAGTTTTCCACACAGAGGTGAGAATAATAATTTTCTTATGATGTCAGGACCTTTTGGTCAAACAGTTGAAACAAAACCTTGCACTTAACTCCCACTGAGCTCTGAGCCCGTGCTCTGTTAGCCGCTAGAGCTAGAACATGATGAACAAGTCCCACGTCTCCGGTCCTTGATGGCTCAGATCAGGAAAATCACCTTTCTTGTGCCCTCCCACTACCAGATCTGCAGGGAAAGCTTCCCATAGTCGAGTGACTGGGAATGGTAAGGGTGTTTTCCTGAATCCCGTTTCTTACCTTCCTCCATAGAGAATGCTAGCGACGGGGAGAAAAGGGAATAGCGTTCAGTTTTTTTTTTCCTCTTCAGGTTAACTTACAACAAGAAGAGCAAAACGCCAACATTGAGATTAGTATTCTGGCATTCGTGGGGACTCCTATGATTGCCCTTCAGAAGTTCAAGAATGGCTGCACGTGGGGATCTGCTTGCTTCTGGCAAATGTCCTCCATGTCCTCGCAACATGCTCTGTAGGAGGCATGTTCTTCTCAAATCTGGGTTAGTGGAGTGTATTGTAGGAACTCGGGTCTAGGATGGAAGAAAGGGAAGGAAGGAGGGAGGGAAGGAGAGAGGGAGGGAGGGAAGGAGGGAGGGAGGGAAAGAGGAAGGGAGGAAAGAGGTGGGAAGGAAGGAGGGAGGGAGGGAAGGAGGGAATGAGAGAGAGAGGGAGGGAGAGGGAAGAAGGGAGGGAAGGAGAGGGAGGGAGGGATGGAAGGAGGAAGGGAGGGAAGGAGGAAGGGAGGGATGGAAGGAGAGGGAGGCAGGGACAAAGGGAGGGAAGAAATGAGGGAGGAAAGGAGGGAAGGAAGGAGGAACAATGGCACAAGCCAGGGATGACAATAAATGCACTATAGTAAACAACTTTTTACTAATCATGTATAATCTAACACAGGACTAGAATTTTCAAAATCTTGATTAATTAAATAGCCTGTTTCTTTTCACTAGTAACCTGGCCGTGACACATGTTTCTACATGGTAAGATTTAAACAGAGGAGAGAGAGAGAGAACATTTATTGCAGCATCAATCATGACAGCCCAAAGAAATGGTCCAGTAGCTTGGTAGCAGGATGCTGGGCCATCCAAAGCATTCCCTGAGAGACGTGATCTTGTGAGTCAATGGCTCTGGCGGCGGTTTCCAGACTCGGGCCTGGGAGCCAACACTAACAGCGCCAGGCCAACAGCTTTCTACATGGACTCCTAAATAGCATAATATAAAGCACACTTAGGGCCCACGGGCAGACTTCACGACAACCTCGGGTCACGCTAGTTATCAGAGAGTAACTGGAAAGCAATAGCAACTTCATGAACCTTTGCAGAATG
The DNA here is from genome assembly GCF_018167655.1 of Microtus oregoni. Taxonomy (NCBI): domain Eukaryota; kingdom Metazoa; phylum Chordata; class Mammalia; order Rodentia; family Cricetidae; genus Microtus; species Microtus oregoni. The sequence continues at coordinate 1,324,340 of NW_024544794.1, forward strand.
AGACAGGAAGGTGAACTAAAGGATTAAATCAAATCAAATTAAATTAAATATCGGTTATTTTTCCAAAATAAAACATCACTAGGAAGAGTAGGCTGTGAAATACTTCTGGAGAGAAATTAAGAAAAGAAAAAGTGGTGTGAGAGCCTATGGCTGTAAGCACGCAGACACGTGACTGCAAAGGAAAGGTAAGTCACAGCGCTGGGAAGGCCCTGCAGGAATGCTATCTCTGTGAGGTGAGTGGGTGCATGCTTGTAATCCAACACCGGGAGGAGGAGACAGGAGGACCAGGAGTTAGAGTCATCCTCCAGCCACATAGCCAGTTCTAGGCCAGCTTGGGCTGCATGAGACACTGTCAAAAAAAAAAAAAAAAAACCCAATTTGTGATCATTATGACATTTTCTTCAATACAAAATTAAAGGAAAAACATAATCTTTGGCTTGAAAAATTGGAAAGTAGTAAGTGGGAAGTCACGTGATTTGCAGCAAATCTCTTACTGATGTTGCTGTTCTTCATGTTTGTCTGTGTCCCATCCCCCCCCCCCCCAACCCTTATACGGCTGCCAGAGGGCCAATCTGACGGGACCACTCAATAGGCTTTAATCATGTCGTCCTTCCTGGGCCTCTGTCTCCCACTGTCAACGGCTTTATGAAGAAGGCCTTAGGTCGTTTGTAAGCCCAGGACTGGGGCTGGAGACGTTACCTAGTGGGAGAGCCTTATTTAGTGTACATCAACTCCTAGGTCCAATCTACAGTACAAAAAAAGACAAGAAGGGGGCTGGAGAGATGGCTCAGAGGTTAAGAGCATTGCTTGCTCTTCCAAAGGTCCTGAGTTCAATTCCCAGCAACCATGTGGTGGCTCACAACCATCTGTAATGGGGTCTGGTGCCCTCTTCTGGCCTGCAGGCATACACACAGACAGAATATTGTATACGTAATAAATAAATAAATATTAAAAAAAAAAGACAAGAAGCAGGAGCTGGAGAGATGGTAAGGGCACTCACTGGCTACCCTTTCAGAGGACCTAGGCTTGGTTCCCAGCGCCCACATGCTCTAACAACTATCCGGCACTCTAGTCCCAAGGATTCTGCCACCGTCTTCTGGCTTCCTGGGGCAGTACATGCGTGTGGTAAACAGACACATTCGTGCAGGCAGAACACCCCTCTCCCCGACACACAAACTAACAATAAGAAAATAAACCTTAACATTAAAAAAGAAAAGACACAAAGGGAGATTTACACTAAACAGCCACAGACATGTGTCCAGGTGTGACACCACAGAGATTGTTTTGCCTTCGGCAGTGTCTGACTTGTGCTGGTTGGTTTTTTTGTTAACTTGACTTAAACCTACACCTATTTGGGAGGAGGAAAATGCTTCCTTCGGCCTGGAGAGTCTGTTGGGGGGTAGGTCTTGATTAATGGTTGATGTGGGAGGTACCATCCCTCGGCTTGTGGCCCTGGATTGTATAAGAAAACATCCTAAACAAGCCATAAAGAGCCAACCAGTGTTCAGGATTCCTTCTCCGCTTCAGTACCTGCCTCCAGGTTCCTATCCTGCAATAATGAACTGTGATAAGGAGCTATACGAAAAACAACCCTTTCCTCCCCGTGTTGCTTTTGGTCATGGCGTTTATCACAGAAAAAAAAAAAGAAGAAGAAGAAGAAGAAGAAGCTAAGACTCCTTTTCATAAACTGAAAACTAAAGGAATGGCAGCGTATGGTAGGATTTCTGAGGGCTAGGTGCGGAGGGCATTATCTTGGGACAGAGAGACTCTTTAAGCCCCTCCCTCAGGCAGAAGGCGAGCCTGAGATCAGGGGTCCCCTCCCCGGATGTGCGTGCGTGCCGAGTCGGAGGTCTCTGCGCGCACTCGCCTACGCACATTCACATCGGGAGGACTTGAGGCAGGTGTGAGGCTGGTACGGCTGCGACCACCAGAATTCCCGCTGCTTCCTAGGCAGAAAGAAAGCAAAGACTGGTTGACTCCATAGGGCGGGTTCTCTCGGGGCGGTGACGCTGAGTCTGCCTTCAGAAGACACAGAAAGACATCTTCTGGCTCCGGCACACCACGGGTGGTTCTATTCCACTGAATCGGGGGCAGCAGGCTCACCACGGGTGGCTCTAATCCACTGAGCCTGGGTCAGCGGCTGTACCGGATTCCCACCATCATTTCCAGAACAACCTTCCTTTCCTTTAAGAGTTCCCCACTTAGAATACCAATCCCCATTCTTCCTGGCTGCTCCCATACACTCAGCAGAAGTTGTAATTCTGGGCGGTTTTAAGCAGGCAAATGTCCTTTCTAATACCTCTTGGGGCTTTGATCTTTTATCTAATAGAGGCTCATTCTACCTCCGCCCCCACCTCCAACTGCCACGCCCTGGGGCCTCTCAGAGCAACAGCTGCCAACTCTGCAAGATTTCAGTTTCTCACACCTCTTATTCCTGCCAACACCCACTTCATCACAGTCTCAATAATCTGCCGATGCTATAATCCATTAATCTCACTTCATGACCCAATCAGCTCCTAAAGGCCCTGACTTTTAGTATTACTGCTCTGGGAATTGCATTCCATCACACGAATGGGGTATTGGGTTGATATTCAGACCACAGGCATGATTTTTAGGTTTAATCTAGTCTCACAAGTGCTTCACTCTCCCTTCCAGCTGATATAATGCTCCTGGTCCCCCTTAGCGTGTAAGAAGCTGGAAGTCTATCCATAAACTGACAGTTTGGTTTATAAACTTTGGTGTCTATGTTCTTCCATCTTGCCTGCGTCTTTACCAGACATTCAGAAACTCGACGTCCCAAGCACAGCCCGATGGCCTAATTCTGATGCCAAGAGCGACCTCCCTTACCTCTTCAGGAGTTGGTTAGAAGGAATTAGGCCTGCACAGACGGCAAGGTCTGAGATTTTCCGGGCCTGCCACCAGAGGGCATCATTCTGGTCCACAATCTGTAGAATGTCTCCTTTCAGGAAAGGCAACCCAGCATCCGCGCAAGGGATGTCAGGATCCTCCTGGGGCCAGTAATCGATCATGGCGCGCACGTGAACCTGGCAGCAGGTGCGTAATGGTACTATCAGCAGAATGCGCGCCCAGAAACCATCGCGACTTAAAACCATCGCCCCCTACGCCTCTGCCTGTTGCTCTCATCTTTCTTTTCTATCCTCACCTTAAACTAAACGCTGGAGGGGGAGGGGTGCTGTTGGCGTCCCAGTCACGGGCGTGGAGAAAACAGACTGGACCGAGGCTGGAAGCTTCCTCCCTGGTAGCGAGCACTAGAAGGGGCTACGCAGGCCGCTGAGGAGGGCCTGTCATCAAGCTGTTCTTATCTGTGGACCTGTATATAGAAATACCAACCAGCCTGGCAAAGTGAGCTCTTTGGTGCAACGGTGGCAAGCCAGCTGGGTGTGATGCTCATTCCAGAGAGAGAATCCACTTTAAGTGCTGCAAACACAGCCCAAAGTCTGTGGCTGGGGAGGTCATAGGCCCTCGTGGGAAGCCACTGATAATGTCTTGCTAAATGGGCATGATGAGTCCGTCAAGTCACTTTCCCAATGACCATGTGATACCCATAGATCAGCTCTGGTCAGAGACGTTGCTTTTTGCAGCGGCCAGCGGTTACTGCAAAGACTCTTAAGTGGTCAGAGGACCGAGACTAGATGATTAGCGAGTGAATAGCCAAGACAAGCTCTTACCGTCTTCTGGCTGCTCACAGGCGGGGCAGACACAGGCACCACCTTGAACATGATCGTACCGCAAGACATTGCCTAGAAGACAAAGAGGATGAATGACCAAGTGTGGACCCCGCCGTGCAGAAGACAGAGCAGCATCTGACTGTGTCCAGGTCTCGTGACAGCAGTCACCACAGCGACCATCACAGGGGTCTGCAGCTAACTGTCCCACCCAGAAATGGAAACTGGGAAGCGATTTATCTCCATCTGCCTCTTGGCAGGGGGCACCAGGGTCACCGGCTGCAGAAACACACGCTGAGGTGGCCTTTCCCCGGGACCCTCACTCAGCGGGGTCTCCCTTCCACACACCTTGGGGAAAAGACAGCGTCTTTGCCATCTCTCCTACTCAGTGAGCTTTTCCCGGGCACTCATTCCTAAGCCAGCTGCCCCGGCCTGATGGGAAGTTTAAGGGGCTGCCCCGAGTCTTCTCAGAGAGCCCACAGCTTCCAGACTAGAAGTAGAGAAGAAACCCTCCCACTTGATGTGAGCTACCAACCCTGTGACGTGCCTCAGATTAGCGAGACCTCATTCTTACTCCTGGCAGCTTCCCCAGCATCGTCCCAGCCACTCCACAGCTGGTGCCAGCCAGGAGGCCGAGGTAGAGAGCTGCCGATTGAAATCTAAGGTGGATACACTTCGAATTCCCTTTGAGGAACCTTCCAGGGTGCATGGAATCCTGAGGTAGTAGCCTACAAAATATTCATCTTATCACTCCGACCTCAGTCTCTCAGTCACCACTGTGAAAACCCGGAGTGGATCTGAAGGGTACCTGGAGGGGGGGGGGGTGTGGGGAAGAGCTGTAGCTGGGGGATGGGAGCTGCCATTCCTCTGTGGGGGAAAATGTGTTGAATTATTTGCACGGGGAAGATCTTGACAAGTGAGAGTGGGAACTGGAGATGATGCTTGGGCGTGCAGACACAGGACTCACCTTGGCACTTCGATTTCTGAAGCTCCCAGTACCGGGCACCAAGGAACAGGAGTAGATACACACAAGCATTATCCCTGCCCACGTGATGCCATTTGGTGACTCCTCTCTCCCCTCACCCCCACCCAAAGCTGCTCAGAGACAGATGACAGCCAGGCTGAAGCTGTATGATCGTATTAGGGAGGGAGGGACGTCTCCGGGAGCAGACGGTCCCCGAAACCTCACTCAGCCCGGGCTCAGTTTCCCACCAAGCACAGGTAATGGGGGACTTGTGTGTGTGTGTGTGTGTGTGTGTGTGTGTGTGTGTGTGTCGGGAGACGGCTGATCCTATGGGGAAGAAGCGTGTGAAGGGAAGCGTCCCAGCCTTTGCCAGGACTTCTGGGAGTTACACATGAAGTTTGGTGAATCGCATGGCAACAGACAAGGTCCAGGGCTGAAGACGGGAAGCTGCCCAGAGGGACTTAAGCCACTACATTATAGCACACACACCACGGAGCTTGGCACGTCACTAAGTCAGTCACCAACCAAGAGCGGCAGTTACCAGGATGTGGATCACCTGCTCCGGGTCCAGGCCCTCTACCGAGACACCATTAACTTCTACCAGTTTGTCCCCAGCGTACAGCAGCCCTAGGGAACAGAAACACAGACAGAGGAGGGGGTCCAAAGGGATAAGACCGAGGCCACTATTACAAGTTCATGACCCCAAGCACGTTTGAAAATTTTAAATTAAAAAAACTGTTTGCTCTGACTTATACCGCCGTAACTGTCTGTGATCGCTCATTTTCCATCTCTTGGCCCACTTATACCGCCATACTGTCTGTGATCGCTCATTTTCCATCTCTTGGCCCACTTATACCGCCGTAACTGTCTGTGATCGCTCATTTTCCATCTCTTGGCCCACTTATACCGCCGTAACTGTCTGTTATGTTATCCACCTCTTGGTCCACACCAAGAGTGATTTGGTACTTTTTCTTTCTACTCTGATGTTGTAAAATGGAACCAAAACACCAGTCAGAAGAGCACTGAAGATACCAGGGAAGCGAGTAAATGACATTTGAAAAGAAAAAGAATGGACTATTCTTCAAAAGATCCAGTGTGGAAGAAGTTGGGGGTGAGATGAAGTCTTTTTTTTTTTTTTTTTTTTTTTTGATTTTTCAAGACAGGGTTTCTCCGTGGCTTTTGGTTCCTGTCCTGGAACTAGCTCTGGTAGACCAGGCTGGCCTTGAACTCACAGAGATCCGCCTGCCTCTGCCTCTCAAGTGCTGGGATTAAAGGTATGCTCCCCCACCGAAGCGAAGTCTTGAACTAGGTGTGGTGATACTTATCTACAACGCCAGCAGTGGGGAGCCTTAAACCTGGAGCAAGTGAGTTCAAGGTCACAGTTCAGAGGTGGAGCTTTGCTTGGTTTCCTTGGGAATGTTAACAAGACTGTACCTCACGGAGCCTAGCGTGTAGAGGCTCTTTGAACAAGGGGCTGGAGCCCTTCAAACATTTGCCCTTGGTTTCTTTACTACACAGCCAAGCAAAGCAACATCTGAAGGCCCTGACCTAAGTGCAGAAAAAGACTTCTCGCTTTTGGAAGAAAAAAAATCACAGAGTCCAGTGTCCCCTTTGTCTGGCGTACACCGTGCCACCCCAGCTTACCGCTCCTCTCCACCAGCCCGCCATGAATGACCCTGGCCACCAGGATATCCCCCGTTGGCTCATGGCGCTTGATGGTAGCTCCCTGCAGAGAGAACACAGAGGTCCTGGGCTTTACTAACACAACTAACACAACACAGCTTCTCTCGTCAGCACAGGGATTTTCTTAAGAGCTGGAAGGGGTCCCCATTGCTCTGTCGCCATCGGCCACATCATGCCATCTAAAAGGAAAGCCCACCAGAACTTGGTCTTGGTAGGCATCCATACACAGACATAGAATATTTAGAACCGTCTAAAAGTTAAGTGCCCATGATTGTAAGGAAAGAAGTGCCCTTAGAGAATCAATTAATGTCTTACCCACTTCCTATTAGTAGAAGAGAAAGATGTAGACCAGTGTATTAGAACTGAGTAAAATGTGCAAAAGACAAAATAAATAATATAGATGTCTTGCTTTCACAAAAAGTTTATATTATATATAAGTATTATCTATAACATATATATATAGATAGATATAGATATAGATATATCCACATTATATCTTGCCTTCTCATACGCTAAACAGAAATATTTTGGTCTTGAAAACATGGCCAGCAGTGCGTTTGAACCACAGGGAAAGTTACGCTGGCTATCAAGCCATGATTCCCACTCTGTGTGCGACCGAGACAAAACTACCATTCAAGTTAACTATCAGACATGACGTAGATCGCCGTGAACCCCAGCACAACCTTAAACAAAACATAAAACGTTCTCCTTACCAGGGGCTGCTGGTTTTTCACCAAACAAACAATCCTCATGGCTTCTTCGCTGTCAGGGATATTGTCGGGCAGCGGCGGGAGAAGGGGCTCAAAGTCTTTCTGAGCTACTGTATCGTGGGCACTGAGCAATGCCTGGGAAGAGAAAGGGGAAGCTGAGCAAATGTCACGTGCAGCACACGTGTGTCTCAAAGATGGTGACCCGATGCTGTATTAGACACACAACTATGAACACACCTATGTGTCATGCACAATCCCAAGCAAATTCCGTCATAGTCAGGTGTACTCATTCTCCCTGTTTATAGATAGCGGGTCAGGGGATACAGAGGCTAAAAAGCATACAGTGACCTCTTTCAGGGGCTGGAGAGATGGCTCAGAGGTTAACAGATTAATAAAAAGCTTGTGCTCTTTCAGTGGGCCTGGATTCTGTTCCCAGCACCCACATCAGGAATCTTAAAATTGCCTGTAGCTCCAGTTTCAAAGGATCTGATGCCCCCTTCTGGTCTCTGCAGGCAACTGCACACATGTGGTGCACATAAACTCACAAAGGCACGTACATGTATATGTGGATAAATGTATGTTCCAAATAATTTCATACCTCAAAATCTTCCCAATGTGGAGAGAAAGTATAGGGGTTATTTCTTTATAACCAGAAGCTACCCCGGATGACTGCCCAGAATTCTAGAGGGATAGCATCCTTTTGGGAGAACAAGACACCCTGGAAAGTTCTGGGTGCCTCCTCCTACATACGGTAGCAGTGGCTGGATGATTAGTCAATCACAGGTGAGTCCCACATCTTCAAGTATAACCTGTTGGCCCCTCATGTACAGAAACAAAATATATATATTCGTAGATAATGATTTTGATCCTTTTTTATTTACTCTCCCACCTCTGTCACATGCCAGATAAGCAAACTGTCCATTTTAGCAAATGCTTACCTTGCAGTGTGGAGCCTGGAGGACTCGTCTCAGCTCTTGGATCTCAGGAGAACTGGAGGCTTTGCGTAGTAGCTCCAAGACCTGATTCATGATGGAAAAAAATACAGCATAAAGTATTTGTGGGGGTTTCAAGACAGAAGTTCTTTGCACAACAGCCCTGACTATCCTGAAACTAGCTCTTGTAGACCAGGCTGGTCTTGAACTCACAGTATGCAAGCGTGTGAGTTTGTGTGTGTGCATGCGCATTTATGTGTGTAATTTTGGAAGACAATTTCCCCTTATACTAAGCTCAGTTAAGAACATTTACTAAAATGCATGCTCCTTGATCAAGTCCTCCCAACAGAAACCTCCATTCCTTTAAACAACACTCCAGGCTGGAGGACAGCAGCAGCGAAGGCTCTACGGGTTTCCGGGTAGAGCCACCTTACCTCACAGGATAAGGTCTGTGCGTGAGTTGTCACGGGAAGCAGTTTCCGTTCTTTGAACTTCTGAAGGCAGTCATAAACCTGCGGAAGGGAAAGAGCGTGACCGTGACCCTGATCCTGAGACGTGACCAGGGACATTTTAGAGTAAAGGTCTCAAAGGAAGAGACAGCCAAGGTGGCGATGCTCACACCTGAACACGCGACACTGAGTGACTCCAGCAGCTGAGTGGAGGTCCCAGGGCTTCAGGGGCCTTACTCCTGGCTGCCTCCAGCAGACTGATATCCCCAGAGCCCTTTCTTTAATAAAAAGTATGCAAATGTTTCCCTTGTTAAGGTGAGGGAAGCAAGAGAAAATGCCTGGCGCTGACACCAACAGGGAGCTTCTCCAGGAGGGTCTATGGGGTTGAGACCCCTTAGGATCTCTGTGTGGTGATGTGGGAGTCCCCTCTGAGTGCTGTAAGTACCATTAATGAGTAAAGAAACTGCCTTGGCCTGTTGATAGGGCAGAACTTAGGTAGATGGGAAGGAATGAACTGAATGTTGGGAGAAAGAAGGGCGGAGTCAGAGAGATGCCATGGATCTGCAGCCGGAGATAGATGTGCTGGAACTTGGCTACTAAGCCACGACCTCATGGTGCGGCACAGATTAATGGAGATGGGTTAAATTAAGATGTAAGTGTTAGCCAATAAGAAGTTAGAGCTAATGGGCCAAGCATTGATTTAATTAATACAGTTTCTGTGTGGTTATTTTGGTTGTAGGCTGTCAGGATGAACAAGTAGGCCCTCCTCCTTGCAACAGTGCTGAGCACAAACTTTGTGACTCACAATCCACCAAGGATCCCAGATAATGAGCCAGACATTCAGAATGTGCTCGTCCCTGCTCAGTGTGGATCTTTGAAGCTGTTCAGGTCTCCTTCTTCCGGCAATTCTCTGGCTAGAATTCATTTGTGCAAATTGCAGCTTCACCTCCCCTGATCCTTGGGGATTCTTTTTCCCTACTGGATGAGGAGTCAGGCTGGGTAAGCAAAGCTCGCCGGGATTCGCAGTGATTCCGTCATCTTATTCTGGGATCAGATTTCTCTTACAGATGGAGAAAAGAGGTCCAAGAGGCTGCTTAGTCTCTCCTGTATCTGTGATGAGCGGGCTTCCTGCTATACTGTAGGTCTGGTACTCACATGTATGTGGGAGTTGGATTGGGAGCACTCAGCACAAAGAATCCATGCTCACCAAAGACGGTGAGCCTGAGGGGGCATTCATAATGAAACACAAACTCCAGGCCCTGGAGGGAGTGTGTGCGCACATGCTTGTGTGTGTATGTGTTTGTGTGCACACGCTTGTGTGTGTGTGTGTTTATGTATGTGTATGTTGGGGGGATATTAGGGATTAAGTGCTTCCTAGGCATGGTCTATATAGTGAGCTCCAGGCCAGCTAAGGCTTCAGCTTGTGAGACCCAGAATCCAGTGATTTAAAACAAGTGATGTTCATCTTTGGTCATTCAGAAGCTGTGACCACTTCAATTTTAAAGGCTATCACCTTAGCACGTATCCTAAGGCTGACCATATTCATGCCTATTTGGAAGAAACACCCATATCCCCAAAATAACTTGAGTTCTATGTATTCCTTACTGCCTGAAACTTGCTATGTAGGTAAGGCTGCCTCACAGAGACCTCTGCTTCTGCCTCCCACGTGCTGGGGCTAAAAGCATTCAACACCACACCCAGCCAGAAGTGGCCTTTTATAAAAGCATTTTTACTTGTCCAGAGTTGGCCTTAAGGACCAAGGATTGTGGAGAGATGATATGGAGTTGCTGGTGTCCATTGTGGTCACTGGTTTCTCATTGTAGGGACCTCTGAAAAAACAAGTTGGGGACAATAAAGAAAGGGCATTGCTATTTATTCTTTAGCGTGCTCCCTTTGACCCCTTTGAGAGCAAGAGGAGCAACATCAAATCATGCCTGTTGTGTGTTCATTGTGGACAATTACGATGAGGTGATACCCAAGTAACTCAACTCTATCTGGGGCATAACTGATTCTGAGAACCTGCCTTTGAGTATCTCCAAAACAATGTTCAGAAAGAGAAAACTCTTGAAAGTCATCCACAAGACATTCAGAAGAAGGGCCTTGAGTTCTTGAAACTTAAAATTACATGTACTCCCATGTCAGAGCACCTGTTTGACATGAAGGAGACACGAAGTCCATCCACTACATCAATGTTGACAACAAAGAATGGGTGGCCACCTTCATTGAGTGTGTGTGGAAAGCAAACGTCCTCTTGACAAGTATGGCGGCACCAGCTCAAGGAGGGGATGGGAAGAGCCTGGTCTCTGGGGACCAAGACGGTCTAGAGCTACCAGAAGGACATGGAAGAGAGTAAATCAAGTTTTGAGAATCTCTACAAGATCACGAAGGAGATCTTTTTTTGGTTTTTCGAGACAGGGTTTCTCTGTAGCTTTGGAGCCTGTCCTGGAACTAGCTCTTGTAGACCAGGCTGGTCTCGAACTCACAGAGATCCGCCTGCCTCTGCCTCCCGAGTGCTGGGATTAAAGGCGTGCGCCACCACCGCCCGGCACGAAGGAGATCTTTGACAAGAAGGCGGAGAAGGCGAAAGTCTCCGATAGGCACGCGTCTTCACTCTGCTACATTATGAAGAGCACCTGTGCTGGCCAGCAAACAGAGCAGTTCATGAAGGCCCAGGCACTGTGAGACAACCCTATGAAGGGGCTACATCACGGTCAAAAAGGACTCGGAAATCAACCCAGACCACCCGGTTGTGGAGATCCTGCAGCAGCTGACTGGGACTGTCAAAAACAAGGCTCTCAAGGACCCGGTGGCACTGCTGTTAAGAGCTACATTTTGCGACTTGGCTTCTCACTTGCGGATCCTCAGAACAACTCCAACCATGACCACAGTTGGCTCCCAGATGCTGTCTCCTATGTGAGGATGCTAAGAATTGGAGCACGATTAATAAAACTTAGAGAGGGAAGTTGGGGTTCAACCTGAAGGTCAGAAAAGGAAAGCAGCCAAGCACTGGCTCTTACCTCTACCTCAATCTGAAATGGCGATCCTGCCTCCAGGAATCTCAGAATGAGACTGTGTCTGAGAGCTGTCTCTTCCCTTTAGTTCTGGGATTAAAGGCGTGCACCGGCCTGTTTCTATGGCAACTAGTGTGGCTACTGGGATTAAAGGTGTGTGTTATGGGGAGTCTCTCATGGAAGCAGATTAGAGTACCCCCCTGGGAAGAATTCCTGTTTTGCCTTGTTTTTCCTATGGCTCCTCCAGTAGCCATGACTGGCCTTCATCCATCCGGCTCTCTGCCCATTTCTTCTTTCCTGTCCTTGTTTCTTTTTTTTTTTAAATATTTATTCATTATGTATACATTATTCTGTCTCTGTGTATGTCTGCAGGCCAGAAGAGGGCACCAGACCTCATTACAGATGGTTGTGAGCCACCATGTGGTTGCTGGGAGTTGAACTCAGGACCTCTGGAAGAGCAGGCAATGCTCTTAACCGCTGAGCCATCTCTCCAGCCCCTGTCCTTGTTTCTTAAGACGAGGAAATCCTCCCCTCCCCTGACAGCAAGGTCCAGCGTTGTGTATTGAGGTTTTATGGAGATTTTTGCTGCTGCTGCTGTGTTTGTTTTTAGTTCTGTTTTTGCTCTGAAATTAAAAGTATTCAAAACAAAGAAGATGCAGTTTTACTTTAAAAAAATCAAATAAATAAACTAACACTTTTGGCACGCTTTTCCAGCAACCTGACCCGACCAAGGCATCGGCTTTTGCCAGCCAGAGCGAGCAAAGGCTCCACACTCACCTTTAGCAGAGCCTGCAGCCAAGGGGAGTGGAGGAGGTCATACAGGAGATACACGCCATTCACATCCCGGCTGTAGAAAAGACTCAGCTCCTGTAGGAGGAGCCTCAGGATCCCAGAGAGGCCTAGGGGAGGAGGACAGAGGCCAGCAGGTGGGTAGAGGCGGCAAGGAAGACGGTGTGACCACCGAAGCTGCTCACAACGCTGGGAACAACACTGGACTGAAGGCCTGAGGGTGGCTCCAAGCCCTATCCCATCATTTAGGCTGTAAATTTCAGAAGACCGTGCGACTGTGTTAAAGAAATCCTTTTGGCAAACTGCAAATAAGCTAGCTTTGCATAGGGCTGAGACTAACATCAGATAAAATGGTGGCAACGTATAGACACGCAATCCCGTGGGAATAATGCGATCACGTTCCCCTCTAACCCTTGACCAGACAGGAATTTATCCCTAAACCATCCAGCTGTCTTCTAGACCTTCTCTCTGTAATCAAACACAGTTGTTGATTTGCGCCCTTTCTGAAAATACTTATTGAAAATGTTACTGAAAACCTCTCCCATGAGACTTTAAAGTTACATTGAGTTATTTATTTGTTATTTGTTTGTTTGTGTGGGGCAGGGGTCACGAATGCCATAAACTTTGTGTGGAAGCCGGAGTATAACTTGTAGGAACCAGGTCTCTCGTTAGACCATGCGGGTCCCAAGGACTGAATTCACGCCCTCAGTCTTAGCAGCAAGTACATCTACCTACTGAGCCATCTGGCTGGCCCGCCCACTACAACATTTTCACATTATTTATTTGTTTATCGTGTGTGTGTATGTGTGTGTGTGTGTGCATGTGTGCGTGCATCTGTGGTGGTCAGGGTGTGTGTGTGTGCATTCGTGTGTGTGTGTGTGTCTGTGGAGGTCAGGGTGTGTGTGTGTGCATGTATCTGTGGAGGTCAGGGTGTGTGTGTGTGTGTGTGTGTGTGTGTGCATCTGTGGAAGTCAGAGTGTGTATGTGTGCATCTGTGGAAGTCAGGGTGTGTGTGTGTGTGTGTGCATCTGTGGTGGTGAGGGTGTGTGTGTGTGCATGTGTGTGCATCTATGGAAGTCAGAGTGTGTGTGTGCATCTGTGGTGGTCAGGGTGTGTGTGTGTGTGTGTATCTGTGGAAGTCAGGGTGTGTATATGTGCGTGTGTGTGCATCTGTGGAAGTCAGGGTGTGTATATGTGCGCGTGTGTGCATCTGTGGAAGTCAGGGTGTGTATATGTGTGTGTGTGTGCATCTGTGGAAGTCAGGGTGTGTGTGTGTGTGCATCTGTGGAGGTCAGGGTGTGTGTGTGTGTGCATCTGTGGAAGTCAGGGTGTGTATATGTGCGTGTGTGTGCATCTGTGGAAGTCAGGGTGTGTATATGTGCGTGTGTGTGCATCTGTGGAAGTCAGGGTGTGTGTGTGTGCATCTGTGGAGGTCAGGGGACAATTTGAGGGAGTAGATTCTTTCCAACTCAGGCCGCCAGCTCTGATGACAAGCAGCTTGACTCACAGAGCAATCTCGCCAGCCCCTTCTAGGCTTCCTAACATAAATTTCAACATTCTACCGAGTAAAGGAACTACATACATAGTATGTATGAATCCTCAGTTATTTTCATCATAAAAACAAAAATCTTTGAAGTGTTACTCTGCGTGTGAACAACTGACCCAGTTCTGAGTTCATATAAAACAGGGTGGCCTGGCGGGGTTCTGACTCTCCCATGGCAATTGTCTGTCTTCTGACAGTTGCTTCCGTGGTTATCAACAGTAGTGCTGGTGGGCAAAGGTGCAGAATAAGCCCCCGCCCCCAGGGAGGGTCACAGCAAGCATCCCTGTGTACTTGATTGCATACTCGGATATTACTATAAGTCTTCTCTCATCTAGAAAAGGAATTCTGATAACACATACCATTCTCAGGGCTGGGTACCGTGGCAAGTGTCCCCTCCTTGTCGGCCAGTTCCGCTCCTCGGTCTGACTGTCTCATCCTCCCTGCTGGCGCTTGGAAGTCAGAAACAGGAAACATATCGTCATTTGGCCACACCAGCCAGTGTGCTCAGCACACTAAAGTGTATTTCCAACAACAGTTATTCTGTAAGCCACGTACTAGACCACACATACTGGGGTCCACATCAGATCAAACAGGCCTTTTCCTGTGACACTTCCTCTCCAATCAGCTGCTACCATGTGAAAGAGAAAACCAGTATTCCATAAACACTCCCCTCATCCATCTTTTCTAAAATTCTTTTAAACTATCTTTAAACACGCGCATGCACACACACTCTACACACACACACATACGTGCATGGCTCAGCTCTGGTTTAGAGGTCAGAGGACAAGGTGCAGGGGTAAGTTCTCTTCCTCCATCAGGTGGGTCGTGGGGACCAGTCTCAGCTTGTCAACCTTGGTGGTGAGGGCCTTTATGCACTGAGCCGTCCCACAGTCCCGTCGTCTTTCCCAATAACTTACAAGTCATATCCTGCCTCCTTGCTTCCCACCCGTTTGGTAACTCATCCTAGGTGAACGACCCACTGTTGAGAGCTCAGAGGGACTCCCTGTCTTGAGTGCACACTGAGGCTCCCTCTGGACACAGAACTATGGAGTTCTTCACTGATCTCACTGAGCAGTTGCAGAATTCCCGTTAGAAGACGGCACTGAATATGCAACACAGAGAGCTGTTCCGGCACAGTCTTCTAACCTAGAGACAATGTATCAGTGGCACTGAATACGGCCACACAGAGAGCTGTCCCCGCACAATCTTCTAACCTAGAGACAATGTAACAGTGGCACTGAATAGGGCCACACAGAGAGCTGTCCCAGCACAGTCTTCTAACCTAGAGACAATGTAACAGTGGCACTGAATACGGCCACACAGAGAGCTGTCCCCGCACAATCTTCTAACCTAGAGACAATGTAACAGTGGCACTGAATAGGGCCACACAGAGAGCTGTCCCAGCACAGTCTTCTAACCTAGAGACAATGTAACAGTGGCACTGAATACTGCCACACAGAGAGCTGTCCCAGCACAGTCTTCTAACCTGGAGACAATGTAACAGTGGCTTGACTCCCCCGCCTCGGGCAACAGCCTTCCTGGTTCACCCTATAACTTGTCTAACAGTCCTAGACAGACAACAGTCCCCTGTAGATTTTGTGCAGGGTCGAACATGTGGCACAACTCATTATAGCTGAGTCCTATTATTTTCAGTACTCATCTTTAACAACCGATTTGAACCGCTTAATTTATATATTTTTTAAAGATTTATTTATTTCTTATGTATACAGTGTTCTGCTTGCATGTACGCCTACAGACCAGAAGAGGGCACCAGATCTCATTACAGATGGTTGTGAGCCACCATGTGGTTGCTGGGAATTGAACTCAGGACCCCTGGAAGAGCAGCCGGTGCTCTTAACCTCTGAGCCATTCTCTAGCCTGAGGAGCTCAATTCAACATATTTTTTTAAAACAACATTGCTTTAGATATATTTACTCTCACAAAACAGAAATCCAAAATAACGTGGCCTAGAAGGATAGAAGTTCCTGCATTACTTATTCGACAATTGGGAAACAGAGACAACTCAGACTTGGAAGACCAGCCTCAATCCATAAAGTACTGAGGCAATGGGGTCCCGCCAGCTCACTATCCCACCCCGGGGTGCATATGGCTCTTGTCTATCTGCTCCAAGATGGCGGCATGATTTCCAGCTATCACTTCTGCATTTCAGCCAGCAGGGTGATGAAAGGGTTAAGAAAACAAGGACAAAGGTTTAGAAGTAGTTCTACAGGATAAACTGTCAAAGGAGAGGTTTGACAGGAAATGGCCCCCCAAGGAGAGTAGCACTATTAGGAGGTGTGGTCTTTCTGGAAGGAGTGTGTCATTGTGAAGGTGGGCTTTGAGGTCACATATATACTCAAGATACCGTCCAGGAACTGAGACCACTTCCTGTTGCCTGCAGGATGTAGGATTCTCAGCTACTTCTCCAGTACTGTGCCTGCATGCCGCTGTTATGTCCAGATCACGGAGTCCCCCCAAAACCAACTAGAAGACTGAGTCCTGTATGTAAAAGCAAAAAGCCTTGATTCTCACACAGACTCTCCGTGTGTCCAACGTATTGGAGTGGTTGGAGAGCCTCGCACTCAGTTGGGCTGACCACTGGGCAAAACTGACTTTCATCTAAACTGAAGATCACCAGACAGTGGACAGAATCGCTGGAATCGACAGCCTAGCTGCTCAGGTCAAGGTAGGCTTGTCTTCCTACAGACTTCTCAGCCCACAGGATCTTCTGGAGCCTGGCAGGCCCTGGTCTAAACAGCAAAAGAAAAATGCGACCCTCAGCAACCATGAAGGACCCTGAGGAGTAGCTCTAAAGTGTGTACCTGTTATAAAGCCTTTACAACAGCCACCACAATGAAATGTCTTCATCAGGAAGAGTTGCTGTGGCCACGGTGTCTCCTCACAGCAACAGAAACCCTAACTAAGACAATCACGGTGCCCGCAGAACTGGCAAGCATCTCATTGAACTTTCATGCCACTGGAGAAACAAACCCAAACCAACCCTAGCATGATCTGAGCTTAGAACTCAGCTTTCTTCATAAACACAAAATAGTTTGCAATTTTGAAATGCATTAAATTTGGGCAAATGCTACCACCATGATTAGATAATTAGTTCATTGTACATTACATTTTACCAAATAGTCCACCAAATCAGAAAATCATTTCATCAATGGTACTCCTATGCGTGACCAGACAATCACTACAACACAGCACTCTTAGATGGCATCTGCAACTACTACATCCTTCCAGGGATTTGTGTGGTTTCCACTGCGTGTTAAAGGTTATGTTCCACATCCACACATTGAAATACACATTTTATAATCAAATAGCTCAGCTTTTTTGTTGTTGTTGGTTCATTGGTTTCTTTTGTTTTGAAGCAGGGTCCCAGGTAGCCCATGCTGGCCTCAAACTCGCTAGGGACCTAAGGAAGCCCAGATGATTTTTTTAAATTCCTCCTGCCTCCCCATCTCAAGGGCTGGGATTACAGGTGTGTGACCACACCTGGTTTACGTAGTGTTGGGGGTTGAACTGTAGACGTCACATACCCTAGGCAAGCATGCTACCAAGCTATATACCCAGCTTTGCTTTCTTTCTTTTTTTTGGTTTTTTCGAGACAGGGTTTCTCTGTAGCTTTGGAGCCTGTCCTGGAACTAGCTCTTGTAGACCAGGCTGGTCTCGAACTCACAGAGATCCGCCTGCCTCTGCCTCCTGAGTGCTGGGATTAAAGGCGTGCGCCACCACCGCCCGGCTCTTTGCTTTCTTTCTTTAACTTGTTCTTTTTTATTACTGGTAGGTTATTATGTGGATTTAAAAACTAAACTTATGTGTATAAGTGCCTTGGTTTAAGTTTCCCCAGAATGAAGGATTCTAGACAGGTGTAATTTATAGGTTAAAAGGACAGGGACTATGAAAAAGCCATTAAATGCTATTTTATCAAGCAAGTGATCCTTATGAATACCTGGAATTTGAGAATTACCTGAAAAGTCAGCTTTGGGGCTTCAAGGTGGCTCACTGCCAAGCCTGACAACCTTGAACCCACAAAGCAGGAGAGAATTGTCCCCCAAAAGTTGTTCTCTGACTTCCACAAATACTCTGCAGCTCTAGCCCCCACCCCACGCAAACACATATGTGAACACACACACACACACACACACACACACACACACACAAACAAATACATACAATTAAAATATTTTAAGCCGGCATTTCTGTCCGCTTTAATAGACACACTAATTGCTACTCAAAGTTCTGACAACCTACACATTATGCGTGTTTTCCAAACTACTTTCCAATATGAAGATCCTGGACAAACATGTAAACATGAGCAAGGGCCTGCTGGCTTCCTCTGCATCAAAGGGCCCCAGGGAAGAAGGGGACAAACACAGTGTTTCTCTTGAAGTCTGTGATAACTCACTGTGTAACCTGAGGCGTCTGAGAATCAACCACTTGAAAACAGATTACCCAAGATTCTGCTAAACTAAGCTGCTGCTGGTGCCTTCGGGAAATGCAGGATTGCAAGCTGTCTAGCCAGTCTCTTACCTGTGAGGACCGAAACACGCAGTGTCACCGCCAAGAGGAAAGCAAGCAGGAACCCCAGGCGGCTGTCAGCTGCCAGAGTCACCTGGAGGCTCTGGATAAGGACCCTGCGCGTCCTCGGATTTAATCCTGACCTTGCAGCCTAACCACTGACTCACTGGCTATAAGCCTTCCCCGCCAATCCTTCCTACCCTTGCTTTATCCTCCACCTCACCGAGGTTTTCTCTCACCCTGCTACTACACTTTGCTCTGAGCCGCTGGTATTTCTGCTCACCGTTTCAGGATAGCGATAACCTTTTTTTTTTTGTTGTTGTTGTTGTTGTTTCTTTTTTTTTTTTTATTTTGATACAGGGTCTCACATAGCCCAGGTGGCCCAGGTGGTGTGTGTGTGTGTGTGTGTATGTGTGTGTGTATGTGTGTGTGTGTATGTGTGTGTAACCAAGGCTAACTTTGGATTCCTCATCCTCCTGTCCCCGCCTTCCCCCCCCCCCAAGGGCTGGATTACAAACGTGTGCCACAACATCCGAGTATTTTTTTCTCTTTAAACGTTTTTTTTAGTTGATCTCTACATTTTTCTCTGCTCCCTTCCCTGTCTCTCCCCTCCCTGCTCCAGCCCTCCCTCAAGGTCCCCATGCTCCTAATTTATTGAGATCCTGTCTTTCTCTACTTCCCATGTAGATTAGATCTATGTACGTCTCTCTTAGTGTCCGCATTGTTGTCTAAGTTCTCTGGGATTGTGGTTTGTGGGCTGGCTTTCTTTGCTTTACGTTTAAAAATCACCTATGAGTGAGTGCATGTGATAATTGTCTTTCTGTGTCGGGTTTACTTCACTCAAAATAATGTTTTCTAGCTCCATCAATATTCCTGCAAAATTCAAGCTGTCATTTTTTTCTGCTGTGTAGTACTCCGTTGTGTAAATGTACCACATTTTCCTTATCCATTCTTCTATTGAGGGGCATTTAGGTTGTGCTCCAGATACTTTATTTTTTTCAAGTCTTAATGCAGAACTCAGCTCTTAAGGGGCATCTGGCAAGAAAGAGCAGGGGCGAGCAGTCCCAGCTTGGATACAGAGCGAACCTCAGATGGGGAGGCCTGGGATTGACACTCACCTGTGAGGGCCTCTGTGAGCATCCATTGGGATCTTTTCATGAGTTACAGGGGTGCTAGGGCTCCTCCTAACTCCTAGCGGTTAAGAGCCCTAGTGGTTAGGAGGAGCCCTAGCGGTTAGGAGCCCTAGTGGCCTGACTGCTTCACTAGAACTGGATGGAGCTGCAATGTGGTATTGGAGGGCACGCTGCCATCTGAGGGTTTCTCTGGTTCCATTCTCTGAGTTTTCACTCATTTCCACAGTGATCCCATCCTCTTCCTCAAGGAGCTACATGTTGAACTACCTTGTCTTAACTAGCCAAATGTGGCCTTTGTGTGTTGATCCACAAGGTCAAAAACAAAAAGGGAAATCCCCAGGAGGGAGTGAGCACTGGTTCCTTCCCACAGGGTGCGGGCTCATTCTGGCAGAAGGCAGCAAGCAGAAAGGTGGGAACAGTCTCTGATCCTCTCTACCCTTCCCTAAAGACAGCAAAGTATCCTAAAGACAAAGATAACTACCACGTGTCTTTTATTCAAGGAAACAGATTCCCCTTAAGACTCTCCTCCTTGGGTCCTAGGGTCAGAGAGTTGTTTGTTCTCTGTCAGCAAGTTGGCTGCAGTTAAGTGAGCTACAGAGGCTGACCACCCTTTAAATGTTTAGCCTGCCCCACACCATTTCGAACAGTTATGGACGACTTCATAGAGATGAATGTCTTTTATTATGAAAACTGCTGTTACATTACAGCCAACATCCCAAAACAGTATTTTAACAAACACTTGTCTTGATTATAAAGTAGCTCGGAAATCATGATCCTTTTCAAAGGTAATTGATGCCTGCTGAGTCATCTCACATGGAGCAGGACACAGCTCACCAGGGAGCACAGCAGATGAGACGGGAGCACCTGTGTTACCCAAACCACACGCGTTAACCGCTACAGTGTCAACGGGGGGGGGGGGGGGGGGGGGGGGTTGTAGAAGAGCAAACAGTGGAAACGTGGGGGGGGGGGGTCACAATACTGTTGAGGTGGGGGCAGCCAAAGTGTGTTTTTCCTTTCTTCCCTTCTGAGTTCAGGGTGAGGTACAGGGAAGGCCACACGCTGGGCTGGGGACCCTTGCAATTCCCTGCTTCCTTCCTTCCTTTCACAAATCCTGTCTTCCTTCTACTCCTGGGACCAGTGGGCTCTGTAGCAGCTCGCATCAGGGTTTGGACTCCAGTGTATCCCTACGTCCTTTCGAGTCAGGGGGCGGGGGTTCCTATGTGGATGCATTCCATGTCAGGATCAGGATGTGAAGTCCCCTCATGGGACCTCTCCCAGCACCAATACCCGGGGGAGGGGGGGGGGGAGGGCTTATTAAAGCCTAAAGCTGCAGTTTAGAAATTCTTCCTCTTCCCCCGGAGAAGCAGCATGCTGCACACGTGGCTGGAAGGGATCCCGGGAGGCAAGGTACGGCTGCTTCAGTCTCAAGTACAGCCCGCTCCTTGCCAGCGGATGTGCGTAACCGCGGACGGATGGCCAGTAACTTCTTTCACGTGAGCAGCTTTCTAGGGAAATTGCCCTGCAACGTCATGGAGCCGAGGGAGACATTTCCCTATAGGAAAGGGGTAACCGGTTTCCTCTTCTAAGGAGGTGTGTGGATCTCAGCACACTGGCTAAGCGGATTCCTAGTTCCTTTTCCACTCTCCGCCCTGAGCCCAGGGCTCTAATTATTAGTAAGGCTCAGAAATAACACACGGTCCATTCCAGTTTCAACAGGGTTCTCTGCCACCACTGGCGGCTCCAGGTGGCGCGCAACCTCCACAGAGATAATCCAGCTCTCAAGCCGGCAGGTGACCTAGTTAAGCTTCTCACGCTGAATCTGGTAGTAACAAGCCTGAAAAAAATTCAAAACAAATTCAAATTTTCTTTTTAAGGCCAGGGAAAGAACAATCCCTTCTTAACACAGCAGCCCAGAGATTCACCTGCCTGCACTCTTCCCTGTGACTCCATCTGTGCCCTGTTCACTGGTGACTGGGAAATCTGGAGGTACACAAGGACTTGTGTGATCACAGACCCCTGACACAGCTAACGGTGACTTAACCCGAGCAGCCCTGCACAGGGCAAGTCAGGGCGCCCAAGCTCGCCCGTCAGAGAAGCACGTTCAATGGTCCCCCTGCCCGTGCTCAGGGTTACCATGTACAACACCAGGGTGACGCCCGCTTTCCACTCTTGAAGTTGATTTCTTAGGATCAATCGCAAACACACCAACACCTCGCTGCTGTCGATCAGATGGTAACGATCTCCGTCTAGTAACCGTTCACACGGGAG
Source organism: Microtus oregoni (assembly GCF_018167655.1). NCBI lineage: Eukaryota > Metazoa > Chordata > Mammalia > Rodentia > Cricetidae > Microtus > Microtus oregoni. Next base: position 1,346,035 of record NW_024544794.1, read on the forward strand.
CAGCCTAGCCGCTGTCTACCCCACAGTCACCCACGCGGGGAAGTGACCTCACTACAAACGCACCGGCCCTGGGTAAAGCTGAGGACGGTGCCACTGGTATCCCGGGCACAGCACACTTCGGTCTGGACTCCTGTGACTCGGAGAGTTTGTCCTCCTGAGCATTTACCTAATTCCCTTTGGATCGCTGCAAGCCCCCCCACGGAGCACAAGTTAGCAGGCCACAAACCTGGCGCTCGGTCCTAAGCTTCTGGACACTTTTGGGGCCCCGCCTGTCCTTCGCTCCTCCTTCCTGACAAACCCCACAGCACCCATACCTGCTGCCTGTCTACCCCCGAGACTGCTGCAATGACAGCAATGCTTATTTTTATATTTATTAAATATCTTTAGCAGTTTTAGCTAGCGCCTTCTATTTCCAATGTGAAAATTTTATTACTGTATGGTTAATATGAGCACTATCCTTTCCATTAGGGACTTGCTATTTATGTGACCATAACATAGGACTTCATATTAAATATTATAATTTTATAAGATTTTATTACCTGGCAGTGGAAGGCCAATACAGGATGAACTCAAGAGAACCACTGGAGCTTCTTTGCCTCATGATGTTAGCGGGACATTTTTTTTTTTTTTTTAAAAAAACCTACAGGTCATTTCCATCTGTATTGTGGCTTCCAGTTTTGTGTTTTTAGGGGATTCCTGTGTGTGTGAACAAGTGTGTCTCTGTGTCTATATGTGTTTCTTGTGCTTTTTTCTTGTCTGGTTGTTTTGTCCTATTTCAATTTGCTTGTTTTTTTATTTATTTTATTGTATTTTATTATTATTCCCTAGAGGCCTGTCTGATTTCTAACAAGAGACAGAAAGGGTGTGGGTATGGATGGGAGGGTAGGTGGGAGTGGGGAGGAATACGGGGAGGGAAGACCATAATCAGACTGTTACACTGCAGAGGCAAAGCAAGCGCCATAATCAGGAAGAACAATCTATTTTCAATAAAAGAAAAGAAAAATAAAGTCTACCCTGAATTTTTCCATAAAGAAGACAGTGTGTCAGGCACAGGGGCTCAGCCTTGCAATGGAGCCTTTGGGAAGCACTGGCAGAAAGACCACTAAAAGCTCCAGGCTGGCCTGAGATGTAGAGGAAGACCCTGTTCTCCACACCCCCCCCCCGACACACACACTAAAGAAAGGAAGGAAAAGCAGCTACGGAATGGTTTATAAGACGGTGAACGAAGGGCAGACTGAGATTAAAACCTGTCTCCACTCACCTTCAGGGTGGTGAACATTATGCCTTGCTCGCCGTGCTGGAGATAGGGGTCCATCAGGTCCTCAATGAGGTGGACTTCAGAGCCTAAATTCCTAATCCTGTGCCAGACAGAAAGAGGTGGGAAGTTCATTCTGCTTCAAGTGAACGTTCCTTTGGAATCAACTGATAATGGCAGAGAATAACAGCCTTACACAGAGACAGGACCAAAGGGCAGAAGAAGAGCAGCCTCACACAGAGACAGGACCAGAGGGCAGGGAAAGAATAGCCTCACACAGAGACAGGACCAGAGGGCAGGGAAAGAACAGCCTAACACAGAGACAGGACCAGAGAGCAGAGAAAGAACAGCCTCACACAGAGACAGGACCAGAGAGCAGAGAAAGAAGAACTTAACACAGAGACAGGACTAGGGCAGGGAAAGAACAGCCTAACACAGGGACAGGACCATAGGGCAGCGGTTCTTAGCCTTCTGTGCTGTGACCCTTCAGCACAGCTCACGTCGTGGTGACCCCAGCTATAAACTTATCTCATTGTTACTTCATAACTGTATTTTTGCCACTGTTATGAGTCAGAATGTAAATATCTGATATGCAGAATATCTGATATGCAACTCTTATGAAAGGGTCATTTGACCTCCCACAGGGGTTGCGACCCCCAGGCTGAGAAACACTGCCGCTGTGGCCTGGGTTCAGAGAAGTGAAATTCTGCTCTAGTAGTAGCACCTGCTATCACCAATTCAAGAGAAGCAAAGGGCAGACTTGGGAAACAACAAACGGAGCCAGAGGACACAGAAAAGTCTCCATACCTGGCCCGTAGCACCACATACAAGAAGACGGGGAACAAGTCATCCATGGACCACAGGAAGTCCTCCTGCAGGGAGGCCAGGACACTCTGGGAGATCTCCTCGAAGGTCTGCTGAATGACCTTGAGCTTGTCTGACGGAGTAAATGTTGTGCTGTTGTGGAGACAGAGTATAGAGATATCCTAAGATTTCCCCAGTAAAGCCATCTCTAGCCATTTTTAAACAATAGTCCCTCTTGGGTCTCGCATGCCTCGGATCAGACACAACTGGCAACCAGTGTGGTGCGGAGGCCTCTGTAATCCTACAGCGCCTGGGCATGAGGCCTCCGGCTGTCAGAGAGCCCGGACAGAATGTTTCCTCTGGCCCACGGGATCAAAGGGATCTCTTTTCTGAATCGGAAGTTGGTTAAGTTCCATTTGGCTGATGAGAGGGGTATTCAGATAAATCTCTCGGCTCCTTGAAAACACAAGGACATTTTAGAGCAAAACAGCCCGGATGTTTACAAAGAGAGCTGTGGTCTTCACGAGAATTCTCACAACCTCTAGGAGTGGAGAGGAAAATGACACAGCCAGATCTTGTATGGAAAAAATATTGGCGAGAAAGGGGTGGGGGACACGTTCTCCTCGCCATGGACGGAACACCGCTGTGACGGCGGCGTGGCTCTGCAACAACGCCCGACATTACCTGATCTGCTGGAGGCATTCCACGGCAGAGGCAAAACAAGCATCCTTTGTGGTGGGCAAAACCTGCGTGAGGAGGAGGACTGTCAGAGAAGAGGGGCATCTTCAGCGCTGAGAAAGCAAGGGATCCCGTGGGAGGACCCAGTTTGCTGGGGAAAGCCGACATTAACATGACTACACGCATGTAAACTGGACACCTTACAGCAAGGACAAGCGTGCTTGGTGAGAAGCTAAAATTGGCTTTACCTTTTTGCTCTCCCCAAGGATTGACAAGGTTGCTGGCCAAAATTTCCTACAATGAAAGCAAAAAGTAAGTCATTTTGGTAGGCCTACCCCCTTTTTAAAAAGGGGGGATCATTATCTTGGTTTCCCTGTTCCCATTAAAAATAACTTCTCTACAAATTGGTTCTGGGTTTCATGTTTTTATTTACATTTTCCCTAGGTTTAGTAGAGAGTCTGGAAATGATTTAATAGTGTGAACGAAAGTTCCTACAAAGAAGCTGTGCCTGGCTGTGGCTAGTTTGCGGCTGCAGAGCCTGAGGGACTGACTGGATTTTGGTGCTACAGAAACACTGAACTCTGGGGGTTCAGAGACCAATCACTTTATCCTAGACTAGTCTCAGCCTTCTGGAATAGCCATTTGCGGCCCCACTCTGTATCTGAAAAAGAAAACACCTTATGATAATAAATAAAAACCTCTTACAAAGTATTAACTCAGAACAACTTGTGATAATAAGAGGTGGTATGATGGAGGAAGGTCATTGGTTAAATAAAAAGAAACTGCTTGGCCCTCATTGGTTAGAAGATAGGTGGGAGGAGTAAACAGAACAGAACGCTGGGAGGAAGAGGAAGTGAGCTCAGACTCCACAGCTCTCCTCTCGGGAGCAGACGCCTCAGAGAGACGCCATGCTCCCAGCTCCCAGGCAGTCACACGCGATGAAGCTCCGACCCAGGATGGACATAGGCTAGAATCTTCCCAGTAAGCGCACCCAGGGGCGCTACACAGATGATTAGAAATGGGCTAAATTAATATGTGAGAATTAGCCTAGAAGAGGCTAGATAGAAATGGGCCAAGCAGTGATTAAATGAATACAGTTTGTGTGTTGTTATTTCGGGCATAAGCTAGCCAGGCAGCCGGGGTGCTGGGGACGCAGCCCCGCCGCTCAAATTACTACAGTGGTATTAACTTAGCAGAATACTATCTCACCAATCCAAGAGCTAAGACTGTCACTAGAGAGCATCCTGGGTCTACAGCATAGCTAATGTCCCTGCCTCCCTGGGTCTTTGTGACCCTGTAAAACTGCTTCCATGCTGGAAGACGGGGTTTGGGGAAACCCCAGGCCATGGTCACTGTCTCTTATGTCCTGAAAGTCGAGAGCTGTGGTTTTTATGTTGACAATGGCATCTACTGTGTCCCAGGAGCTTGGCATATATATTCCAAAGCCCTCACACCGCAGCCTGGGATATCTCCTTCATCTACCCTCATCACATTTTTATTACTGAATCACGCAATTAAAAAAAGCTTCTCAGTATCTAAGTGTATGCACGTTTTTACAGCATGAAGACACAACCCTTGGGTGGCTTGGGCCATCTTTTCCACTACTCTAGAGAGGATGATCACGTGATTCCCAAAAACAACAAACAAGGGTCTGAGATAAAGAGAAAATGTTTAGGATCTGAAATTCTAAACTGCAAGTGAGAGAAGGAAAAAGTGGCAAGGACCACCAAAGATTTAAAGTAACTAACTTTTTCTAAGGAATAGGAATGGAAATCATGCATCTCTATTAGGTGGGATGAGTCATCTTGTTCATAGATGATAACGAACACGTTCAGATCGGTGAGCAGCTTCATCACCATCTGTGAGCGCTCTCAGAAATGAGACCATGAGCAGGGCGGGAAACCACACACACACACACACACACACACACACACACACGCCAAGAACTTCTCGGCAGTGCCCAAGGATTTTCAGTTCGGTACCGACCTCTGCACCCCGAGGAAGCCCAGGAGAGGGAGGTCCGGTTGCTTGTTTAGTCGGAGCACACACTCCCAGTAAATGTCCTCCTCTCGGTCATTGTCCAGGGCGTAGAGCATGAAGAGAGGGGGGTAGAGGCGAGGCAGCAGCACAGGGAGCAGCAAGCCGGAACTTGTTACCACATACCTGCAAACACGAGAGGGGAGGCAGGGGTGTTAAAACAGGCAGCACTTCCCTTCCTAGACAACACGGCTCACAGGACCTGCTGAGTGCTGTTCTACACACGTGGAGCTGACTGTCTGTGACCAAGTGTCAATTCTATTGGATGTCTGGAAATCAAACTGAAAATCTCCTTCATTTCCATCTTGAGGCTGCTTTTGCAGGGTCACCTAAGCAGCCTTCATGCCTGGCTCTGTGTGGCTGCTCCTTCCTGGACAGTGGCCAGGAACCTTAGAGGGGCCACTGAAGAAATGTGGAGCTGAGAGTCATGCAGCCCTCTCCCTAACCCTCCACCACATCACCGAGCTCACTCACCCTGGCTCTGGGGACTCGGATCCGGAATCTGACTTCCCAGTGCAGAAGGACCTCCTTCCAGTGGGTGGAGGAGCAGACAGAGGGATTGTGCTGCCCTCTTCAGGAAGCTCAGGAAATAAGAACCTAAGCAATAATTGAAAACAGACCAGAAAATCCTATGTCCAGAGCAGCTGAAAAAAGTAAATATCAGTTTCTAGCAGCTGAGCTATCTAAGGGCCTAGGAAGTCAAAATCCACCATTAACCAACTCCTTCAGCCCCGAGACTCTCAAATGATGCTCCCTACAGAACGGGATGGAGTGGTTGTAAAGGGAACTGCACAGCGGGGTCTCCTTCCAGACCAGCCACACCCAAACACCCCTTTTCACAGAAAGATCCTTTATTAAGCAGGGAAGGAAAGTTAAAGTGGCTGCTTTCTGATTCTGGCTAAAGTAAGCACAGCAACACGCCCATGCAGTGATCCCGTCCAGACACCCAGCTCCCTCCCCACCCACACAGTCCAAAGGTGCTTGGCCACACAAGGAAGCTTCCGGGGCAAATTCCTAGGTGACTCAGTAGAGAACTCATTTGTTGGTTTAAAACCCACTTCCAAGCTCCAAGTTGCTGCTGCCCAAATCTGTCCTCTGGATGACAGTTACTGGTTCATCTACCGCTTCTCTTGGTTCCTGCTCAGGCGTCCAGAATCAGACAGCCTCTCCTCTAGCCCAGCTCATCACCCTTCCTTAGCATAGAAGTTCAATACGAATAACACTGCTCTATTTTACACCAAATCAGACTTGGAAAACCACACTTGTATTTGTTTTCACCTTCAGTGACATTTAGTGAGTGAGAATACTGACGAGGCAGGAATATCAATGGCTAGGCTCATCGTTTTAAATGTATGAGCACGAACACATCAGGAATGTGTTTCCATTATTTAAGTTACTGAAGAATCTGCGGCATAAAACCATCTTCTCAGTGACTACTTCCTGTGATAAAGGGGAAACGGGCATCGCACAACGCTGGGTTAGCAGAACAGTCCGGAGTTTCCAAACACCAGTGCAGCACTCTCTTACCTCACAAGCTGGAAGATGCGCTTGAGATAGGACTTGATCTCCTTCACAGCTTCCTGCAGTAACCGGCGGTTGGCCCCCACGCCCACGTACGTCATTCTGTACACCGCCACCAGGGTCTCCACGAGCCTGCCCAGTGGATGCAGAGGGGTGTCACAGGCCTGGGCAGCAGGAGCAAGGGCGCTGGTCAATAGGCAGCAAGGGCAACAGCAGCAGAAACCAGCCCACAATAAACCCGCCGCAACACCAGGAGTCGAACTGGGGTCAGGAAAAAGGAACTTTCTAACTACTGGGCCTACCCGAACTGTAGGGAGAACCGCAGGGAGCTGCGCAGTGGGACAGGCCTCACACCGTGGCCTTCCATCAGGGCAACGTTCCACACATTTTGTGACCTGTTTACTTTTGCTTTCCTTTTTACATATTTTAAAGTTTTTTTTTCTTTAAACTGTGTGTGTGCATCTGAGTACAGGAGCTCACAATCTTTTCAAAAAGTCAAAGATTTAGCAAACAAAACAGAGAAAGTAAAACCAAGACTAGGTTAACATTTGAATGATGAGTCTGTTTGTTTTGGAGGTGAAGTGGGGCGTAAGAGGGCTTTTGTAGCTTAGGCTGGCTTCAGGTTAGCAGACTGTCTTGCCTGGTCCTCCAGCATGCTGAGGTTTCAGGTGTGTGTGACCACACCCAGCTGACCTACAGTCTTTCATGATTAACTCACGGAAGCGAGGTCGTTTGACTTGTTTACCTTGATTAAATACTTTCTGATGTCATCGTATTTCTCCACAGAGAAGGCGCCAACATGTTGAGGAATGTACTCCAGACTCTCTAGCGTCTGAGTCTGTGAACGACTTAGGATTTCCGGACTGCGGAGAGAGGAGGAGAGCTCAGCATCTTGCATGAGAAAGCAAAACATCGCAGAGTAGCCAACTGAGGAGGAAGGGGAGCATCTGGCACAGACCCTTCTTGCTCACGGTGGCAGACCTGCTACCCTGAGCGTCCGCTGACCCAGCACAGACCTGATGTACTAAGCTGGCTGACCTGCTACTCTGACCCAGCACAGACCCGATGCACTCAATGTGGCTGACCTGCTGTTACATAAGTCTACTCAAGACAGCATTTGGCATTACTTCATTACTGTAAGGAATCATGAAAACTGTACACTGTCCAACTGAAGGTGCAGTGCTGGGCAATCCTTAACATGGACCTGAAATGACAGCTGGTGCCAGTCTTGCCAATGAGAAGGAAATAAGGGAAGAGCTAAAAATAATAAATGAAGGAGCAAAGAACGAGATGAAGATGGGCAAGAGAAGCGAGGCCTCTGCCCACAGCAAGGAGCATGGGTGACTGCAGGGCCCATTGGTGAAGGAGCCCATGCAACTCCAGCCTAGTTTACCTTCCTCACATATAAATACAGAGTATCATTGTCTGTTGAAGTCAAAACTTGAATTCTCTTTAATTGCAGATATTGGAAAGCAACAGATGCAAAAGAAAATTAGCGCAAAACTAACTTTTGAAAGATCAAATGTGTGTGGTTATGTATGAAGATCAGAGCAACAAAGGAACAACGCTAACAACTACCTGCAAGCAAGACTGCTTCGGGAACTAGAGACTCCGTTTAAATGCTCAACAGTGCCTGTGGGCATTGGGAAAGGAGAAGAGAGGCGGATGGAGAAACCGAGAAGAGGAAGGGGAAAAGGGAAAGAAGAACGAAAAGTTCATCTCTGATTTTCTTTCAGTGTTTGGGAAATGCTGGGCTGTAGGCTCCTGCTGAGACTGAGCACACTCATAGCCCGTGGTGCCCTGTGTGTGATCCACACTCTTCTCTAGCCCTGCGTGTGATCCACTCTCTTCTCTAGCCCTGCGCGCGAGCCCCACTCTTCTCTAGCCCTGCTTCAAGATCTTTCACTATGAAAGTGATGCTTCTGAACGTGACTACATCGGACTTCTCTTCCCAAGAATTTGCTCAATTTCTTAAATTTACAGGTTCATGTCTTTCCAAACTACAAGCCTTTCTCAGTCATTAATGCTTCAAAAATGTTTTCCACCCGTATCATTATCATTTCTTCTTTTGTAGAATTCTGGGTTTTTGTTGGTTGGTTGTTTCTAACCTCAGTCCTCTGGGGGAGCACAAGAGTCGTCTCTCTTCTCTTCTAGAATTGGAATACACTGAAACCACCAGTTCTCAGGCTCTGCTCATCCCCACCCCAGCCAGGTTTCACCTGTGTTGCTAGGAGCAGCTGGTTCCTGCTGACCTACTCCCAAGTTCACTGTCTCTACCATCAGCACCTCAGTTCTGCTCCTGAGCCCATGCTGAGTTCTTTGGGTTACTGTACACTTCAAATCTAAAACTTGAATGTGGTCCTTATTCACCCATCCATCCACCCACCCATCCACCCACCCAGAGAGGGATTTTCTGCGTAGCCCTGGTTGTCCTGGAACTCACTCTGTGGACCAGGCTGGTCTCAAACTCAGAGATCTGCCTGCCTCTGCCTCCTGAGTACCGGGATTAAATGCAAGCACCACCTCTGCCCTGCAAATCTGGTTCTTCTTTATGTCTTCTGCCCTGAGCTGGCAGGCCACACCACACCTTTCCCCAGAGAGCCTTCTATGATTCAGCCGTGATTGATAATGAACTCAGTTCCAAGTTCAAAATATAAAACACGCTTCCCTTCCTTCCAAATGGCATGCTTCTGCTAGGGACAGAGCAGACCAAGCTACCCACAATGCACTCTGAGTGGCAGTGCCGCCCCCTCCCACGGACTTTCAAACCATATTAGACATTACATTTGCAGCTGGATACACAAACCCGACTGCTGCCTGGTTTCAAGTTTCTGGCTTAACACGCTCTGCCACGGGCTCTGCCACGGGCTGCCAGACGCCTGCTCACCTGTCCCTGTGCTGCCGGCGACTGGTGGTCAGGGCCACGGCAATGTTATCCCACGCCTTCCACACCTCCCCTTGGCCTGGGCTCTCACAGCCCAGCTGGCGCCAGCACTCATCGAACACGGCTCTCCACTTCTCATCCGCGGCCACCGCCAGGTTTCCCAGCTTCCTGCTAACGAAGCCACACCAGCCTTTGCTTCACCAGAGTTTGTGAAAAGTCATCCCCAAGGATAAAAATTATACACAATTCAAAATGCTTTGCGAGCCAAACTGCCAGAACACCAGAGGGAGTTCTATCTTAAAAACACTGGAGGAAGATTTAGAAGGGATTTACTTTAGTGTTTGTACATGGATTGTTACACACAACAGTACTGATCTGATGTCCACACTTCTACAGAACTGACTTTGGGAAATAGACTCTTGATAAAACAGTGGTTTTCTATACTTCAAACATTTTACAAGAATTGTGAAATGTATTACATACGGGTTTCTAAAAATATAAATAAAACAAAATAAAGCAACAACAACAAAGTCAACATGGACAGAAAACGCAGTGAGTTCTCATTGGAACAGAGAATCTGAAATGAAAGCACAATGTGTGAACATGGCCCAAGAACGGGATCCTGTGAGAATTCTGAGTGCTGGTGAGGACACTCCAGGGATAAGACCTCTTGTGACCTCAGTTTCTTCCAAACATGACACTGTTCCCAGGGTGTTTTAGTGCTCCCCCCAGGTGCAGCACACAGAAGTGAGTGTACGCCACACTGTGGTGGTGGTTGTTTGTTTACAAGACTCTATGGTCTTCCCACGTGCAGCTTGTCCTTGTGACCATACACTTTAGTCATGAAACTGTTCTGAACCCTCAGAATATAAACCAGTGTTTCTCAGCCTTCCTAAGATGGTGACCCTTTAAAACAATTTCTCATGTTGTGATGACCCCAACCATAAAATTGTTCCTACTGCTACTTCATGACTGTAATTTGGCTACTGTTATGAGCTGTAATATGAATGTTTTTGGAGACAGAGGTTTTGATAAAGGGGTCGGGACGCAGGCTGAGAACCCCTGGTATAAACTGTCTGATATCTGAATAAAGTTGACTATTGCATGAGACTTTAGCCCGCCCCATCATCATTTATCCATTCTCCCAGGTCCCCTGCCTTGACAGCGGTAAACACCAACAACTGTGTGCAGTGCACAGCTGTCAGCCTGGTCCTCAGGAGTCTGAGGCAGGGGGACTGAGTCCAGGGCCAGCCAGGGATACACAGTAAGGGGGCGCAAAAAAACAAAGAACCCAAAGCTTAAGATGCAATCAAGAGGGAAAAGACAACCCAAAACTTGAGAGAACAATTATACTTCGATTCTGCCTTTTCCTCACTGATGCAGGTTGTACTGGAGTGTGTGTGTGTGTGTGTGTGTGTGCGCGTTTCCACACCTGCACCTCTGAACCATCTTTGCCTTCAGTCAGGACTACAGATGGAGCTATCTCTACTGGAGGCAGTGGGCAATTTATAGAAGCTACAGCTTATTTAAAAAGGACAATTGTAGTGCTCGCTTCGGCAGCACATATACTAAAATTGGAACGATACAAAGATTAGCATGGCCCCTGCGCAAGAATGACAAGCAAATTCGTGAAGCGTTCCATGTTTTTCACAACCATCTGTAATGGGATCTGGTGCCCTCTTCTGGCCTGCAGGCATACATACATACATACAGAATATTGTGTACATAATAAATAAATAAATATTTAAAAAAAAAGGACAATTGTAAAACTTGAGTTTGCTTTAAAATATTAACCCACTTTGATGAAAGCAAGACAACTCAGAACACCCAGGAATTACCCCAGGGTGAGTACTCACAAGGCTTTGGGCTTGTCTTTATCACTCTCGTACAGGCTAGGTTTGAAGTAGGTTCCGGTGATCTTTATCCCAGACCCCCACTCTCCATTAAAATAACCTTCAATGTAGTCTCCGTTTGGCATGGTCAGTGTTCCCTGGGTAAGTGAAAGAGAAGTGGGGTTAGAACATTACAAAATTAAGAGAAAAAATACTAAATACTTAACACTTTCCTTTTTAATTTGTTCTTTGCCAGTCTGATAAACAAAAGATGCGTGTATATACATGCCCAGAGAGAAGGTATGAAAACAACTCAGTGGTAAAAGGAAAAAAATCCACAGGAAAACGGGAAATCTTCTTAGTGGGGTGAAACGCACTGAATTCCACTCACAGGCGCTGCTGAAGCCGTGTCAAAGCCATGGCTGCTGATGTCTGTCTCAGAAAACTCTAAAGCGCCTAAGTCCCTAGTCGGAAAACCTTATCGCGGAAAACTAGGATGGGGAACGAATTAACCCTAACACGAGAGGGATCAGAACAGGTGTCGGCGCAACAGGAAATCAAGCATTGAGGGAAAAATACGTATGCGCTACATCCAAGTGAAGCTGAGCATCATGGTGCACTCCCCAACACGGAGACGGAGGAGGAGGAGGAAGACCAGCAGCCAAGTTTATCCTTGACTCCTTAGGGTGTTTACAGCCAATGAGTTCTGGCATTTAATGGGAAAAGGTGCTGAGGCAATTAGATATTAATGCACAAGAAGAAGTTTAGTCTCTTTAAAAAATTTAAAGTCAAGAGGAAGTGAGAGCCCGTGTAGAAAGAACCAGGCTGCTTCCTGACCTTTCCACTGAGGGTCCAGTCGTCGGAAAACTCCCCTTCGTAGATGGTGTCATCTTCTGACAGCAAAACTCCATTTCCCTGAGTGGAGAAACACAAGTCACAACGGGCCGCAGAAGTCACGCCCCAAAGCCTCCGGCCACACACCCCAGATCAGGAAGCAGAAGCAGGCAGTTAAGTTATACAGTGACCCAGACTGGCCCAGGTTACAGAGTGAGGCCTCACCTCAAAGCAGACAAAACCAAAGAAAACAGTAATGGAAAGACTTTAAACATCAGGGACATAGGAGATTCTAAAAGTCAATGTGAACCACATAGGCACATCCCACTCACCGCCATCTTGTTCAGGTGGAAGTTGCCTTCGTAATACAACCCAAACTGGGTTACAACCACTCCATTTCCTTGGCACACATCATCTTGCCACATCCCCATGTACTTCTCTCCCCTGTGCAGAAATAAGAAAGAAAGGTGACCATCAAATGAAAGAAGGACAGAGTGGAGAACTATTCTGACAGAGATCTGAGCTGTACCCCTGGGTCGAGCTGCTGCGGCTACTCTAGTCAGTGTAGCCCACGCCACCTCTTCAGACAAGACAGTGTGATGCAAAAGGCATCTCAGTCAGAGCAGTATTCACACAGGGATCTGATACTGTGTATGTTCTACCCAACAGACTGAATACGCTCTATATACTTCCTCCATAACATAAAAATATCTCATTAAATCGGGTATGGTGGAGTGTACCTTAAACTCAGGAGGCAGAGGCAGGCAGATCTCTGAGAGATAAAGACTAGCCAGAGCCACACAGTGTGACCCTGTCTCAAAATAAAATATGCAATTAAGAAAGAATAGCACACATTCAAACTATAATAGAATCAAACTTTAAATAATTTGTCACAAAAGGTTTAACTTTCACCCACTTAAACCCAGAAGGTTCTTACTGGTGTATTTTAAAAAAAAAAATGGCGGGAAGGAGTCTTGGCATACAACAGGGCTTACGTGGGAGGTTTACTGGAGGGAGAGAAGGGGCAGAAAAGGGGACAGAAGTGGAGCACTGTACCTGGTGATGTCATCAAAGACGCCATATCCTGCCTTCTTATCCATCACCCACTGGCCAATGAACATGCTAGGAGAAGAAGAAGTCAGTTTTCCGCTGCGGAGGAGACCGTGGCCGTGGCGCATGTTATCCTGGAAGCAGCCTTCAAACACTTCACCAGAGGCGTAGCTGCGGCGGAAGGGGCAAAGAGAGAGCATGTGCATTACCAATTGCAGGAAATACAAGGCTACGCTTTTCTGGGTGGCTAGAACTATTCGTTTATATAAGCATAAAAAACAATCCAAAACCCTCAGTTTGAAGGACTAAGCCTCAATCATTAAAGGTGATGTCATTAATATTTTGCACTAACATGAAAAAATATGTGCTTAGTCCCTCATGGGAAATGAAATAATGGGCTAGGAAGAATGCAAGAAAATTCTGTTCAAATTAGAACCAAGTAAAAAATAAAGTTAGACGTATAGATGAGTCTTGTATAGAAAGTCATAGTTTATTCGGTAGGTAGATGGAGACACACGCCACATTTAGTAATACTATCATCACACTGTGGACGAGGGCATGCTTCTAGGAAGCCTCTGTACACAGCTCTGGTGAAAGGGCAACACCAGACCCACAGCCTTTCCCACGCACACCGTTACCTGTAGACCCCTTGGCCACACATTTTCCCTTCTTTCCAGTGGCCCACATAATGGTCTTCTTTGTTCAGGGCCTTGTTTGGGATTCTGTATTCACCATATCTGCCAAGGAGAAGGAAAAGCCTAAGAAGATGCAGAAGTGATGTGCTCACCTTTGGCATGTGATTACAAACAAGCATCTTAGCAAGGAGGACAGAGAAAATGGTACCTATAGGACAGGGGTGAGTGGGTCTTGGCTGAAGTCATGTCTACTAGCTAAGCCATCTGCAAAGGCTGGGGAGTGGAACCCAGGCCTGCTCCCTGGCCACCGTGAGACGCCTGACTCTAACGGCACTGGAAAGCGGGACATCTGTGTCCTCTCCCGTCTCTGCCACTACTTTGCAGCCTGTCTCCCTGGGGACATCATGGCACACACAGCTCAAGCATCTCTCTAGTGAGGGTCCGAATCCTCCTTTCATCCTAGATACCCACTGAAGGGCTTGAAACCACAAACCGTGACACTGTCACGCATGTATGCTAGCCTCTCCACTTTAAGTGGACTAAGGAATGTGATGACACACTTATCCAAAAGTGAGGTCAGCAGAGTATCATTTCCATAACACCCCTCCAAAGATTTCCCTTTTAACAGAGAAATGAATTTGAAACTACCTTACCAGGCTGGCCTCGAGCTCACAGAGATCCACCTGCCTCTGCCTCCCGAGTGCTGGGATTAAAGGCGTGCGCCACCACTGCCCGGCTAATCTGAAACTATTTAAAAGCTGGCGAGAGGCAGCAGCTCAGCGGTAGGGCGCTTGTCCAGCAATCCCAAGGTCCTGCAGTACATCCTCAGCACACCAAGAGGGGAGAAAGCTATTTCTGCAAACGTACTGAAAATAACATTTCTCTATGTCCTGTGTGTCCCGGTGATACTGCTGGGTCAGCTGACTCACAAATTCTGCCCTAGCTCATCTTCTGCAGGAATCCAAAGCACCCTAATGCCTACATAGCAGAAGTCCACAGCTTGCTGGAAAAGCAACTGCCAACAGTCAACAGCTTGAGACCAGATTTAAATTCATCTGCTACTTTACACAATTTCCTTACCCATCTTCCAGGCCATTCCTGAACATGCCAGAATACACCTTCCCATCCGGCCACTTCAGAACACCCCTGGACGGCATAAACAAAAGGAACAACCGTCAAGTCATGGTTCGGATAAACAAGGCTGTCTCCACAAGGTGACTGCCACCCCCCTTCCCCAAGAAAAGGACGGAGCGCTCTTCACCTGCCGTGAGGCTTCCCCGAAAGCCAGCGCCCGTCGTAAGTGGCATCCTTCAGACGAGGATCCTTGTAGAAAGTGTACTTGGCGCTTCTTGAGATGGGTGGTTCCTGTCTCTGAACACTGCTGCCGCCTCCATAGGGTGGGAAATCGGATGTCCCCCTCAAAGCCTGATCCACGGCTTGGCTGATAGCCCGAAGCCACTTGGTCTAGAGGCAGAGAGTCCACGTCAGGAAGTGCAGGGCAGTCATCCGTCAGGTACTACACTAAGTTTTCCTGGCTTTTCCTTCTGTGCCTTTTCTATCACCCATCACTTTTCTCACTGAGTGATGTGAACCAGCTCTTAGGATTTATTGCCACTGGTTTAAAATTAAGTCACACTTTATAAAGCAAGAAGGGCTTCTGTGAGTTTCAGGCCAGCCTGGACTATTCAGTGAGTTCCAGGTCAACCTCCACCACACAGTAAGATGCTACCTAAACCCAAAATAAAACAAAAAACAAATAAAATGATTTACAAAGATCAGCCGGGCATCATGGCAAACTCCCATAGTCCCAGCACTTGAAAGGTTAAGGCAGAAAGAATTCTGTGAGTTCTAAGCTAGCCAGGGCTACACAGCAAGTCACTGTTTCAGGAAAACAGAACAAAAGGGCAAAAATCTAGTTTTGATTTAAGGATTATTAACGAAGCAGCAACAACAACGTGTGTCTCTTGTTTATGAACATAAAAGGCCAAGCTGACAGGAAACGCCATGCAGAACTAACCTTTTCCTGGGGTGTGGAGGAGATGAGCGTGAACTGTTCCTCAGGTGTGGTTATCTTCAAGCCATTCCTAAAACATCCCCAAGGATGAACACCGCAGCTAGAGCAACCTGCCACCCCGACAGCAGAACCCTCCCCACCCTCCCCAGGAGTGCAGCTGCTCCAGCTCTAGACTGAGCTCCACACAGGGAGGAGATCCAGAAGGTCAGGGCTGTGTCACTGACACAGCAGGGCGGAGCAGTGAGGAGGCCCACCTGCCGCTCCCCGGACCTTCACCCATTTCCTATGCCCCCCACCCCCACACTTTTCCCTGACCATCCCACTTAAGGAAAGAAGAGGCATAGGAGTAGGAGAAGGAGACACACGTACACGCTACCGGCTTCTTCGGAAAGTGGCTCTGCCCACAGTGTGGCCAAAGGGAACACGTGATGTGTGGAGAACTGGAAAGGAGAACACAGGACACATCTGTGAGGAGCCCACGGCAACCTCGGGTCTCTGCTAGGTCCCTTCCTGTCACCAGGTCAGGTGGGCCCCATGGCACAAATCCCCTGAGCGGGCTAAGAGCAGGTGGTGGGACCATCCCTGCTGTAATTACCATACCACAGCCACCTAAGGTGGGCCTTGCCATCCCTGCTCTAAGGACCCTGCACATGGCTGACATTCATTCGCAAACTAGAAAATAAAATCCTGGCTATGGTGTAGCTTAATGAGAGAGCAGCTCACAACTGCCTGCTAGGGATCCAGCCTACCTGAGCGTGGACCAGGGCGTCGTTGAAGAGGATGAACCAGTTCACGGAGAACCTGCCCGCATGCTGCAGCGACAGCGCCCGGTTACTGCTCTCACACAGAAGTCGGCGCTCTGGCTTCCGCAGGGAGTCCTGCGAGGAACCACGCGGTCCGTGAGCCGTCAACATCACACAGATGCACACACAAAGGAGGGGTAAACTAGGCTCAAGGTGTATTTGGGGTGACCTTCTGGTCATAGCTTATCGCAGCTTTATACCCTTCCTAAAATTAGAGCCCAGAGGAGCCTGAAACAGCAGCAAGGAAACCCAAGGCAGTGGAGTCTGCAGGACCCCCGGGAACCAAGGGATGCACGGGGACTCGAACACTCACTGCTCTGGTTCTCAGAAGGCCATGCCACCGTTAAAGGAACGGAGGAGCAGAGAGAGGCTGGCTGGTGGGACCAGCGATAGCGGGCGGGCTTACCGTCATTTTCCCGGGAAAGGTCTTCCAGAAGCCCAGCGTGTACTCTGCTTCCTTCCTCTTCCTGCCGAGATGGAGAGCAAGAGATTCATAACAAAAACTGGAATCCTGCAGCATCTGATATTCTGGAGATGCCTGGAGACCAATAAACAAGGGGGACGAGTACAAAACATTATCCACACACTGCATCCTCTGTGCGGGTCAGGTGTGTTATAGCAGAAGCAGGAGGAAAATTCAGCCCGGGGACACCAGTGGCCCATTGAAGGGAGCCCGGGAGGGGGGGGGGATGTCAGAGTACTCTACCACCATGCATGTGAGATTGGGTAGACACTGGAAGTCAGGAGAAGGAAGCTGCTGCGGGATAAAGCTCCTGTATACCGCAAAAATCTGTCATTCATATTAATTTAATGAAACACTGATCGACCAGTAGCCAGGAAGTATAGGTGGGGCAACCAGACTAGGAAAATTGTGGGAAGAGGAAAGACAGAGAAACAGCACCAGCCAGATGCAGAGGAAGCGAGATGAGACTGCTTTACTGAGAAAAGGTACCAAGTCACGTGGCTAAACACAGATAAGAATTATGGGCTAATTTGAGTTGTAAGAGTTAGTTAATAATAAGCCTGAGCTAAGAGGTCAGTTTATAGTTAATGTAAGTCTCTGTGTTTCTTTGGGTAGGGCAGACAGGTCCGTCCACAGGGAGCCTTTCTCAGCTGTGCCTCCCCACTCGCTCATCTATAACGATTACACCTTTCTCCAGGGTTGATGGTGGTTAAACAGAAACACAGAGCACGCTCACAACAGTGACTGAAAAACCAGGCAGGCACAGTTCTTTAATCCCAGTGCTCAGAAGGCAGAGGCAGACAGATTTCTGGGTTCAAGGCCAGCCTGGTCTACAAAACAAGTTCCAGGACAGACAGGCTAAACAGAGAAATGCTGTCTTGAAAGCCATGCCCGCCCCCACCGAAAAAAGAAAGAAAGAACAGGGACAAGGGTACGAAATACACCACGTGTATGCGACCGAGACCTTCCTGCAGGAGCAGTCACAGCGGACGCTCTAGTCTAGCCGGCTTCACGAGGTGAACAGGTCTGAATAAGGTCCGGACTGGAAATGGAACCACAGCTTGCTCTACCCTGCTTATCCTTTCTCCTCCACTTTCTCACAGAGAGGGAAATCTTTAGACACGCCTAAGTGTTAATTTAGTGGGGCCCAGCGTCTTAACGGTGACTTCATGCAAACAACCTACGTTGATACTGGGCACGCGGGGGAACCTACCACTTCAAAGCAGGTGGCGAGCTTCAGCAAAACCTTGGCGTAATTATGAAGTCGCCTGACTGGCAAGAAAAACAGTGTGTTCAGTATTTCCATCAACTGGGTGTTCTCATCATTCACTTCCGACAAATCTTGTAAGAGTTCTTGGTTTTTATTTAGGAAATCACTGGAAGAGAGGGAAACGGGATCCTATGATCATCTGGGATAAACAATATGAACGGTGTTACATAGAAAGTCTCCCTGCAAGTAACTGTTCAGAACGCACAGCACAGCCTTGGTGTTATGGAAATGAATACAGACACAATAAAGTGACCCAGGTGGAAGTAACAGAATTATAATTTTTAACCTCTAAAATAGGACTTTAAAGTGCAGGATACAGCAACGGTAGCAACAGCAACTCTAATAGAAACGGTTGGTAACAGACTTTCCTCGTGTTCTAGGAAATGAACGCAGCACGCCATGGTTTCGGGGATAAAGGATAAATTGGCACCATTCCGTTACTTTCACAGCCCAGAGTCCCAAGACTCTGGCGGGTCTGGCCACTGCTGAGCTGTGCTGAACAGAGACGCAGTGGGAAAACAGGGCTCCTTGCTCCGAGCACTGGTGTGGAACTAACAATACATCTAAGTTCTATCTTCCCTCTCGACTGCCAGCACACACTGACCACTGAACTAGACTTAGAGGAACAGGACAAACCAGGCGTGGTGGTACACACTTGTAATCCCAGTACTCGGGAGGCAGAGGCAGGAGGGTCAGGAGTTCTCCTTGAAGCCAGCCTTGTGATATAATAATAATAATAATAATAATAATAATAATAATAATAATGAAAAATCAATGAACTGTCTAAATTTATGAATCTGAAAGATTCATGGGTGACCACCAATGAATTAATGAAATAAAGATCAGGAGTCTCCACCTTTCCATGAGGACTTACGAGAAGTTAATGGTTAATGGGGAAGGGAGAGGCATTTTCTTCAGTGGTGTAGTCACTAGTATGATGGTCCTAGTAAATAATTCCTAGTCCATGATCCTGTAAGCAACCTTAACAAAAACACTGGGATATTAAAGAAAATAGACATGAAAGAGGAAGGGTACAGGGCGGAAAAGGAAAGAATCAGAGGGACTGGGAAGAAGGCAAGAGGGTCATATGATCAAAATACATTCTACACAGGCATGTAAATGTTGTAATTAAGCTACTATTATGAATAATTAATATATGCTAATATAACATTTTAAAATGAGAAACAGTACCCAATCTTTGAAAACATTAAAAGGGAGCAAACTGCTGACAAGACCGTCCTAATTTTTAAAATAAACAAAGTAGACTCCAGTCAGGGGAGCAGATCGCTGACGGAATCAGCCTCAACTCATAAACACTGGTGAAGCTCCTGAGGACAAGTGACTGCCGCTGGGACAGGGTGGCCGAGTTTTTACCCAGCGGAAGGCACTTACAGTCATCCCTCTGAACTCTGTGATCACTGGGGAAGAGTCTAAGAGCTGGAAGAAGAGATGAAGTATATATAACATTTTCCTCTTAGAGTGAAACATTCCATTCTGCAGGGAAAACGCCTTAAGCAGGAAGGTAGACAACTCCAAGGAGCCTTAGGAAGTTCCTGAAACTGACCAGAATCACTGGGTCCCTACTTCCCAAGAATAAGCAAGTCACACTGCAAAGAGGACTCTGAAGACCAGACCAGCTCTGTCTGGAATAGTTTTAGACTGGAAGGGTCGCTCTCCAGCCTGCTGAGCTGCCTGCAGGCTGTGCAGCGAGCTGCAGGTTCCCAGCTTTGTGAGCTGTCACCCATGCTGGGGTGGGCTACGGCATTGCAGCTGCCTTTGAATCATTTCTGCTCCTGTAACTCCTCACCCATATTTCCACGAGTAACCCCAATAAAACGTATTGGTTCACCAAAACAAACAAAAGATAAAAAGGCTTAAATAAGTGACAGCAGGGAACAATAGTGGGGAGAAATGAGATGAGACACTTGAAGACAAAACTAGAAATGCTAGCGAAATGGAAACAGATAAAACAAACAATTTTCCAAATAAATGACTAAAGTCGTAAGAAGATAGACCCAGACAGACTTACTCACTACAGAACCAAACCAGCAGTTCAAAAACTCCCCAGAGGAAACACTCCCACTGAAGGGCAAAGGTTTGATTTTGTTTTTGTTGGAAGATGCATTCAACCCAGCCTTCAAGACACAGACGCCTCCTGGCTTATACAGACTATTCCAGAAAACACCAAAGGAGAAGAGGCACCTCAACTCACATTAGAACTCCTAGTGCAATCCTTTGCTGAACACCAGCCAAGGTTAACAAACAAGGAGCAGACTGACAAAAACCAGAAGTAAGACCAAGATGTCAGCACTCCTGTTAGCATAGAAAATAAAAACACACCTGACTAAACCTGTTAAGTATGGGTGGTGAATGAATATCTGAAGTATTTTCTACTAAAATATAGAACTTTCAGTTTGCCTGTGTTATTAGATCCACTGTTGTATCAGAGGTTGTGATATTATTTGTCCAGGAGCGAGATGTAGTCCGTGCGAGGTACCCTTTTCTGCAATCACAGCAGACAACATCTGCTCTTTTCCAAAGGGAGAAAAATTCCCATTCTTTCAGATGAAAATAAAGTAGGTGTCCTGCTGTGAAAAGAGCTGAGCTGACCACAGTGTCAGGTCTAACAAAAGCCAGCACTGAAGGACCAGATATTGCATCTTAGACTTTAGTGCTCCTTCAGAATCCTACTACACCTAGTGACAGTCAGGGGCTACCAGAACCCTGTCCTCAGAGTTAACTACACCTGGTGACAGTCAGGGGCTACCAGCACCCTGTCCTCAGAGTTAACTACACCTGGTGACAGTCAGGGGCTACCAGCACCCTGTCCTCAGAGTTAACTACACCTGGTGACAGTCAGGGGCTACCAGCACCCTGTCCTCGGAGTTAACTACACCTGGTGACAGTCAGGGGCCACCAGAACCCTGTACTCAGAGTTAACTACACTTGGTGACAGTCAGGGGCTACCAGCACCCTGTCCTCAGAGTTAACTATACCTGGTGACAGTCAGGGGCTACCAGCACCCTGTCCTCAGAGTTAACTATACCTGGTGACAGTCAGGGGCTACCAGCACCCTGTCCTCAGAGTTAACTACACCTGGTGACAGTCAGGGGCTAACGGTACCCTGTCCTCAGAGTTAATGGAACACTGCGCTTTGATTCATGGGTAAATGACTATGCAGAGCTTTCCCATGGTACTCCAAATGAAAAGCCATTGGAAACTCCCACAGTAGAAACTTCCTAATATATCCAAAAGAAGTGTAAATGGAGTTATCATATAATGAAGGAGACAGTACACCAAGACATCATATGCTACCAAAGAAAACCCTCGGTATCAAGAATATATTACATCTTTGGGAGTTTTTGGCCAAAGGAGTCCTATAGATCCCCCCAACATTGCAGGCCACGGTCAATGTCACTGGTTACCCAACAGTAAGACCCTACTGCTGAAAACATTACATATTTATGTCATGGACTATGGAGAAGTCGAGCTGTTGCTCAATTGGAAGCTGCTGGAAGCTGCAATACACAGCACCGGAGGAGGAAATAGCCATCAGTTTCTGCCAGCTACAATAGTGATAGGCCTGACAGAATGAATGCCCTGGTGTGGTAATGGCACGATGGCACAGGGTAGCCGGATACTTAAGGCCCACCACAGGAGACAGAACCTGTATCTGACTAGATGGGTCCCAGGCCCTGGGAGAAACCTATTCTGCTGAGTAAACACGGCAATGAGACAGACAGCTCCTGCAGACACTGCTGTCCCCACTGACCGGTACTGCTGGCCCTCACCAGAGAAGCTTCCTCTTGCAACAGATAGTAACACAGAGACCCGTGAGTGGGCCGTGTGCAGAGTGAGAGACTTCGGCGCACTCAAGCCTAAATGGGATGTCGTTATCACACCCTCCCCTCAAAGCTGGGGTCTGCAGAGGAGGAGACAGGAAGATGTTTAAGAGCCATGATGTTTCTGAAGAGACATCATCTTCCAGACATTAACAGAGCTGATAAACACATCAGCTCATAGAGACTGTGACCACATGCACACAACCTGGGCAGATTCCAACTAGACAAAATCCCAACCCTGAGAAGGAGAGGCGGACACTAGTCCCAGCCCTAGCCATGAAGCTACATGCAACTGATGGCTGTTGGGAGAGGGAAAGTCCACTTTAGTCAATGGTGTGACACTGGACACATCAACCACACATGGCAGGCCCCGTGAAGCAATTGAACACAAAGTTGACTCCATGTTTCCTATTTTTTTTTTAAGAGAAAAAGACATAAAACTGGGTGAGTTTTGGGGAGAAGGATCTCAGAGGAGCTTGGGGAGGGCAAAGAATACAATAAAAATATAAACAAAAACTGATAAAATAAAACAGGAAAAACAGAAACCCCAAACGTGCACTCTACAGCGGTCAGACGGTGAGTGGAAGGTGCGGACCGCTTACATGGCAGGCTTCGCGAGGAGCTGGAATCCTCCCATCACCAGGAAGTTTGAGACTGATGTGCAGTACCTGGCGGAAAAGAAGACACACCGGCATTAGTGACGGAAATTAGCTCTGTGCAGTTTCAAATGCCTATCTAGACACTTTCTGAAATCTCACCCTCGAATTTCAGAACTTTTGGGACATCACCGTAACGGATTCTTACCACCAGAGAAGAATGGGCAGGCGGATGCTGCAGGGGATAGTAGAAGCAGGGCAGTAGGAATGCTAACAGAAACAAGATTCACAAGCCTGGTGCCAAGCAGGTCTGCCAGGCAGGTGGCACTTAACTAACCTAACAAGCAGGAGAAAACACAGTTCAAACAGTAGGGTTTTTAATGCAAGGTTAATCTTCGTTTAAAGTTCTCCAATTAAGTCTTCAGAAACACTGAAGGTTGGGCTGGAGAGATGGCTCAGAGGTTAAGAGCAGTGCCTGCTCTTCCAAGGGTCCTGAGTTCAATTCCCAGCAACCACATGGTGGCTCACAACCATCTGTGATGAGGTCTGGTGCCCTCTTCTGGCCTGCAGGCATACGCACAGACAGAATACTGTATAAATAATAAATAAATAAATATTTGAAAAAAAAAAAAAGAAACACTGAAGGTTAAGGAAACACTAGGGAGCTGGGTGAGACCGCTAATAGATCACACTGATTAAATACCACCAGTGATCCAGACAGACTGCTCTGAGCAGAAACACTCCTTTCAGACTCTGGGGCTAGTAAGCGACTGATACTGCCAGGGATGGGAAATTCTTCCTAAAGGGAGCCTCAGTGGTAGAGGCTAAAAATGTAAATTACTGAGCCAGGTGGTGGCGCACCCAGGAGACAGAGGCAGGCAGACCTCTGTGAGTTCAAGGCCAACCTGGTCTCCAAAGCAAGTTCCAGGACAGCCAGAACTGTTACCAGAGAAATCCTGTCTCAACCTCCACCCACCAGAAGTAAATCGGTTTTATCCTACCTGCAGAGATAACTACTGTGCTTTACACGGTAGCTCAACACACAGAAACTTCATTTTAAAGCAAAAGGTCACGAGTAATCAAGTGGGGGGGGGGAGGTATGGTGGGGTAAATAAATACAAGATTTAAAAAAAAAGGGAAAATTGCACTAATAAAAGCTGAAACCTTCATACAAATAACAAAGTCTAATTTTTAGAATAAATCTGTGTGTCAAGCTCTATCATTATTTTTCATGTCTGATGAGTTAGAAGAGTGAAGTCAAGATAATTCTTCCTAGACAACAGCTTCCAATATACTTAATTTGCCTGCGGCTGAAGTCACTTAGGTACTAAGTCTGAAAGGGAAATAAATACTAGGTGATTGCAGGCTATTTCTGCTGGTGGGAAGGGGGGCAACTTTAAATATCCTTTTGATTAGCATTGCCTGCAGCTCTTGATAATAAACACACATCAGTCCTTGGGTTATTTATAACCCAGGGAAAACACAGGCCTGACAGGAACTCCCTGGCAACAGGTGTTCCTCACTGGCCCCATTCTGTAACTCTGTGCCGTGCCTGGCACTTGGTGGCACAGAGTCAATTTCTGGCAGATAGATGGAGAACAAATAAGCTACGTATAGAACAACACAGCCTTGGAATCAACGGCGTTACCTGGTATACATTAAAACAACACTTAAATTATTGCCTTGAATCATGGTATCAAAATACAAATCAAGAAAAAGTGAGAAATAGTTTAAGATTACAAATATACTTGGTCTGTTTTACTTATAAAACATTCTTGGTGGTGGCGGGGAGGAGGCAGAAATCCTTAATAAATAAACAAACAAACAAACATTCTTGGTGTTATTCAGAAAACAACGTTGCGTTAAATGTAACTAAGTGTCCCGTCACACAGCAGTAAAAGGCAGAAAACAGGGTTGCGTTAAATGTAACTAAGTGTCCCGTCACACAGCAGTAAGAAGCAGGCTCACACTTTAGCTCTTTAAATACACTTCTACATTTCCTCAAATTTTGGTCTAATTTACTTAAGTAAACAAAAATAACCAGATTTACAATGGGACATTGTATGTAAATAAAATATGCTATCCGTCTCTGCTGGGTACAGAAGGAAACTGAACTTCAGCACTGCGGAACTCTGGTCGGCTAAGATGAAATGAAACACCTTTCAGGTCTATCTCCAAGTGCACTTTCCCTGTGCACTCTCCTGAGGTGCAGCTCCCCTGCAAATCCCCGTGCCGAGACTGATACTTGCTCTGTGTAACTGTCCAAGAAAAGACTCGAGTGCTTCATGATGACCAGGCTCCTGGCTTCCTTCACGCCCTGCAGGAAGCTGCTAAGCGAGGCTCCGTGCTGCCCAATGAGGTAACACAGCTTGCTGAACCGACTTGCGACTTCCTGCAACAGCTGGACAGTGGGCACAGTGCCCAAATTTTCTGCACCGAAATGATAACAACATGAACACCAAGAGCTTTCTTATGATGGTCCCCTTTCTGAAAACACTCTCTCTGCTGAAACACTCATCTGTGGAACCCCAGTCACTACCACAAATGTCACAGAAACCTATAGACTATGGGGTCCCTGGTTCCGTGGATTCGGTATTGCTATCTCTGAATGGGTGTTTCTTTAAAGGTTTGCCAGGTGATTTTTTAGTATCTCAGCCAAACTGCAGACCCGCTGAAGCTAACACTTGTGAAATTTTGAAAACACTCCCTTCTCCTGCCTAAGTTCTGGAGGAGACGTTACACAGCTGGGGCTCCACACACTGTTATTCACAGACACAGTTAAATTGGTCAGGAGTGGTGGTGCACGCCTGTAACTCCAGTACTTGGGGGACGGTATGAGGAACAGGAATGAATCATCTTTAGCTACATAGAGAGTTGAAGACTAACCAGGACTACACGAGACCATAACTCAAAACTAAAAAAACAAACAAACTCCAAATAAATAAAAGTGAATTGCTAAGTCAGCTGTTTAAAGTAGGGTTTTTTTTTGTTTTTTGTTTTCAAGACAGGGTTTCTCTATGGCTTTGGAGCCTGTCCTGGAACTAGTTTTTGTAGACCAGATCTGCCTGCCTCTGCCTCCCGAGTGCTGGGATTAAAGGCTTGCGCCACCACTGCCCGGCTGTTTAAAGTAGGGATCTTTCCATTAGAAACAAAAAGCTCACCTGACACAAGCCAACGTTTCCCTTAATAGGGTAAAAGACTACCAGCCTAACTTCTGAGTCTTAATTGTGGCCAGCGAGACAAAGAAAATTCCATCTCAAGTCATAAGTCAGGGAAAGGCTGTTCGGCTGTTTGTTGGTTTTGAGACAGGGTCTTACCATGTACTGCAGTTATTTTTAATAGCTCCCAAACCTCACTTTGCATTCCTTGCTGATGTCCTAGAGACCCCAGATACCATGGATACAGGCGTCCCAGTGGAGGCCATGTGAACTATCTCTGTATTACTGCCTCACTTCCAACCCCTTTTTGTGATTGAATAAACATTTGTTAAGTCCTACTAATGTGGAGTGAGACCCTTCACATTCTGGTAGTGCTTTTAAGAGATTATAAATACAAATGAATATATGAATGAAAAAATTGAAATTTATGCCCTGGCAATGCTGAAGCATGCATGGGCAGCCCGTATATGGCGATTCTGTTGAATTTGTTCATATTGGGTTTCATGGTCTAAGTAGATGAAGACTACTAACCAGGTCTCTTCCTCCAAATGAACACACACACACACATGAGATACAACTCTAAGAACTATGAGGGGAATTATACAGTATCACACACTCACACACAGATACAATTCTAAGAACTATAAGGGGAAATAATCCCATGGAGTTATACAATATCTCTCACACACACACACACACACACACACACACACACACGAGATACAACTCTAAGAACTATGAGGGGAGTTATACAGTATCACACACTCACACACAGATACAATTCTAAGAACTATAAGGGAAACAATCCCATGAAGTTATACAGTATCTTAAGGATGAGATGCAGAAGTATGATTGCTCAAGTCTAGTTTAAAGGATAACTTTTTCGAAGAATATACTTTTCTCTTTAGCCACATCTTCCTACAGCTCCAGTTTCTACAAGTGCAGGAAGAGTGAGCTCTGGGAATCTGAAGACAGGTGGAGGTGAGGCAGCCTGGCTCCTGATGAGCCGCAAACAGCATGTGCACTGTTGAGTGTGAGTGTGTGCTTGTAGACGGGAGGGAGCAGGAGTAAACCATTAACATAAGCAGTTTTCTTAACACAAGGCACAGAGACACATGCTTAGAGACCCAGGTAATGCTGAGACTAGCATAAGAGGATTGTCTGAGCCCAGAAGTTTGAGGTCAGCCTGGGTCTGAGAAAGAAAATAACAACGATAAAACCCAGCAGGCATGGTAGCTCAAACCTTTAATCTCAGCAGTTGGGTGATGGAGGCAAAAGGATCAAGAATTCAAGATCTTCTTCAGCTACAGAGTGAGTGGTGCCCAATCTGGGCTACAGGACACCCTGGCTACACAACCAACCAACCAACCAACCAACCAACCAACCAAATGGGCTTCCTTTTAATACAGAAGGACGGTTAAAACGAGAGCCCTGATAATCTAGAGGTGGGGGTGGGGGAAGGTGACAACTTACCTAAACTGAGAAGAGGCCTAAGTATCTGAGACTTGATGTCACTTAGTTTTGAGTAAAACCGTCTTTCCGTAGTAGCCAATTCATGGAGACTGGCGATATATCCCATGATGTTCTTGTCCACCAGGGCGAGATAACTATCTTTTCCTGCTGTTACTCTGCTTATATATCCAAGCTAAAAAGGGGGAAGATAAAAAGATCACTGATAAAATGTAATTTATGAGCAATGACCAGGTATGTCGCACGGGCTCAGAGCAGCAGACGGGGGCTAAGGTTAAGATACCCAGGAGTTGGGGAACAGGTTATTAAGCTCCAACACCTTCACAGTGAAGATTTACAAACGCTGCGTATAGAACTTGTGAGTAACTGTATATACTTACTTGTATTTATTTCAAGATACCTCAGGTGTATTAAAGGGTCAACTGATAAGAACTACATATCTCAAGACTCACTCTGCAGAAAATAAGATTAATGAGAACAAAGAGGAGCCCTGTGCTATACCAAGTGTCTGTGTTACTGTCTCTTAAAAGAGCCAACATAAGGGGATTTTCTTTAAGAAAACACATAGCCAAAAAGATGTTTAATGCCTATAATTCCAGCACTCAGAGGCTGAAATAGGAGGTGTGCTGGGAGTTCAAGGCCATCTTGACTACACAGTGAGTTCCAGGTTAGTGTATCAAAAAAAAAAAAATTGGCCAATGCTGCCTCTGGCAATTTAAGGTCTTGTCTCAATACATTCAGAGCCTACTAACCAGACAGCCAAAGACTATGTGGTCCAAAACCACAGTTTTCAATGAGAATAGAAAATCTAGGCTGTACCAGCACTGAGGGTTACATTCCCTGTTGACACGTCTCTCTGAGGATGTGCGTTGCTTTAACAGGAAAAGCAGAAACAAGTGAATGTTCTCAGTGTATAAAGACGAGGCAGGAGGTGGAAAAGCAGACACTGGTTTAGATCTTCAAAGGAGGAAGAAGTGGGTAAACTGACAGTTCTGCCTGTGACTTGTTGGGGCCTTCTCGGTGAGCACAGCTCAGGACCCTCAAGTTAGCAGTGCCCAAGAAGAGTTAGAAATGCGTCTGCCATAATTCACCTCCAGGAAACCTCACTGTGGATGGCGCTTTTCAATACTCCTGCATCGCAAAACAGAAATGAAATGAAATAAAAACAGCTCGGGGCTTAGCTCAGTGGGAGAGAGAGTTCTTGCCCTGTGCAGAGAGAGCCCCGAGTTCTAGCCCCGGCATCACGAAGCAGAAGCTCAGGCATAGCCTTCCTCCAGGAGAGCTCGGCTCAGCAACTGCTTCCAGAACCCGCCCTATGCAGGAGTGATCACACAAGCCCAGTTACCAGGAGAAGAAGGCAGGAGGCCTGTGCAGCAAGCCCCAGGCTACCCTGAGCTGCGTGTGGATCAAGATCTTGCCTCAAAAAGATAATAAACCAGCACGTGTATTGTGCAGACACAACAATGGATGAGGAAGTCAGAAAGCCCCACACTCAGAAGACAGACAGCGGTTAAGATCACAGCATCTCACGTGTGTTAGGGAGAACAGAGTAGAGAGATAAGAAGGGGAGGAAGAGAAGGGGTTTGCAGTTTTATGTGAAGCGTGAAGTGGTCAGAGGACTTAAAGTCAGGTCGACTTGTAGTTCAAAGGCTCCTGCAGCTACACAATGTGGGCTTTAGGGTCCAACTCCTATTCACCTTGTTACAGGACAGAAGGACTGGAGTCTTGGTACCAGCGGGATTCTCCGGAAGGGTGTCACCTTCTGCAGGGTCCTGTCGGCCACTGTAATACAGCCCAGGCTGGAAGTCTTTGGTGTCCACCAGAAACAAGGAGTAATCCTGGCCTGCGGCCACACTCCAGACTCCATTTTCACTGCTAACCTGCAATGACAGAAAGACAGCGTCTGTCCATCTGTCCAAAGCAACCGAGGAGAATCCAGTTGCAGGGAACAGATTACTTAAGCGGGCACAGGCAGTCAGCCATACCTTAGAGAGTGAACCAAACCCAGCAAGGTACCCAGTTACTACAGAACAGAGCAGGAGGGGAAAAAAATAACCAAAAAACTGATGTTCAGCTTTTAAACCTGAATTGGATTTTTATAAAAATCTGAAAAAGTAGAATAAGGAAAGAAAAAAGTATAGTTCTTAATAGTTTTTAATGTTATTTTCGTAGGTGTCTATAGGCAGCTTATTTTACAGGGAGGAGGCTCTAGAGCCCTGCTCTAAAAGTCACACCTCGAGTGCACCTCTGGCCATCCACATTCAGCTGTGTGCAAAGATCTACTAAGGCTAACTCTGACTGTGGCCAACTGGGCCCTCGGGTGCCGAAATCCCGTCTCCCGCTGGCCACTCACTAACTCTGCTGTGACTTCACTGTGCCAGCTCCCAGGATGCTGGAACAGGCAGGACCCCTGAAAAGACACCCACGTGGACCTAGGCCAGTGTTATATAAATGAAAATCAATTTAAAAGTCAGAGACAGGGTCATCTGAACCTGTAATTTTGCTGCAGAAAAAGTGTTAACAAAAGGTTTACTGTGATGTAAGCTATAGAACATAACACCAGAAAATTATGACTTTTCAAAACCAAACTTAAGAGAGAAGACAAAGTAGACATTGTTTGATGGTAACATAGCCCAGAACACACTAAAGACATAAAATTTTGTATAAAAGAACCTTTTCTTTTCTTTTTCTCCTTTTTTTTTTGCTAAAAAAAGGCAGAAGTACTATCAATATTCAAAATACAGACAAGGCTGTGAAGTAAAAACATTTTTGAAAAACTGCATTTAGCTGGAAAAGGAGTGGATTCGTATTATGAAATCGTATTTTAATCAATTTTTTTAGAAAAATTATATTTATGAACTAAATTTATCTACAAAACAATTTCCCTAGACACACAAAGTGCTATAGCACAGAATTCTGAATTACACAAGGTACCTTTGCAAGCCGAGGGACTGTGGTTGGGAAGTCAGAATGCCCGAGCTGACCGAAGGTGTTACTGCCCCATGAGTAGACCTACCAGAGACAACAGGAGCTCAGGTGAGACATGTCCACTTGACCATGACCAGGTCAGCTCTATGAGACTGTATCTCTATAGTCACGACATCATTCATTCATTTTCTATACACTCAGGAGAACGAGGTGCGAGATGCCCCTAGTCTGAGCTACAAAGTGAGAGCCTGTCTCCTCCCATTTCAGAGGAAGGAGGAGGAAGAAGGAAGAAAACAGAAGCGGAGGAGGAGTAAACAGAAATGAAACCTGGCATGGTGGCACAAGCTTATCATCAGAACACAGTCAGGAGGCTGAGGCAGGAGGATCTCTGGTCTGAGGCCAGTCCACCTGCACAGGGTCTGCCAACACCCTGCCAGACTAGGGAGGAAGGCACGTTCTTCCCACAGACCCTTTTCTTCATTGGTGCAGGCTCTATAAGGTGCATGTGCTCCTGTAACAATCGGGTACGCATAGGTATGTGTAGGAAGGAGGGACGTTGGCTGGGAAGAGGGAGGGGACTGGTGGGGAGTTGGAGCAATGTGGTCCCTACAGTGAAAACGTCCTAAGATCAATTGTTAAATGGAATATATGCAAATATAACATAAAACAAAATCTATACATCAAGGAAATCATCGCTGCTTCCTTAGTCCAGGACATTCTAACTTAGCATCCCAAGTACTAACATGTCGGGCACTGGGCACCGCATCATCACGTCCAGCTAAGTCGACACTTTTGTGATCGTCCACCTGTAAGTCAGCACCCAAGAGGCTAAAGCCACAAGACTGACATGTCGGGCACTGGGCACCGCATCATCATGTCCAGCTAAGTCGACACTTTTGTGATCGTCCACTTGTAAGTCAGCTCCCAAGAGGCTAAAGCCACAGCTGCTGAGTCAGAAGCCAACCTGAGCTGCAGGTAAAACTCATTTCAAGAACAAAAAATACAGCTTGATTTTAATAGCTACATAAAACTCCACTGTGGGTACGCCTCCACTAATTAACTACTGGATTATTAGTGAGTTAACAATTTTCCATGATATTGAAACCCTTCAACAGGGCCGGTAAGATGACTCGAATCAGGAAAAGCGCTGGACAGGGCGAGCCTAGTAGCAGGATTTCCATCCCCAGAACCAAGTCAAGGAGGACGGAGAGAACTGACCCATGAAGTTGTTCTCCGGCTTCCACATATGCCGTAGCATGGGCAAAGCCCCACATCATACAGACACGCACATCACATACAAATAACTGCACATACATCATACAGACATCCTCACATCAAACACATACACATATATCATATACAGACATCCTCACATCATACAAACACCTACACATACGTCATATAGACATCCTCACATCATACAAACACCTACACAAACATCACACAGATATCCACATCATATACAAACACCTACACATACAGACATCCTCACATCAAACACCTACACAAACATCATACAGACATCCACATCATATACAAACACCTACACATACATCATACAACCACATCATATACAAACACCTACACATACATCATACACAGACATCCACATCATATACAAACACCTACACATACATCATACAGACATCCACATCATATACAAACACCTACACATACATCATACAGACATCCACATCATATACAAACACCTACACTTACATCATACAGACATCCACATCATATACAAACACCTACACATACAGACATCCACATCATATACAAACACCTACACATACAGACATCCACATCATATACAAACACCTACACATACAGACATCCACATCATATACAAACACCTATACATATACCATATACATACACATGATAAAACACATTTTCTAAATCCTTGCCTATAGAGATTTATAGATATATGTGCATCTATGTCCTTAGGAAATTCCTGAGTCAGTGAAAACGCACATCCTCCATCAAGGTCCCGCCCAAATTTCTGCCACTGCTATTTTCTCCTGAGTCTCAAATAAATAGCACATGAAAATAAATGCAGTGTCACCTATCAGGAGAAAATAGTTTTAAATTTGTTTGCTAAATTGTCCTTTGTCATGGGCCATTCTGTTTTGAAATTCTTCATTTGTTTGTTTTATTGTCTGGATGGGGGCAGGTGCAACTCCAAAGACAACTTGCAGAAATCAGTCTCTCTGCCACCTTATGGGCGGGATCCAGGGAAACCCAGGTTTCAGGCCTGAGGACCAGCACTCCAACTGGCTTCTCTCCCTCCTCCTGCCCTACCCCTCTAAGCCTACCATGCAGCAAAGGATGGCCTGGGGTGACAAGCTTGTGCCACTAGACCTGGTTCATGTCTGGGGATGGAGTCAAGCACCACATGCGCATGGGTGTGTGCTCGGCTACAACCTCAGCCTGGATGGCTCCTTTGAGACAGGCTGGGTACCTTCTCTTGCTCTCCTCTTCACCACCACGTAAAACCTCAAACCTCAAAGGAGACAGACAGGCTGTGCTGCTTGACAATACAGTCACTCACAGACAGGGAAACACCTGACCTGGCAGTACAGTCGCCCAGAGACAGAAGAACACCTGACCTGGCAGTACAGTCGCCCAGAGACAGAAGAACACCTGACCTGACAGTACAGTCGCCCAAAGACAGCGGAACACCTGACCTGGCAGTACAGTCGCCCAGAGACAGAGGAACACCTGACCTGATAGTACAGTCGCCAGAGACAGCGGAACACTGACCTGGCAGTACAGTCGCCCAGAGACAGAAGAACACCTGACCTGGCAGTACAGTCGCCCAGAGACAGTGGGAACACCTGACCTGATAGTACAGTCGCCCAGAGACAGCGGAACACTGACCTGGCAGTACAGTCGCCCAGAGACAGCGGAACACCTGACCTGACAGTACAGTCACCCAGAGACAGAGGAACACCTGACCTGACAGTACAGTCGCCCAGAGACAGAAGAACACCTGACCTGACAGTACAGTCGCCCAGAGACAGCGGAACACCTGACCTGGCAGTACAGTCGCCCAGAGACAGAGGAACACCTGACCTGATAGTACAGTCGCCAGAGACAGCGGAACACTGACCTGGCAGTACAGTCGCCCAGAGACAGCCGAGCACCTGACCGGGGTAGCTTCCCTCCCATCAGCACAGGAGCTGCCCTACTCCAGTCTGCCCTTACCTGAGACTTCGCGGTAAGTGCAAGGGAGTGGGAGCCACCTGCCTCCAGGTGGATCACCTCTTTACCATCCAGACACTTGACACACAGCGGCTGAAGCCTTGAAGGAAACAAACACAGGTACACACAGAGTCAACACATCTTCAGCAGCATAACTTTCCCAAAGTATACAGTCAGGACTGTTACATAAAAATAAAATGTCAAGGGGCTGGAGAGATGGCTCAGTGGTTAAGAGCATTGCCTGCTCTTCCAAAGGTCCTGAGTTCAATTCCCGGCAACCACATGGTGGCTCACAACCATCTGTAATGAGGTCTGGTGCCCTCTTCTGGACTGCAGACATACACACACACAGACTATTGTATACATAATAAATAAATAAATAAATAAATTTTAATAAAAAAATAAAAACAAAATGTCAAAAATAACGAGGATATGTTCGAACTACTAAACATTATACCTAATCTTCATTTTTTTTTTACTTGCGGCATTGTCTGTCATCATTAATCAACCCCTGTAATCAGAATCGACTAAGAACCGTGGAGTTGAGCTGGAAGAGCTGCCCAGGCCCCAACCCCAGCACCCGGAGACAGGAGGATCCCTGCCAAGTCAGCCCAGTCCAGGCTACACATGGAAGTAAAATAGGAACGTAAAGACTGGGACTAGACAGAGGACACAGGAAGTAAGGCAGGTTTTATCCCCATTCCCTTCGCTCTGCTAGGATAGACAGTCTTGAGAACGCCTGTCAGAGAAAATGACCCTTTCCCCTGATATACGCACAGCTCAATGCTTTAGAGAGCACACCACATCTTTGGGGCCAGAAAAGATGTAACTATTCAAATGCTTCAGTGAAATACTATCTTATCCCAACACCATTTCCTGCATTCTAAGATGAACGCACATCAAACGGAATGGACAAGTGTAAGCGGATACTCCAGTCCTTTATTGGTTTGTATTATTTGTTTTGAGACAGGATCTCTCCATGTACCCCTAGCTGGCCTGGAACTCGTTATGTGGACCAGACTGGCTGCAGACTCACACGGATCTGCTTGCCTCTCTCCTGAGCACTAAGCTAAAGGTACACGCCTCCATTTGTGCCTAGCCTCCAGCCTGGACTGTGAGGCACCGAGGACTAAGCCTTTTTTCAGCACTAATGGTGCACAGTAAAACCTGCCCTGTTGGCTATGGATGCGTGGTGACCTCAGGAAAAGTCTACTGCCCAACCTGACCCCCATCAGCACCTGCCGGTGGCACTCACCTGGGCAGGACGTCACCATGCCCCAGCTGCCCTTCCTTGCCTTTCCCCCAGGTCCACACCTCTGTTCTCAGGGACGGCAGGAGGGCATCGGCTTCTCCACTGTATGTGGGAGTCAGGACCACTGTCCTGGTTTTCACCCTTGCAGCTTTCCTTAAGAGCCTAGGGGAAACTGGAAACAAACAGGGAAGCCGATGCTTTAACAGAGAGACCTTCTGAGGAAACACACTAACACGGTGTCTGTGAAACACCCTGCGGCTTCTCTGCAGAGTGCTTGCTGGTCAGCCGAGTCTGGGAAATGCTCCCTACTGTCTTGCGCCCTGCCTCTCTCCCCATTAGTCTGCAGATGATGCTCACGGACCTGAGTAGAAGCCCGTGGGAGTGTTTAATCTGCCATACTGCCGAAAACTTGGCTGCAGACCCTTCTCTGTGTAACGTTTACCAACATCCTAGAGAACTTACATTCTAAAGAGTATGGTAATAATGGGTGCTGTAGCTCATGCCTGTATTGCCTGCTGAGTCTGAGGCCGTCCTGGGCTGCAGTGTAAGACCCTGCCTCCTCCCAAAAAACTGAACAAACAAAAAACCAAAAACAGAATATACTAAAAATACCACAAAGTTGACAAATCTCCCCTATTTCAAAACATCGTTAAAAGCTAATACTTCCTAAGCCAAGCTTTAATTTCACATATATAACAAAGAACTGTAATAAAGAATTAATTTTGGGCTGGAGAGATGGCTCAGAGGTTAAGAGCATTGCTTGCTCTTCCAAAGGTCCTGAGTTCAATTCCCAGCAACCACATGGTGGCTCACAACCATCTGTAATGGGGTCTGGTGCCCTCTTCGACCTGCAGGCACGCACACACACAGACAGAATGTTGTATACATAATAAATAAATAAATAAATAAATAAATAAATATTTTTTAAAAAAAGAATTAATTTTAAGATATAAAACTTTAACTTCTATGGAGGGAAGAAAGCTTTAAAATCTTTCACAGGGGGCTAGAGAGATGGCTCAGAGGATGGGAGCGCTGGCTGCTCTTCCAGAGGTCCTGAGTTCAATTCCCAGCAACCACATGGTGGCTCACAACCATCTGTGGTAAGATCTGGTGCCCTCTTCTGGCCCACAGGGATGCGTGCAGGCAAAATATTGTATATATAATAAATAAATAAATCTTTAAAATCTTTCACAGGGGCTGGAGATGGCTCAGCGGTGAAGAGCACTGATTACTCTACCAGAGGACCTGGGCTAAATTCCCAGTACCCACATGGTGGCTCACAACTGTAATTCCAGTTCGAGGTAACCTGGCACCCTCTTCTGGCCTCCATGGCGCCAGGCTCGAAATAGTGCACAAATATACATGCAGGCAAAACACTCACACACAGAAAGTAATTTCTTTAAAAAAATTTTTTTACACGTTTTGGGTAAATATAAAGGTCGGTGGGTCCTTCCTTCCTTCCTTCCTTCCTTTCTTTCTTTCATCTAGTCGGTTTGTTTTGCTTTGCGACAGGGTCTCACTGTGTTGCCTGTGCTGTCCTATAACTCAGTACATAGACCAGGATGTCCTCAAATTCAGGGATCTGCTTGCCTCTGCTTCCAGGGTGCTGGGGTTAGAAGTGTGGGTCACTATGCCTTGCTAGGTTAATGTTTTATTAAATTAGTCTTTTAAAAGGATGTTACTAGCTTTTATTATGTCGATAACAATGTATAACATGAAGTAAATCTTATACATCAATTTGGTAGCAGTACAAACTTTGAATAAAGTCATTAAAAAAGCTGAAGTTATATTCTGTAACTGTTTCTGAGGCAGAGAAGCAGGTGGCTTTCTCTTAAAGCCACCACTGTGTAAACTGCCATTACAGAAGGCGCAGGATCTGAATATGCCAGCTTCAACAATAGGAAAGTTAACTTGCTGTAACACAGCCTGTGAAGCTCAGTCCCCCACACCTCACCTTGCGACAGCAGTCCCGGGAGGGAGAGTCTTCGGCTCCCTCCCTCCGCCTCTTCCTCTCTGATGTCCACCAGACTGGAGCTTTTCTTCCCTTGCATTGACTCCTGTTTCACCTGCTCTTCTCTGAGATCTTTCAGGCTTTCTGGGCCTGTGGGAGCACTGCCCAACTGGGCTCCCGTCTCCCCGGGGGCGGCGCTGTAAAAGTTCATGACTTTCTTGAGAGACAAGGCCCCAGCCTCGTATGTGGCGGCCACTCTCACACCGACAGCAGATGCACAGGAGACCACCAGGCTGTTGAGGGCTGAGGTGCTTGTGGTTGGCGGACTGTGAAGGTCAGGGCCAGCTTCCTCTACAGGAGGCTAAACAAACACACGGATGTAAAAACCCTGTAGTAACAGTCAATAAGAGCTCATGCTCCCAGCTATCTGCAAAAAATTCCAAAACAGACCCAAGGAGGAGGTCCTGTCTGTAACCTTCACAGGAAGGGTGCTGCCCTGGGCTACACAGCATAGCCAGGCCAACAACAACAGCCGGCTTGTCTTCAGCCTCAAACTGTGCCCTCCTGGTTGTTGAGTTAACACAGAATATGGAAATGGCGCTAAGAACATAGCTCTTTCCCTGAGCACCTCCTCTTGCTGAGGGCATGTTAAAATGATCCTAGCTGTTTTATAAGACCGAGCATGGGGAGAGGAGAGGGAGGACTGAGGGATGAAGAGCCCTGGCTGCAGCCCTGGGAAGGCTGAGGTAAGGGGAGCTCAGCTCAAAGCCAGCGCAGGCTTCCCAGGGAGTCTGATTCAAGCACTAAACAGGCAGAAAAAAGAAAAACACTGGGGTTAATACAAGGTGCTCTGGACAGAAGGGTGGAAAAACTCCAGTCTGTTATTTGAATATGTTCATGAAAATTTATACTGATTGTTACTAAGAAATGGAAGAAGTAAGATTTTAAGAAAAGGAGGTGTTTACAATGAAAATGTACATGTTGGTTGTATAGGAGGAAATCGTACGCCTCTGACCGTCCCTCACACTACAGACTTATTTCCCATGACACAGTAGCTGGGCAGCTACGACCTTTGCTCTGGTTACCACAGAGGACAAAAGCGACAGGTTAATAATTAATATATGGAGCAAGTGTTCTTAGCACGCTTCATGGGAACATTAAAAAGATTAACAAAATAATTCCAATGAAAAGAAGGTTGAATTATCAAATACCACTGTTAACTAAAAGGGAAAAAAAAAACATTAAATATACCCAATAGCACACAAAAATACCTCGGTGGTTAAGAGCACTTGCTGCTCTTGCAGAGGACTCAGGTTAAGTTCCCAGCACCCATGGCAGGCAACTCCAGCTCTCTGGGATCCAATACCTCCGGCCTCCGTGGCACCTGCACTCACATACCCACGTGCACCTGCACTCACACGCACGCACACACCCACACACCCACGTGCACCTGCACTCACATGCACACACACACCCACGTGCACCTGCACTCACACGCACGCACACATCCACGTGCACACACCCACGTGCACCTGCACTCGCACGCACACACACGTGCACCTGCACTCACATGCACGCACACACACACACCCATGTGCACCTACACTCATACGCACGCACACACACACACCCATGTGCACCTGCACTCATACGCACGCACACACACACACGTGCACCTGCACTCACACGCACACACCCACACACACACCCACGTGCACCTGCACTCACACGCACGCACACACACACACGTGCACCTGCACTCACACGCACGCACACACACACACACACACACACCCATGTGCACCTGCACTCACACGCACGCACACACACAGGCACACACCCACACGCAGATGCAAACCTTTAATCCCAGCACCCAGGAGGCAGAGGCAGGCGGATCTCTGTGAGTTCGAGGCCAGCCTGGTCTACAGAGCTAGTTCCAGGACAGGGTCCAAAACTACAGAGAAACCTTGTCTCGGGAAAAAAAAAATTGCTTCTTATACTCAAAGATCCCAAAGATATGCACATTATTCCTTAATTTGTCCTGAATTCAGAACCAAACCCAGCAAAGCATAGTCTCAGGCCACCCTGGGCTACACAGTGAGATGCTGTCTCAAAAACAAAACAAACAGAGAAACAAAATCAAATAGAAATAACGTTGGCTCCTGGTTTTCTTGAACTAATCCCCAGTGCCTAGCATAGTATCTGGCATACAGCGGATACTCAACAGAGTTTGTCAAATTACATATCAAATCTAGAAGTTACTTCTGTGCACACAAGTAATCTAATTAAAACAGCCAGCAGAGGCTTGAAAACTACTTACACTTCACGGCAAGAACCACGACGATTTGGTTCTCCTGACAACTGATTCAGCGTAAGACTGCGATTCTGACCTTTGCTGATGATGCTCCCGACAGGTGCACAGACAGCATTTGAGAGGGGCGGCTTTGGGAAGCTCTCACCGTTAAGCAGAGGAAAACACTGCCCATAATCTTAAACGACTATTCCCAACCTGTTACATATACATGCATGGATGGATGAATGGATACTTCTAAATTCTTTATTTTGGGGTGCTGAAAGCCTCAAGCAGGCTAGGCAAGTAATCCACCACTGAGCTACATTCTAGCTATTTATTGTAGTTAAATGAATAAAGTAACAAAAAACTAATTACTTGTAATTTTGGTTGAAGATATAATTTTAGAACTCATAGTCAACCAATGACAAAGAACAGCATATAAAATTTTCACTGTTGGATATAAGGCTGAAATGCTTCTTACAAAAATTAAGTTAAATTTAGTAGGAACACACACTGTCAAAACCAACATGCATGATAAAAAACTTCAGACATTTATCAAAATAAGTTCAAAGAAAATGCAATTCCTTTTGTTGATTTTTTTTTTTTTTGGAATGCAGAATTTTAAAGGTGGCAATTTGATAGCCAAATGAGCTGTATACAACAAGCTTTTAGCTTTATATTTAATGGAGGAATGACTTTTAAAAGGATAAACTTGGTCTTCTGTGTTTGTTTTTGAGACAGGATCTATTCTATAGTCTGCAGTGGCCTCAAACTTGAGATCCAGCAAAGTCAAATGTTTTATAAGCATGTATAGTCTAAGAATTTTCTACAAACATTCTTGCTAGATTAATGCTGCTTTGTTTGGATTTTTGTAATACTTTTTCTTATAAACAGCTTACTTTTAATTGGAAAAAAAGTCAAACACAAAGTTCAGAGAATATATGTGAAGCAGGACTATCTCGAAAAATATCCCACGTTCTCCCCCTGACAGAGTAGGCTTGGGGATAAAGAACTGAAAACTCTTGTGGCTTTAAAGACCCTGTGTTAAAAAGATAGCAGTTCCTTCGGGATGAGATGTTTTGCTTTCGTCCCCCCTCCCACCCCACCCCCCCTTTAGCACAAAGGTAATCCCGAGGGAAACCAGAAACTGCTCTTCTGGAACAATGTGTTTCCAACAACAGTGGCACTCATTTCCTATGTTTTTAAATGAGGATATTTTAAACAAGACAAAAGTATTTCCCCGCCTCAAATAAGGCCAGTAAGGCCCAGTCAAAACCGAAAACAAAAAAACTAAAAACCACAAATCCGAAACATAAGCCTTGTAGTTTCTTTTCTTCTCTCTCTTCTTTTTTGTTTTCTTTTGTTTTGTCTTATGAGACAGTGTTAATTGTAGCCCTGGCTACCTTAATACTATGTAGCGTAGGCTAGCCTTCAACACAGCAATCCTCCTGCCTTGGCCGCCTGAATGTTGAGATTACATGCATGCACCTTGTCTAGAAACTGAATCATTACACATCTGCCTTCAACTAAACATTCTGCAACCTGGCAAGGTCCCTAGACAGAAGGAAACAGTTTTACACAGCTCTGAAGAGACGCACCAATGCAGTCCAGAAGCAGCTTGTGAGCTCAAGGTTGCACGGAGCTGAGCTGTTCTGGGGACGACCAAAACGTGGTGCCTCAGCCAGGCTGCCAAAACACAAGCAAGGAAGTCACACGGGCCTGGGCCACTTCTAAAGCAAGCCCAGCACGACATCCTTCAACACTCAAAAGGGTCAGATCAAGAGCATTTCTGATTTCACACAGGCTCCTCCCTCTCTCAGCCTAGCAAAACAATTACAGCAGCCTGATGGGAAAAAATAAAACCTGCTCCCAAGATTCAGGACTTTAGTTCCTAAAGAAACACAAATACTTTAACTCCAAAACACCTTTACGTTATAACACGCAGCAGCTACCTGGACCTGAGGTGGCTTTTCTTCCTGCTCTGACAGCTTCTGCAGGTACGCAGTTACTGCCTGGGTGTCGGGGTAAGAGGGAGCCATTTTGGCTGAAGACACTTTGGCTGTCCCGGCCACGTTCTGCTGAGAGGAAACGGCACTGCCATTTGTGGCCTCAATGTTTCCCACGTTCAGTTCAGTTTCTACCAAAGTGTTCTCAAACACCTCTCCCGGACCGTCCAGTGCGTCCGTCTGAGGGCTGGCGGCAGTGCTGGCGTGGTTTTCTGTTTGGGACTCAGACAGGGTCACCCCTAAGGGGCAGCAGTGGCTGTCTGATATGATCACATGGTCCTCTTTGTCCGTCATGGTGATGAGCAGCTGGCTGCACTGGTTGCATCTCTCCGGGACGGGCTTCAGATCCTGGGGAGGGAGGCACTGCACCAGTGCCAGGCTGTGGAACGCGCCACAGGCCACCTGGAGCACCACGCGCCCGGCAAGGTGTTCCACCTTCTGGGGCTTTGTCACTGGGAAGGTGGTGGTGATGAGACCCAGCTGACAGCCGGTGCCCCATGCCCAGATCTCTCTGCTGATTGACAAGGCCAGGGTGTGCTCCTCGCCACAGGCCAACTGCAGAATCCTCACGGCTAACATGGGGCTGGTCTCTGAGTCAGAAATGCTGACGGAACTCGGTTCTGGCACATACTGCTGGTTCGCTACCGCACACTGGCCGGCGGCGTTCTCCCCCCACATGTACACCGCCCCGCTTTCTGTCACCGCTCCGCTGTGGAAGCTCCCCGTGGCCACCGTGACAACACGTTGCCCAACCAGGGCACTCTCTAGAAGGGGGCTGCTTGGACAGACTTCCGCTGACTCGCTTTTCCAGGGCAGGGTCCCAAAGCTGTAGACCTCACCATCTAAGGTTCCAAAGAGAAAGGGGAGAGTCAGTGAACCTTCAGAAGCATATCATAAAGACTTGGAAAAGTGCAGAGCATTTTTGCTTTGGCATTCTGGGGAGCGGTGAGAATTTAAAATACACAGGCCCACCGCCAGCAGACATCAGCATCATAAGCCGCTATAAAGCAGCCAGCAAACACTGAGGTAAACCGCAGCTAGCTATGTGCCAACTCCTCACCTGGAAAACACAGCTAGGAACATGGCGCCTGCCATGAGTTGAACGTTTCCTTTCCTCTTTTTTCTTTCCGTCCTGGGTTGAACCCAGGGCCTTTCCTGCTAACCGAGTGCTCTACCATGGAGCTCTATAGATCCCCAGCTGAGATGATCGTCTGTCTTCTGTAATTTGGACACTTAATAACATGATATTGCTTAAACATGAGAACAAGGAGAAGCTTTCCCACAACAACTATCCCAGCTTTTGTGAGATCGGGTCTCCCTCTGTAACCTAGGCTGCCTTGGAACTAATCGTGCAGCCCAGGCTAGCCTCAAACTATGGCAAACCTCCTGTTTCAGCCTCCTGAATGAGCTACCACACCTGGCTATGACACTAGATTATTCTTCTATTAAAAACATTATTATTAGTGTGTGCGTAAGATGTGGGGGAGGCTCAACCCACAACCTAAGGAGGTGGTTCTTTCCTTCTATCTTCGTGTGGATCAGGAAGCCCTAACTCAGGTCGTCAGGCTGAGGTGCCCTGTGCCCTTACCTGCCAAGCAATCTCACTGGCCTATCTCTAGATTTTAAAGATACCATGGTAGGGAAAGGCTTCCAAATATCTTTGTTGTTGTTTCTCTGTGTAACAATCCTGGCAGGCCTGGAACTCACTTTGTAGGTCAGGCTGGCCTCGAACACACAGAGATCCGTCTGCCTCTGCCTCCCGAATGCTGGGATTAAAGGCGTGCGCCACCAAGTCCCCTGTGAAATACCTTCAGTCAGAAGAACTCCGTGTTTTACACCCAGGGCTGCCTGAAGAACTGTCTTTCCTCCCCAGCCTGGCAACCTCTCTGGTGTTAGAGAAAAGGATCCTGCCTGCCAGACGTGGACCAGGCCTCTTTCTTTGGATCCTTCTGCCTCTGCTGAGCTACGAACATTTAAAAAGAAAACAATAAAAATTATTCCCACAACTCAAACAGTTATCTTTCGCCCTCAAGAGACTTCTTTCCTTCTATATGTCTGGATATGTATTGGGGAAGGCAGGGCTGTGACTCCAAGATGGCACCTTCTGCCAGCACAGACGTTGGGATGGCTGGGTCAGACAGTCCAGCATTCGCTTTACACTTTGGTTATGAATGACACCAGGACCAAGATAGCAAAACTCTTTATATAAAGGGCTAGGAGAAACTCTAAACCCACAAACTGGCCTCTACACAATAAGGTCTAAGATATTTTTATGATTAATATTTGGCAGCACAAAACCATTCTGATTTGATGAGAGAGATACGAAGAAATGAAATCTTTCACCTTTTGTGGACTGTAAAGCTAACGGATTTACACTCGCTAACAGAGCTGGGGACTGACCCCGGGGCCACCCCGAGGCCATACACGGAACAGGCGAGCACTGCGTAACTGAGCTCTACCCCAGCCCACCTGTATTTCCAGCTTTTAAATATGATTTGAACATACAGAGAAAGTGCAACAATGTGTTAATTCTATATGGTCAGGGTAACGATCACATTCCTTACTTTAAACATAACTTGTTTCTTTGTATTTGGGGCCTTCAAAGTCCTCTCTGCTAGCTATTCGGAAATACACAGAATGGGTGTGATGGCCCTGGAGGGCAACCCCAACACTAGGGAGGCTGGGGCACAGTGCAGGCGTTCTGAGCTGCAGAACAGTCCGAGTTACAGAGTGAGACACACACTGTTGTTCCCATCTACGGTTCGCCCTACAGCCTGACAGGACCTTCTAAGGCAGTCTTCCTCTACAGAGGCACCCTACGGACACTGGCCACATCCATTCTCCTGTGTTCTGCCCTCTAGTTTGAAGAGATCAACTTTTAGCTTGCACATGTAAGTAAGGGGACGTGGTGTGTGTCTTTATGCCTGACTCATTTCACTCAACAAAATGCCCATGCATGTTGCTGCAAATAACAAGGTTTCATTGTTTTACGGCTGAATACAGACCACTGATGCTGTATTTTTCCTACTGTCAGAGGAGTCTATATTCCTTTTCAAGATATGGACTTCCTTCCCTTTGGATATGTGCCCACAGTGAGACGGCTGGATTATATGGGAACTCCACTGGGGTGGGAGGTGTTTATAGGCGTTTGATTTTTGAAGCAGAATCTCCCTATGTAACCAGGCTTGCTTCAAACTCTTGCTCCTCAAGCCTTAACCGCTCACGTGCTGGGATAACCAGTATATACATCACCCATAGCTGCCTGGTTCAAGTTTTTTGGGGGGGAACCTCTATTATTTTCCAATATTTAGACATTTTAAGAATCAAATTTGTAACTGACAACAGTCTTTTATACTTTCCAAATACTGTCAAGAAAGAATCCCGCCTCCCTACACCCGAGACAGGGTTTCTCTACATAACAGCCCAGGTTGGCCTGAAGCTCACTATGGAGACCAGGCTGGGCCTGAACTCAGAGATCTGCCTGCCTCTGCCTCCTGAGCGCTAGGGTTAATGATGTGTGCCACCACACCCAGCTACACTCGGTGTTTTTGTTTGCTTGTTTCAAGATAACAGGTTCTATTTTAGTAAAAGCAGAAAAGGTTTTTAAAATGTCTCTACTTTTGCTAAATAATATTTCCTTACATTATAATTCAGTTTAACAAGCTGTGAAAGTCACAATTTAACCTTTTAAAAGAGAGATTGAAACAACACTGATAAGAAAAGATGTCTACAAGAGTTTATAAGCATACGAAACTAACGAAGCTTTTCTCTAATCACCTTTACTCAAATAATTTTGTCTCTTTACCTACCAATCACAAATGCAACCATGTGCTCCCACGTAACACCACCGAAAAGAGAATCACACTAAACAT
Source organism: Microtus oregoni (assembly GCF_018167655.1). Lineage (NCBI taxonomy): Eukaryota > Metazoa > Chordata > Mammalia > Rodentia > Cricetidae > Microtus > Microtus oregoni. The sequence goes on from NW_024544794.1 coordinate 1,390,690, forward strand.
TCCCTACAACCATGTGGAGCTGTCTGCAAGGAGAAGACGGTCTTACCTTTTCTTCTTCGAGTCCATCGGTCAGGAGGAATACTCCATTACCAAATCATTCCCGCCGCAGAAGTTCTATCAAGACCTAAACAGAAGACACGGCTTAGTAAATAATAAACGGGAAGCAGAAAGGACTATGTGAACACTCTGCCACTGTATTCCTTCAAAGGGAGAGCGGGGGAGGGCGGACCTCTAACAAGTGCATGTTCACAGAGTGATAAATATTCAGAGAAACTATTCCAACTATTCCAGAGCCTGCCTACCCAGTCAGGTCAGGACTGAGCCTGCCCACTGAGCTTACAAATGCCGCTGGCTGTCAAATACAACGTCAAAGACAATGAGGAAGCCTGCAAGAAGTCAAACTCTTCCAGGCAACGAATGTTTTAGGTTTTAAGAAATTATTATAAAGGAGGCAATTCAATCTGAAGATCAACATATTCAGTATAAAAATGACATACAGATTGTGGTAGATTGAATAAGACATCCCCCGTCTATTTGAATACTTGGTTCCTAGTTGGAGGAACTATTTGGGAAGGGTCAGGAGGTGCGGCCTTGCTGGAAGTGTGTCGTGGGGCAGGCTGTGAGGTGTCAATAGCCCAGAGGCATTCCCAGCGCACCCCCTGCCTCTGTCCACAGCTCCAGAGCTCTCAGCTTTGCTCTGCCAGCACAAACTCCTTTCACCCTAAGCCCAGTTAAATACATCCTAAGTTGTCGTAACCATGGTAACCATGGTATTTTATCACAGCAGTAGAAATGTAACTAACACACATATTAAGGTTACTTTTTAAGTACTTCTGGGATACAGAAAAATTTAAATTCCAACTGGGAAAGGTTTTTTAAAATCTCAGTGATTTATTACATTCAAGTTATCCTAATTTTCAATAATGAACAAAAATTGATAATTATTAAATTACTTTATGTGCCTCATTAAAATATAACATTTTCCATATATTGGAACTTAGGTGGTAATTTCCCCCAAATCAATCTCAATTCAAAGCTAACACGCTTCAAACTTGAAATGGCTAGGAACAATCTGGATTTTAAATAAGGTGTTTCTGGGCCCACTACTTGCCATTTGATCTAGACAGAGGTCCTTCACCATCACCAATCACCAGCTCAGAATTTCTGGAACGTTACTTATGCCCCAGCGTGCTAACTGGAAAAGGGATGAACTATCTGTCGGGCACCTGTGTCACAAGCTGAGCCCTCGCCAGAGCTCAGTGCAGCTCCTTCCCAACACAGCTGTCCACTGAGAACGCCAATGATGCCATTTAACTGGATGACAGAGTGTTGTTCCTACAAAACCTGGAGTTTTATGCATCGGAAAGACTTCATAAGGACAAGTCACACACACACACACACACACACACACACACACACACACACCACGTTGAACTGGTAAAGGAAAGACCAGAAAGAAAAAAAAAAGATCTTAATCACTTGGGGTAATTCCACACTCAGACTGTTGGCATCTTGAAGGTCCCATTTTAGTTTAATAAAACTAAACCCAAACCTGCTGGGGATGTAGTTACATGGTAAGAGCATTTAGCACACACTGGTTCTGGATGTAGCTAAGTGGTAAGAGCATTTAGCACACACTGGTTCTGGATGTAGTTATGTTGTAAGAGCATTTAGAGCATACTGGTTCTGGATGTAGTTACGTGGTAAGAGCATTTAGCACACACTGGCTCTGGATGTAGTTACGTGGTAAGAGCATTTAGCACACACTGGCTCTGGATGTAGTTAAGTGGTAAGAGCATTTAGCACACACTGGTTCTGGATGTAGTTACGTTGTAAGAGCATTTAGAGTATACTGGCTCTGGATGTAGTTATGTGGTAAGAGCATTTAGCACACACTGGCTCTGGCTTCATTCCCGAGTATTCCCCCTTAAGCAGTAAAATAAAATACAATTCGACACCCTGAACCCAGGCATAGTAGCAACTGACCATAACCCCAGCTCTTAAAAAGCTGAGGCAGGAGAGTGAAAAAGTTCAAAGCCAAGCTGGACATGGTAGTACATGCCTGTGGTCTTAGGACTAGGAAGGTAGAGAGCTAGATTATTGTCGGTTCAAGGCCAGTCTGGGCTACGGGAACTCTACCTCAATAAATAAATACATTAATTAGTAATTAGCAAAGAAAAAGTTCAAGTTTAACGGAGTACATTACAAGTCCTTGTCTCAAAACATAAGACCAAAAAGTCATCCAATGGAAAAGAGCTAAATAAAGATTACTGTACAAAAATAATGACCCATTAGTTTAAAAAAAAATCAATATTTTAAAAAAAGAAAAAAGCAAAGGAAATGTTGAATGGATTTCAATTTAAAAATTCATGTCTTAAAAGGCACCGAAATTCACACACACACACACACACACACACACACACACAAATACAAGCAATGAAGCCCCATTTCTTTTTTTTGTTTGTTTTTTTTTTTTTTTCGAGACAGGGTTTCTCTGTGGTTTTGGAGCCTGTCCTGGAACTAGCTCTTGTAGACCAGGCTGGTCTCGAACTCACAGACATCCGCCTGCCTCTGCCTCCCGAGTGCTGGGATTAAAGGCGTGCGCCACCAACGCCCGGCTGAAGCCCCATTTCTGCAGACCCTATAATACGGAGACCAAATTTACAATTTTCTGCAGAGGGCATGGCATGGTCACGGCTCTGCAAACAAGCCACACTGGCAGGGTGACCTAACGTCCATCTGTTTATTCCAGACTTCCTGGAGTTTTCACTACTCCCATCTGTGTATCTGCAGGAAATTACTTTCTACTCTAGAGCTTAATTTAGAATGGTTTGGATCCTTCAAAGTTGGACGAAAGGTGCCATGCAAACAGACGGTAAATCTGAAAAACGTGATGCTATTTGATCAACAGAACTATTAACCGTGACTAACTCTGTCTGAGATGGCAGCTAGCTCTGGTAAGATGTCCATTTCACGATGTGCAGTGAACGCCGAAGCCAGCGTTTACTCTGAACTCTGTGCATCTGCAGAGATCAAGGAGTGGGCTTCTGATCACAGTACCTAGCAGGAGCCAGAGTACCCTTTTAAACATACTCTGTGCGCAAGAGGATTGGCGAGGCGGCTCAGGGAGTAAACCCGATGACCTGAGTTCAATCTCTGGGACCGGTATGGTGAAAGGAGAGCCGGCCCCCAAGAGTTGTTCTCTGACCTCCACATGCTCATCATGATGTGAGCACACCCACACACATCTAAATAAGTAACTTTACACATTATGATAGGAAGGCAAACTGTGTTGGGAACATTATTTCAAGGTGTGTTACTTTTGTTTATGTTGCATTTGTTTAGCTCTGTGAAGCTGTGATACTTTGCCTGTCTAGAACGCCTGTGGTCTAATAAAGAGCTGAATGGCCAATGGCAAGGCAGGAGAAAGGATAGGCGGGGCTGGCAGGCAGAGAGAATATATAGAAGGAGAAAACTGGGAGAAAGGGTTTGGAGAAGAAGTAGGCCAAGAAGGAGGAGGATACCAGGGGCCAGCCATCCAGCTACACAACAATCCACAGATTTACAGAAGTAAGAGAAAGAAAAAGCCAAGAGGCAAAAGGCAGAGGGGATAATAAAAATTAAGAAAAGCGGGCAAGAAACAAGCCAAGCTAAGGCCAGACATTTATAACTAAGAATTAAAGTCTCCATGTGTGATTCCTTTGGGAGCTGGGTAGTGGGGGCCCCCAAAAGGGTCCAGCATCATACTGCTACAAAACTCGGCATGGTGACACACTTCTTTAATCCCAGCAACACAGAAGGCAGAGGTGGGCAGATCAAAAGTTAAAACCAGCCTCAGCTATAGCAAGTTCAGGCTGCCCTGGGCTCCACAGGACTCCTGGCCTTGTTTCAAAAAAATGTTAAAACCAAAAACAGGAAAGCAATAAAACAAAGGAGCCAAGTGTATCGTAAACTCTGAAAGGAATTCACAGATTACATAGCGGCACTAGTTGACTCGAACACAAAATTACTAGATTTTCAAGTAGCCATCCACAATTTTTTTGTCTACACACACACAAAAAGAAAAAGTTTTAAAAAATGGAGTTAAGAGACATAACTATAGTCCAGGTTGCTTTGAAATCTGCAATCCTCCTGCCTCAACCTTGTAAATTCTGAGATTACATGTATGAGCCACTCACTATACCTAACTAGTGTTTTCCTTTTGAAGTCTGAGTTAGTTGCAATTTGTTATAATGTATTAAACCAGAGTTCACACTGAGGATACAGTAACTAGTGATTTAAGAGACTCTGGTATGGTACCGGGTAAAATCCTGGAGTCCTGGTCACTGTGTTTACATGTGGATCAAGGCATGCGTGGACTCCAACATCTACAAATATCCCAGATGCCAACAACCGCTTCTTGCCGCTGACACCTTTAGCGAGCATGCACGGCTGAGGATGGCAGACCTGCAAGGACTGACACGCGAATCGGCTGGAAACCTGTCATGGACACTTCAAATTCTAACCTCCCTCCCCAAAAACACTCTCTAAAATGGCTTAGAAACCTACTTACGACTTATGATTCTCCGCTAGCGGGAAACTGTCCTAACTCCGTCTTCACTCATTTAAAGCTGCTGGAGATCGGAAAGCGTGAACTTTTTACGCCTCGTGTCCACACTAACCACTGCAAACAAGCTGACTAGATTTGAAGGAGAACCTACATGCAAGGCACAGCCCTTGATCTGAAGTTGCAGGTGGCTGTCCCAATACTCAGTTTATAGTCTTTCTTTCCTTTTTACTTTTGCTAGGTTTTAAAACATTATTTATTTGTTTAATGTGTGGAGGTCAGAGGACAAATTCTGGAAACCAGTCTCCTTTCACCATGTGGGTCAAGGGAACTGAACGAATGTGGTCAGGCTTGGTACCTTTACCCTCTGAATCTTTCCCTCCAGCCAACCCTTCTTTCAATGGCTTGCAGCTTTAACCCAGACCTACCAAACTCACTTCTGTCAGAATCCTCTAAAAGTAAAGGTGTGTGGCCATGGCACCAGAAATGCCCAAGAATGCTCTCACTTAGGTTCTTTCTGTACCTATTGCACAGTTTGAAAATTTGGGTTTTCCAGGCCGGGTGATGGTGGCGCACGCCTTTAATCCCAGCACTCGGGAGGCAGAGGCTGGTGGATCTCTGTGAGTTCGAGACCAGCCTGGTTTACAGAGCTAGTTCCAGGACAGGCTCCAAAGCTACAGAGAAACCCTGTCTCAAAAAACCAAAAAAAAAGAAAAGAAAATTTGGGTTTTCCAAAATAAGTAAAATTCTCAGGAAATATTTTATAATATTGCCATAGCAATAAGAGGCATAAGTTGTTGCACTGTCTTGGAATTTGACATTTAATTGTTAGAATTAAAATATCTCAGGATAATGCATTTATTAACAAATGTAACCAATTCAAAATAAGATGCTAATGACCTCATAAAATTTTGGTAGCTTTGTAAGTCAGGCTATATCCAAATTCCTTCCAGAGAACTGTGGATGAATCTGCTCCCAGCACTTTAAGAGTTCAAGATGGGTTTGTGTTCGACCCTCCCGAGAACCCCTAGCATTCTGACTCCGCTGCAGCTTCCAAGCAGGGCTCACGACTTATGTATCGTTGCCTAGGATACATAAGGCTAACCGCCCCCCCCCCCCCCGCCCCGCACCAAAGACTCTGGATCAGTTACTGTTGTTTTAAACTCATCTAATCACATAAAAACCAGAACTCCAGCAATATCTCACCATACCCTTTACCCTGACAGTCCAACTGCCCAAGGTAGGGGTATGTGCAGAAGCACACACGTGTAATCCCAGCAGCCCAGAAAGTAGGGGTATGTGCAGAAGCACACACGTGGAATCCCAGCAGCCCAGAAAGTAGGGGTGTGTGGTAGCACACACGTGTAATCCCAGCAGTCCAGAAGCTGAAGCAGGAGAATCAAGAATTCTAGACCAGCCTAAACTACAAATCAAGACCCTGTCTCAAAAATATATAAATGTGGTTTGTGAATACTATTCAAGTTTTCTTCCCAAATTACCTCGGGTTTATTTTTCAATTTACACCAAATTATATTCAATTTAACACCAAATTACCTGTTGAACACTACTATAGATACTATTTTCGAATTTTCAAGAAACTTATTATATTTATTTATTATTTTTCACGAGGACAACTCGAGGCTGTCAGCTCAGTCCTTTTATCACTGGGTTTCAGGAATTGACTAAAGCCATCAGGTTTGATGATGAGTACCTTTACCCACTGAGTCATCTCACTGGGCCATGTTTGCAAATTTTAAGATTATAAAACAGCTTTGATTTAACTACAAACTCTAAATCTACCAATACTAGTCATAATTGAGGAAGTAACAAATATTGACTAGGTGTAGATTATATCAGCATATTTTCCATATTAAAATACCTTTATGAAATGCCAAAGTTACTGGAGGACAACTTGAAATCATTTTTTTCTCTAAATAAAAATCATAAAATTATTTCTTAAAATGAAGAATAGTTGTTCTATCAGAGACGGTCAATAGAGAAGCCTATGTCTTCTTTAGGGTCCTACTATCTATTGGTGGCTCTAAAGAGAGAAGCTTGTGCCCATCCTTAGATGTCTCTCGCCCACTCTTTTAATGCCATGCTTAAATCTGTGTTATACCCTTTTCTTAATAAACTCCAATTTTGCTCCTTTCAAAATATTATTGCTCCTATTGCTTAGAAAGCAAAGGTCACTATGTAGCCTGACTCACGATGTACTAGAAGAAATGAGTAACTATACAGTTAATAGATATTGGTCATTTCCCATGGCCCGGGAACCACAATAAATGATGCATGAGCCATACATGTAAAAGTACCAACACCAAGAAAGTCTGGGGTAGAGATAAAAAAACTGAGGCAAAGAGCCTCAAAGACAGATGTGTTCAAGATATTCCAAAGCCTAAATAAAACTCTTAACCACTGCACTTCTTTTACCAAGGTTAAAATATTAATTTCACTCATTGTATGGCGGTGACCGCCTATAATCCCGACACTGAGAATGCTGAGGCAGGAGGGGAGCCACAAGTTCTAGGCCAGACTGAGCTACACAGCGAATCGCTGAATCAAAAATACGAAATAAAGGGGACTGGAGAGATGGCTCAGTGGTTAAGAGCACTGCCTGCTCTTCCAAAGGTCCTGAGTTCAATTCCCAGCAACCACATGGTGGCTCACAACCATCTGGAATGAGGTCTGGTGTCCTCTTCAGGCCTGCAGACATACACACAGAATATTGTATACATAATAAATAAATAAATATTTATAAAAAAATACGAAATAAAGAGCAAAATTTTCACTGACCTCAATTACCTAACACATGTATATAATAAACACACAAAAACAGAAAAGTACGGCTTTGCTGCATTTCTGTGCCTGCTGAGAAAAAAAAAAAAAAACAAAACCTACATCACACAGTGTTTCCTTGACAGCCATCTAAAGACCCGTTAGAAATGTAAGAGCAATAGACGAACAACCTGAATTTGGGTACAGCAGTTATTCCCTCCCTTCCATCCCAAACCAAAAAGAAAGCGCGGTTCCTTGGCCACCCCAGTTCAACCAGTGTGCTTTTCCTCTCTGGTCACCACAGAAATCCTTGCTTGCTTATGCAGCTTGCTTCTACAAACCCACAGCTGCCTGTCTGCAAAACAGCCCTGTTGCCTGGAGGACCAACATCAGTGTGAGGACCATTTCCTCCAGATCGCCCCTGTGTTCTTTTCTTGTCTTCAGGATGCTTATTCTCTCCTCTGGAGGATTATTGCATAGGATTTGGCCAAACTACCAATTACTATTTTTATTTTCCACAAACGCTATTTCCAGCCACCAAAAGCTCCCAAAAGCCCCCGTCCACTTCTCACCGCGATCTGCATCCTGGGGGCAAACCCACCTCGGGCACTCAGCGAGGTTCAGCCGCTTGCCAGCCCCGCGCCCGCTGCGGGCATTCAAGAAACCCTCCCGAGCGAACGGGCGGAAAGCAGCGTGGGCGGAGGCGGGAAGAGGGGACACGGAGGAATCCCACAGCCGGACCACGGCAGCAGCAGGGACCCGGGCCGAGCCACCGCGTCCGGGGCTCCTCCACAGACAATCGCGGTGCCCGCAGGCCAGCGCAGTGCCCGCTCGCACACCTCGGCCGCCCGCCTTCCGACCCAGGGACGTCCCGGACCCGCACCGGCTCACCTGACGCTGCCTAAGCTCCGCGCTCTCGCCCGCCCGCCCGCCAGGCGCGACTCCGGACCGCACCGCGGGGGGGGACGCCGGATCAGCTGATTCACGGGGGCGGGGCCTCCGAGCAGGGGCGGGGCTAGAGGAGGCGGGCCCGCGGAGTGGGTGGAGCCAACGGGAGCTGGTGACGGCGTCCGGCAGGAATCAAGATTGCTTGGGACGCAGCAGCGACTGCAGGCAAGAGACTGAGGTAAGGCGGAACCATTGGTCCTAGGGCGCACTTTAGCGGCAACGGAAGACTTAGGGAACGGACCGGGCGGCCTCCGCGTTTCCACGGTAACGGTGGGCCGCGCTAGGGGTGGGAGGTTACTGCAAGTTTGATTGCCTCCTCGAAACTGTGAAAGATGCAAGAAAAAAAAGAAAAGAAAGAAAGAAAAAAGAAGGAAGGAAGGAAAAAAGAAAGAAAGAAAGATAGATCTTACCTCGTGGAGCATGACTGCACACGTCTGCAAGCCCAGCACTTGTGAGGCCGAGATCAGCAGGATCAGAAATTGGAGGCCAGCCGCACAGCCAGCCTGAGCTAGGCGAGACCCTGTCTCAAGAAAAATAACAAAAAATTGAAAACACGAACTGTCTTCAAGCTTCGTTTATTCATTGCCCCCTAACGAAGATCGCTTCCCCCCCCCCGCATGACGTCATGTCTTCACGAGTGTGCGTGTGCCGTGCGTCCACCCCAAAGGGTAGATCAAGGCGGGAAGCGATGAGTTGTCCTCCGTCACGATTCCCTCGGGGCTCCTCTATAATATACAACGTTGAAATGGTTTTTCGTGCCTCACAGTTCCGCAGCAATCCGTGCTTGTCCTGGTTCCAGGACTCTGCGTCAGTCAGCTCTCCCTGGAACATTACCCGGGAACATAGCAAGAGCGAACTCTGCTGCTAGGCAGTGTGCAGCGCTGGACCTACAAACTGACACTCCATTTAAGATAGATACATACTCCGAATCTAAAGTCCTGCATACAGGGCTCCAACTGGTTCCTCCAACCTGACTACATTAGGAAGAAACAAAGGGCTCAGTCCAATGACTGAGTCCCCTCCCCACCCCACCACAAGGTTTAAATAATAAACGGCAAGGGATATGCTCAGGTTTGGTTCTGCTCATCATGAACACCAAACCTCAGCTCTTGATCTGTCCTGCAAAGCGGACTGACTAGTTGTCCGCTGTTCCCTCTGGTTTCAACAGGAACTCATCTTTTCCATCCCCAACAAGAGACTCTTGAGGAAATTCTAATTCTTGGGTCCCGTTACCCTACTAGTTTAATAGCCTAAAGGAGGGGCACAAGTGTCTCCCCTTAGAACACCTGCACCCCTCTCAGGATGGTCACACAGCTTCAACTGAGACATCCATGTGGCCAAACTGTATTTCTGAGCCTAAAACAGTCCCATCTGTACACCACGCTCACATTCATCTCTAGTTCCCTGCCCAGGTAACCCCACCTTCACACTCCCTAACCTCTTCCTGAACTCTAGCCTACCCACCTCTTTTAATAAAAATAAAAAATAAAAATAAAATCTTCATCTACATTTCTGAGGAAAGGGGACTCCTGAAGGTGAATTTCCTTCCCTTTCCCTAAGTACTGTTGAAAATCTCCCTGCAGCTTAAGCCTTCCTTTCCCACTTCTGGAAAGAGATATTGGGTCCTCCCAAACTAATCCTTCCCCTGTGTAAAGGAATCCTTCTAATCCATGTAGAGACTCGCCCAATTCTTAAAATTCCTTTCTTCCATCTCTCAGTTCCACTTCTCATTCTTTCTCTCCAATAAATGAACTGTTTTCATCTTTAGTTATTTTCTTTCTGCTTCATCTCCTGTGCAGCCTAACGTTCTACCTACTTTTTTTTTTTTTTGATTTTTCGAGACAGGGTTTCTCCGTAGCTTTTGGTTCCTGTCCTGGAACCAGCTCTTGTAGACCAGGCTGGCCTCGAACTCACAGAGATCCACCTGCCTCTGCCTCCCGAGTGCTGGGATTAAAGGCGTGCGCCACCACCGCCCGGCTCTACCTACTTTTTGTTGTTGTTGTTGTTTTGCTTTTCAAGACAGGGTTTCTCTGTGTTGCTCTGTGTTGGTATTCAGGCATCTGTGTTGGTCTGCCTTGGGGATTCTGACAGGAAACATCCTCAGCTGTAGCCAGTAAGAGTACCTTCCGTGCACATTCACTATGCTCCCTTTTGAAAGGGCCCTGCCTACTTCCTCTCTCTCTCTCTCTCTCTCTCTCTCTCTCTCTCTCCTCTTCTGCTGGTTCTGTCCCGAGATCGGTCTCCTCTATTTTTATGTTCCCTTTCCCCTAATAAAAAGAAAACCCTCCAAGTGAACTCTGTCTCGCGAAGTCTTACTCTTGCACACTGCTTTTTTTTTTTTTGGATGTTATGGAATTCATTTTGTGGACAAAGCTAGCCTCCAACTCAGAGATCTGCCTCCCTCCCTCCCGAGTGCTGGGATTAAAGTCGTGCATCACCACCATCTGGCAAAAGACTCCAAACTGTTACAGAAATGTAAAGGGGTTGGTTTGAGAGAATGGGGGGGGCTGCTGTGGAGATTGTTCTGAGGACTCTCCTCCCCTTTAAGACTGTATCAGTCTTAGATCTCCACGTATTGTTCCAGTTTAATGCCACCTCTGCTTCCGCTTTTTAATCTCACAGTCTTTGTCGTCACAATCTGCAATCTCTGTTTGTTCTGGTCTGCTGAAGGCAGATGTCACCTACAGTCCTGCAACAGAACCATTCTGTGCCCTCATTCAAAGAGGATAGGAACCTGTCAGGGAGGCACACACCTTAATCCCAGCACTCAGGTGAGAGAGGCAGGTTCAAAGCCATCCTGGTTCACGGAGAAAATTCCAGAACAGCCAGGGTTACACAAATAAACCCACAGGGCAGGGAACCCTGACTGCTCTTTGGACTGGAGAGGGAGGGGGAAGAGGAGTGGGGGGGAGGGAAATGGGAGGAGGTGGAAATTTTTAATAAAAAAAAATACTGGGGGCTGGAGAAATGGCTCAGTGGTTAAGAGCACTGCCTGCTCTTCTAAAGGTCCTGAGTTCAATTCCCGGCAACCACATGGTGGCTCACAACCATCTGTAATGAGATCTGATGCCCCCTTCTGGCCTGCAGGCATACATGCAGACAGAATATTGTATACATAATAAATAAATAAATATTTAAAAAAAATACTGGTCTAGCCGGGCAGTGGTGGCACATGCCTTTAATCCCAGCACTTGGGAGGCAGAGGCAGGCGGATCTCTGTGAGTTCGAGGCCAGCCTGGTCTACAAGAGCTAGTTCCAGGACAGGCACCAAAAAGCTACAGAGAAACCTTGTCTCGAAAAAAAAAATAGAACAAAACAGCGGTCTAAGGTTTTTTGTTTTTCTTTTGTTTTTGTTTTTTTAAGATTTGTTTAGCACTCACTTCCTGTTGCCCTTGGATGAAGATGTAGAATTCCCCAGCACCATTTCTCCTGCACACTGCTGTACTCCCAGCTGCCCTGATACTAAAGGACTAAACTTCTGAATCCATGAGATGGAGGAGGTGAAGGTTCTGCCAGGGTCGTCCGGCCAGAGCCACAGAGCGTTGCCTCCAAGTCTGTCCTCTTTCTCTAGCAGTCAGAGAAGAAAAGCAGGTCACTCCTGCTGTCTGGGCCAAGACCAACTTACAAAGCACTCTCCAGACAATGACAACACCTGCACCAGCTCCTAGGACTTCACCATTGGTACCAAATCTCCTAGATCAAGGACACCTATCAGCCAAAATCTGGTTATCTCTGCTCTTGTGTCCCAACTATATACCCAGGCCTCACCTGTACAACTAGGGCCCTTCTCTGTTCCATTCTTCCTGGCAGTGAATGACTCTTCCCATGACTAACTCCATTCATAGGGCCAATAATAACAAAATATTTTTTCTCCTGACCACCTGCCTTCTCCTCTCCCTCAAGAAACTGCTGCCTGAACCGTCCAGAGAGATGGCTCAGCGGTTAAAAAGCACTGTTCATAGAGCTAGTTCCAGGACAGGAACCAAAAGCTACGGAGAAACACTGTCTCGAAAAATCACAAATAAATAAATAAATAAATAAATAAACAAACAAACAAACAAATAAAAGCACTGTTCATTTCCCGATTGCCCTTCCTTTCCAGAGGACCCGAGTTTGATTCCCTGCTCCCACACGGTGGCTCGCAGCCATCCGTTCCGTCCTGAGCTCTGGCGCCCTCTTGTGGAAAAAAAATAGCTGCCTGAAGTCTCCAGGATGGCAGTAAACTGGATGCCATTCCAGCCGCACCTCTCGCTGAGCGTGAGCCCTCCAACTCCCAGTTCTCCCCTCTCCCACGTTGCCCCATGCCCACAGGAAGCAGCCAGACTTGAGCCGATGCCTTTTTATCCAAGGAGTCTAAAGTGTTAGGTTGAGGAACTTCACTTCTGATTTTTGAGCCACCGTCTCCCCACTTGGCTACCACAGAAGACAGTTTATGGCGGAGCAAACGGACTTGGGGGGGGGGGGTAGGGTTAAGAGCTGGTAAGGACTGTATTTCTGAAGAGAGGACGTGAACTGAATGTTTTGCACAAAGGTTTGAAATGCTCGATTTTTCAAGGTCATTGTTCAAGCCTGTGCATTTCAGGCACGGCGGAGGGCAGCCAGGGTGGTGTGGCCATAGGCGAGCATCGCAGCCCCAGCTGTCTGAGTTGATGCTAGCGACTGTCAGGCTGAAGATAGGTTGGAGACTCAGAAAAATTTATAAACAACTGAATAACACAAAGAAAAAAATTAAAAAAGAGATATGTGTAAAGGCGAGGAAAAGACTACCTGAGGTGGGATCAGGTCAGCTCTGAACTGCAAAGTCTAAGGAAAGCTGGAGCGTGTGCCGAGGCTTGGAGTTTGGAAGAAAAGTTTGACCTAGTCAGTTCTCATCTCAGCCACCAGGTGGTGCTGTTGGTACAAGGCTGTCCTCGTCCCAAAACCAGGGTCAGAAGGGGCTCGGGCACCCTTGGAATGGGACGGGAGCGGGAGTTTCGTGAGGTCTCACACAGAGTTCCTGGTGATCAGATTTTACCGCACATTTATTTTTTGCAATTTGCATTTATTTGTATTTACATACCCACAACACATGCATCTTGGAAAGTAGAAATAACTTCCAGTGTGTATCTTAAATAATGGTCCTAACCCTACTTTTTAGACTGGAGTGTGCACCGCCGTGTTAAAGGACCAGGATGCAAGCTAGGTTGTTCCATTAGGACGGAGCAGAAGCTGTCAGGCAATGCTAAAGACAGCCGGGACCTTTTCAAGCACAGAAATTAGCAACGTCTTTTGTGTCATTTCTTTACGGCCAGAGTAATTTGGTAACTTGGTAACTTGGTATAGTCACTGCTCTTCGTTTTCTTCCTTCGCTTAACGATGTACAGTGACGATCAATCACTTGGTCATCAAGTAAAGATCTTGTTCTACTTCTGGGCTTCCATTCTGTGGCTGTTAGGGATTATTTTTAACACTTATGATCACATTTTTTCATGTTAGTAGTGTGGAACATCTGTGATTATCCACATATTCAATAAAAAATCCTTAGATCCTATCCCCCCAAAATTGTTAAATTTAATAAAAAGCAGAATGGAAATTGAAGAAATACACAAGCTCTCAAATAAAACACAGTAATTTGAATCTACAACATTTGAGAGAGGAAAAGCAACAGCCAAAATATGATAGAGAACCTAAACTGAGAGAGAGAGAGAGCCTGGATATAGCGCACACACCTGTAATCCCAGCCGCACTCAGAGGTGGAGGCAGGAGGACCAGGAATTCATCGGCACCCTTGGCTACATATCAAGTTCAAATCCAGTCTACACTGCATGAGGCTTTCTCAAAACATCAAATCAATAGATAAATAAAAAGTAAATGAATGAACGAACGAACGGAGGCTACCACTGTTCCTAACCCAGCTTCCCGGGAAAGAAGACGGAAGAGAAAGAGGAGGAGCAGTAAACTCTAGCCCAGGGTAACAGGAGGGGAAGGAAGAGGGCGAAACAGGCAGGGCTAAACCACCCTGAGCTGGCCCTAGGGGTCTTGCTGCAGAGTTGAGCGCCCTGGCTCAGTCTGGGTCAGTCGGTTTAGGCAGCGACAGTGCGCATGCCTGGGGCGGGCTGGGCCTCCTCTGGGACTTCCATCAGACTGCAGAAGGCCTCAGGCTAGTCGGTCTGCAGCACAAACTGCTCTGACCTACAGTTTGCCGGGAAATCATCGCAATCCCCGTCCATATTAGAAGTCTTTGGTAACAGGAACAATCGCTTTGGACCCAGAGCTGGAAAACATTTTCAAAGGTCATCTGATGTTTTTCCTCGAACGTCAGAAAACCATGAATTATTTAATTTTTGGAAATTCTGACGGATATTTTAGTTTTCCCTTCAGTAGCGCTCTCTAGTACATAAACGGCAATTTAAACCTAAGTAATAAGCCATCTACACCCCTCCACACACACATATACAAAAAAATTAACAGGAAAAGTCAGATATTCTATTAGGCATATTTGTGAGCTAACACAAATGCTGGTCATTTAAAAAAAATTTTAAACTTATTTGGTAGGTTATGCCACCTGTAATTCTGGAAATTGGAAGGCTGAGGCAGGAGGCTTACCACAGGTGGGAAGCTACGGTGACGTACATAATGAGTTTCAGGCTAGCCAGGGCTACAGAGTAAAATACTCTCCAACCTACATACACATACCAACCTAAAATTTATGAAACTACCTTAACCCAGGCCTAGAACATAGGTTTTGTTTGGTTTTGTTTTTAGTTAGGTCTTAATATGTAGTCCAGGCTGGCCTCAGACTCAGGATCTTTCTGCCTCAGGTTCTAAAGTCTGCCACAGACTCCAGGCCTGTATCCCCATCCAGCTAGGATGTAATTTGTCTGTGATAAAGTCCACAATCTTTGAGGAAAGAACTAGCACTTCTTTAATTTTTTTTAATATTTCAGTGTCTTAATTAAGTGTATGCCACTTAATTAAGAAAACTGGCCAAAGTCAGTTCTCTCCTCCCATCTGAGGTTCTAACGCTGAACTGAGGTCAGGCGGCTTGGTGGTGGGGACATTTACCCAATGAACCATCTCACCAGCCCCGAAATGAACATTTCTGACAAAATTTATTATAATGAACAAGTGGAATGTGATGTCACTCAAGCTTTAACTGGATTTGAGGGGTAACAGTCTTTCTACCTTGTCTTTGTTCTGTGTGTGTCATTGGTCTCTCTTTATAAATGTCTCAATTTTTAGTAAATCATTGGCTAGACTTGCCTTAGATCTTATGTAGCAAATTGTTTCTCTTTTGCCTTTGTCTTGAGATACTCTGTAGCCCAGGCTGGCCTCCAATTCATGACAATCTTCTTACTTGTTTCCCAAGTGTTGAAAACACAGGTTTGGGCCCCATACCTTACTTTCTTGTAGAAATTTTGAAATAAAACTTAAAGTACATGCTCAAGATTAAATCCCACAAGGTTTAAAACTTAACGCCTGAAAGTTCAGATGTTAGATATCATTAATGCTGTTGTAACAATAAACATAGCTCTTTTTCTCAGAGAAATTTTTGTACATGTGTACAAGTAACCTACATCCTGTGGTTGGCATATTACAATGGCAATGATATTATGAGTGCCTCACAGAGCAAAAGTTCTGCCCAAGATCACAGACTACA
The DNA here is from genome assembly GCF_018167655.1 of Microtus oregoni. Lineage (NCBI taxonomy): Eukaryota > Metazoa > Chordata > Mammalia > Rodentia > Cricetidae > Microtus > Microtus oregoni. The sequence goes on from NW_024544794.1 coordinate 1,406,601, forward strand.
AAGCAGTTTGATCCAGATTCCTGGAAATACCAAGTACTAATATGGTGTTTACATACACTAAACATTAACTATATGTATATTAAATGAACAAAGGGATGGGCGAAATGAGAAGATACCTTATGCACATGCAAGTGTGATCACACACACACACACACACAGAGAGAGAGAGAGAGAGAGAGAGAGAGAGAGAGAGAGAGATTCCCTCTTTATTTGAAAAAGAATCTTTCTACATAGTCCAGGCTGGTCTTGAACTCGCCATCCTCTTACTTCATCCTACAAAGCACTGAGATTACATGTGCACACACCTCGTTCAAACCGCTCTATCACTGACTCTCATCGCTGTTTGTGGCGTATTATCAACGTCGGTGTTTATTACATAGTGTCTGAATACATGAGAGAATGCCTGTAGCCTGTCAGACTAGAAGACGCACTTTAACTTGGAGGCAGAGGTGGAACAGGAAGCCTCAGCTTTCTTCCCATCATCCTTCCATTCTGTGGTTTCTTTGGCTCTAAAGGTCGCCTAGATGGCAAATTTGTTTTAATGTTAGAAAACAAGCCCGAGCCATGTGACTCACATCTGCAATCCCGGAACTAGAGAGGATGAGGCAGGAGGATTGCCTCAAATTCAAAGATAGCTGGGCTCTTGTGGGAGACATTGCCTTAAAAGAAAAAAAAATTAAAAACCAAGAGGTTTTCAGATGAAAGGAAGGGATGAAATGTTCCTGAGTTGACCCCCTCTAGTACAAGGGGAGTCCAATAAACACGTCAATGCGAATTCCCGAAAAGCAAGTGCAGTCACAGCACTGACTTGAGGCCAGAGTAAGTGCAGTCAATGTACCCAGTAAAATTCTCTCCAGGAAGAGCCTCCTTGTTTTCCGGTGTGCACATGCGAACGCCAGCCGCTGCGGTTTTGATGCGTAGCTCCTTGCGCTGATAAAAGCAAAAACTGCTGAAGTCATGAGGCTGCTCCAGACGGAGCCCTCGTGTGAGTCATGCTAAAGCTCCTCTCTGCTGACCTCTGGCAAAAAAGGGAGCGAAGGAGGACGGCAGAGGCGGATGGGGAGACGTTCAAGTGCGGGTTTTCTCCTTGAACCTGGACTATTATGGGTCAGGAGCTGTGTGCAAAGAGGCTACAGCCGGGATGCAGTTGCTACCACCGTTCGGAGGGAGGGGAAGCGCACAGCTGTCTGAGAAGCCAGCCTGGGAGCGCCGAGGCTGCTGCGTTCGAGGTATTTGTATCCCGGGAGGAGCATCTTTCTTTATTGGTAAACCAAGCAGTTCAGACAGACGCTCCCTTCTGCAGCAGGGTCTGAGTCCTCTGTGGTAGGTCTAAACTCATAAAAAAGAGAATTCTATTAAAGTCACAGAGGATTTATGGCCGTAGTTATCAAGTTTTGGGGTGTGCTTGTAAACCAGAAGAGGGGAGTAATCTTTGGCTTTGGTCTCTTTTGACTTGAAACAGAGAAAGTGGCTCTTCTCTGGACATCTCTGAGCCACTAAATGGCAGGGCTGAACCGTAAGAGGGCAAGCTGCCATACTGGTAGGTCCACCGGGGATTCTCAGTTTCAGTAATTATCTCCTGATTATTAGCAGTGCCTTACTAGATTATTCTAAGATATTACATTAAGCATGTAGGGAAGCGGTTGGGCATGGGGGAGACCGAGTTAAATGGAAAAATTTGGAAACACTCATCAAGGAGACTGAGTTAAATTATGCAGGCGGAGGAGAAATTTGGTATTTCAGTGATCGGTACCATGGTGGTCTCTAAGGGATCTGACTTTCAGGAGAGGAGCCTTTAGGGAGGGGAAGGAGCTTAGAAACAAACAAACAAACAAACACAACAGGCAAACAAAACCGAGAAAAGACTTCGCCAGCCACCAAAATTTGATTTTATACACACTTTGCTCCTGTACTTTCTTTTCCCTCTAGCTAACAGACAGAAAAGGAGCACCATGTTCCACGGCTTTATTTTATCCCAGGGGACTCCAGGCTGTCAGTAGCCAGAAGCTGGAGAGGAAAAGGCCACGGAGCAACAGTGATTCTTTTCAGGAAGAGAATCTGCGGCAGGGGTTGCCATGGGTGAGTGAGCCACACTGACAGTCATCGGGAAGGATTTCAAGGGTGCTTGTCTAAGGGAAGCTGGCCCTCACCTTCCCGGGATGCCTGTATGAGTTCCTCCCCCGCCCCCCAATACTGTCTAATGCCCCTAGGGAAAAGACAAGTCAACATTATTTTCTAAGTGCTCTTTCTGTCTTCCCACCTCTCACCCCACCCTGTAAGCAGAAGAAGAGCCTCCCCTTTGGGGCAGCCTCATCTTACTTGAACTTGGAGAAGCTGGGAGAAGGTTCTTATGCCAAGGTTTACAAGGGGATTAGCAGGTGAGTCCCTTGTCGAAGACTGTAGATGGGGGTGTCTCCTATTGCATTATAAATTTCCGTCGACATATCACAGACATTCACAACCTTTGGAGTTGTGTTGAGACATCTGGGCTAACAGGAAGGAGATGTGATTTTAACTACCCTGAAAACAGAACAGAACAAAACAGCAACAATAACAACAACAAAAAACCCACAACAACACAGTTCTTGTCTAGCTAAAATCAACTGCTGGAGAAGGTAAGCTTTCTCCTCTGTTGACTGAAAGAACAATTGCCACCTATAGAGAAACCCAGCTGGTCAGGTGTCTCTAGAGAGTGTTTCTTGACTCTTCCTAAATCTCCAGTGTGGATATGCAAAAGCCATGCCAGCATCTTCCTTACCTGTGAAACGTACAAAATGGCTGGGGAAAAGAAGGTTTATCCAAAGCCCAGGTACCAGTTCTAAGACAGAATTCTGGTCTTTCTGGTTGCCTTCTAGAAAGGGTAAGAAAGGTGGAAAACTTTATCCCTTAATTTACGGTATTCTAATAGAGAAAATCATCACTTAATGGTAGTCTTATTTTAAAAGTACAAATCTCATAATACTAAGTATTATTTTTTATCTTAGAATTTGTATATTTGTTGTTGTCTTTGTTAAAATAAAATGACTAGGAAAATGCAATTTCAGATTTATTGTATAGAACCAGGATTTGATTCATGACTATAGATTACCCTAGGACCTAAGAATGTAAAATATTTCCTTCAAGAAACTCAGCTAAGTAATAGGATAAAAGTGCATTAGAAATGCTTCCCAACCTGAGTTCAAATCCCCATAACCACATAAAAATCCAGGTGGATTTTTCTACACATGCCTATAGTCCCGGTGCTGTGAGGAGAGAGGGGAGTGGAGATAGTAGGGTCGGTTGGGCTTGCTAGCCACCAGACTAGCTTTAGATCCATCATGAGACCTTGCCACAAAAGACTAATATATGTATTATATATAAGAAAAAAATAATTTATTTCTACTATATATAATATACCTCAAAAGGATTATATACATGCATATATATGTATATTACATAGGAGGGGAGAGAGGTTTATAATATAATAAATAAAAATAATATAATGAGTATAATATATAATAAAAATAATATAATGAATATAATAATATATAATATAATAAAATAATATATTAATACAAACATATTATAATAAACATGATGTAATAAATGAATGAATAAATGTAATAAATGAATAAATAAATAAATGAATACATAATATAACAAACAAAAATATAATATAATAAATAAAAATAAAAACTTGGGGTGGGTGCAATGGGAATGGAATGGGGGCAGCGAGGCAATCACGATTTTTTTTATATTTAAATTTATTTATTTATTAAGGATTTCTGCCTCGTCCCCGCAACCGCTTCCCATTTCCCTCCCCCTCACGATTTTATTTTTTTTTATTTATTTTTTTTATTTTTTATTTATTTTTTTTTTTTTGGTTTTTCGAGACAGGGTTTCTCTGTGGTTTTGGAGCCTGTCCTGGAACTAGCTCTTGTAGACCAGGCTGGTCTCGAACTCACAGAGATCCGCCTGCCTCTGCCTCCCGAGTGCTGGGATTAAAGGCGTGCGCCACCACCGCCCGGCTCCCCTCACGATTTTATAAAGAGCAGCGAGAAGAGGCCTCGCTGAGAGAGAAAGGTTTGGACAGGGAATCTGAGGGAGGTGATGATGAACTAGATGCAGGGACACAGAGGACAACTCCAAGCAGGGGAAAACAAGTTAAAAAAAAAAACTCCCTGTGTCAGAATCATCCCCCAGGAAGGGGATGAGGGCTGGGAGGAGCTGGCGGGAGTATGTGTGAGTCGATGGATTCCAAGGCGGTTGCAAACACAGGACAGTCAGAACCTAACACCGTAGAGATGACATTGGCTCCCTGACTTCTGGGTTTGATGTGGACTAACTAAACGTGCCTCCTGAAACACTTAGGAAGCTGGTGTTTAGGCCCCACCCTGACCCCTGGGGATCCTAATCCATGGATGCTCAAATCACTTACAAAAGATGACACAGTATTTGCATATAGCGCCATACGATGGAAATGCTATGCAAATAGCCGGATGTGGTGTTGTGCAGGAAATGATAAGAAAAGGAATCAATACACAGTCAATGTACAATCAATATTCTTCCCAAATATTTCCACACGCGCGCGCGCACACACACACACACACACACACACACACACACACACGGTACCCACAGACCCAGAGATCTGGCTTTATAGTCTAAGTACAATTAAAATTGTACACCACACACATAAAAGATAGATCAAAGACTTTTTTAAAAAAAAATCAAGGTCTTTCTAATATAGCCCTAGCTAACCTGAAATTCAAAATGTAGACCAAGCTGGCCTTGAACCTGTGATCTTCCTGTCTATGCCTCGGTACTGGGATTACAGTACACACTACCACACATGACAGAAATGTTATTTCAGAAAGCTCTGAATATGTACAAATACAAGTAATCAGTAAAATTTACTAAATACACGTGGTGACCTTTCAAGTCAGCAGGGAAAAGAAAATGTTCCCGCAAACAGCGCTGGGACAATCTGCCTTTTTGAAAATTGAATGCAGAATAAGAATACAGTGGCCGGGTGATGGTGGTGCATGCCTTTAATCTCAGCACTTGGGAGGCAGAGGCAGGAGAATCTCTGTGAGTTCAAGGCCAGCCTGGTCTATAAGAGCTAGCTCTAGGACAGGCTCCAAAGCTACAGAGAAACCCTGTCTCAAAAAATATAAATAAACAAACAAACAAACAAATAAATACAATGGAGTAAAGATTTAAATGAACAAGGAAATGCACAGCAGTTAGACAGAAAGATGAAGTGGGTGCATCCTTGAGGCTGGGGAGGTCGGTTTACGCATATAACATTCAGCATAGGGGGATGGAGTGACCACGGTGCCCCAGTGTTCCAGAGAGTACCGATTCCAAGACACTTCAATAAGGGTTTCATTGAAACAGCTGAAGTCCAATAGATGCTGGCAACCCTAGACAAAACCAAATTCCTTTACAACAGATACCTTCAGCCCAGCAAAACTGCCTGTGTTTTGGTACCACGGCTACCCAAGAGCAGTGGAAATCCTGAAAGTGCACAGCATTTCTACACATATTTGACAAAAAAGCTGTTGTTGTTGTTTGGGGTGGGTGGAATAGAATCTTACAGAGCCATGGTCTCAGTAAAATATTCTGGGAAATTAGTATTTCCCACATTAAAAAAAAAAATTTAAGCTCGAAACTTGAAAGGTAAGTGAAAGCAAGCAGTAAAAAAAAATCTTTGTCAAACGTTCCTGTAAAAAGGTGAGGGAGGGACAGAATAAACAGAAACGACTGGGAAATGCAGTATCAGATGTAAAGAAATTAATTAAAAAGCGATATATGCATAGGCCAGACTGTGGAGGTAAAAACAAAACTAAGCTCCCCCTGATGAAGGGTTTGGCACAGTGGCGTGGGCATCAACCGAAGAGTTTCCAAGGGGAAAACCTGCCAAAACCAGGGCACAAAATTAAATGGTATTGAGTTATAACCCAAAGAATAAAATATCTATGAGTCGCTGCTGCTACAAAGGAATGGCTCAATAAATTAATAAATAAGAGAGGAGAAATAAATCTCCCATGCAAAAGAATTCCAGATTTCTTACACAGGTCTACTCTGTCGGAAGAGAATCTCAGTGGGCCCATTGCCCAAAGTGCACCAAGTTACACTTAGTGATGTGGATTCTAAGATAGTCACTTTGCAATAGACGGTCAACGAGTGCAACCTCAGACAGGCAGTTACCGTCAACATCCAAAGACCCAAGTCATGGCCAAAGAGAGCCCCCATGGTACAATATCATCAAGATAGTTCTTAACCATCCCCAAATTCAGAATCCCAGCTTAGTCTTAAGAGAAACTTCAGGGAAAATGTCTAAGAGAAGAACTCTCCAAAGTTCTTAACCAGCATGCCCCAGGACCATCAAGGTCACCAAACCCAAGGAAAATCCGGCAAAGTGCACAGCCAAGAGGACCCTAGGGAGACACAGCAACTAAATGTAGTCCTGGGTATCATCTTGGGCAATTAGAAGGTTATGAAGTAAAAGCTGAAGGAATTCTAATATGCTTTAATGACATTCATCAATATTAGTTCATTAATTATTGTCATTATTTTACACTAGTTTAGTGTTTTGGTTTGTTTGTTTGTTTTGTTCTGGTTTTTTTTTTTTTTTTTTTTGGTTTTTGAACTGAAACACATGAAACACAGATTCATGAGTTTCAGTTCTGGCTGGCCTTCAAATGTAGCTGAGGATGACCTTGAATTCCTTGATTCTCCTTCCTCCATCTTCCAAGTGCTAGAATTACAGGTGTAGGTCAATTGTGCCCAGCTTGGTTCATCAGTTGTAATAGCTTCGCCTTGCTAAGTAAGAGTCAACAGTAGTAGAAACAGAGTGTAAGGACATGGGAACTTTCTACACTATCTTCTTCTATCTAACTTCTCGGTTTTTCTAGAACTCTAAAATTGTTCTCAAAAAAATGAATTTTAAAGCAAACACCAAATAAAATGAAAAATTTTCATCATCATTTCTGTAGCTAAATCTTTTCCCATAGCCCCCATTATGTCCTTAAAGGAAACAGTCTCATGCTAACCCAAGCTAGTCTCTGGAACTCACCACGTTGACCCATCTGACATTGTAACAACTTTCCTCCTACCTCAGCCTCTCAAGGGCTAGGGTTACAACAGGAGCCACCATGCCCATAACCGTATTCTTAAAATAACCCCAAACTGTAATTTATAAGAATTTGGAATTGGCAGAACACACTGTTGTGTGTCTGTATGATAAAATACTATAACATTATTAAATATCCGATTTTGCAATAGTAAACAACAAAACCAGGCATGGTGGCTTATGCCTATAATCCCAGGACTTGAAAAGTTGAGGCAGGAAGATTGTTATAAGTTCAATGCTAGCTTGTTTATTAAAAACATCATGAGGGGCTGGAGAGATGGCTCAGAGGTTAAGAGCACTGACTGCTCTTCCAGAGATCCTGAGTTCAATTCCCAGCAACCTCATGGTGGCTCACAACCATCTATGAGATCTGGAGCCCTCTTCTGGTGTGTGGGAAGCAAAATGTTGTACACATAATAAATAAATAAATAAATTTAAAAAAAAAAACCACATCATGAATGATAAGAGAAAATGTGAAACCGAGAGAGAACAGATTATTGAGAGTGAATCTCTCCATATTAGAAACAACATGGTCATAGAAACCTTCTTGGATATCTACACTTATCTAATATCAAAACAAAACTATACATAAGTGGAGGGAAGACGGAGGGAGGGAGAGGAAAAGAAGAAAGAGAATGGCGAGATGTAGGTAAATCAGACAATACTTGGGAGAATACTGCCAACATTGGCTGTTAACATGTTTATTCAGGAGAATTGAAAGTTGGAAGTCAGTCAGGACTACATTTCAAGACCCACATCTCCCTCCCCTGAGCACGCAAACACACACACACACACACACACACACACACACACACACACATACAAAACAACAAAAAGAAAAAGGAAGAGAATTAGGCTGTTATCAGAAACGAAGGGTGGAGAAACAGTAGGTTTTGCAAAGTAAGTGACAAGTTGACTTTCATTTGAGAAGTATGTCCCGAGGGACTCTACGGAGAGTGGACAGAAAAGATCAAGGAGACAGTTATGAAGCCACAGCCAAAGTTAGATGGCAGACAAGCCTGGCTTAAGTGCACCAAAGGGATCAGCAAACACCAGGAGGGAGGTGGCCTCTGGATGCCTTCCTGCTTACTCTGAATGTCCTATAAAGTAAATCGACCACGCAAGTAAAGAAAAGGCTACTGGGAAATATATATGCCACATGTTTTATGTGTAAAGGGCTCGTTGTTTTGAGGAAGTTGTTAGTTTATATTCTAGAGCTTGTGGAGGAACACAAGCCTTTGTTCTAGCATCTGTGCGTGAGCCGTTGCTTTGGACCATCTCAGTGAGTGTGTGTCTGTCTGTCCTGTCCCTTCCTAGGATAAATGGACAACTGGTAGCTCTGAAAGTCATCAGCATGAACGCGGAGGAGGGCGTCCCTTTCACAGCCATACGGGAAGGTAAGACCAGGAAGAAGCGAACCCCAGAGGTTGTTTTGATCGCTAGACATGGTAAAACCACCGTAAAGGATTCAGTCTGCCCACTCAGCGTGCAATCTCTGGTATTTCTAGAAGTGATTTATAATTTCAGATTTTGATTTTGTTGCCGATTCCCCAAGATTATTTACACTATCGTTTTAGTGTTTGTTCTTGAAGACAACGTTCAAAACTGATGTCCATATTTATGACCTCTATGAGCGTTTACTAAATGTTTGCTGCATGCTTGGGTTCATACTAAAACCATGTCTACACAACTCATTGAAAAGAGAGAGAAGTGTAACATCATAGTAATTCTTGATGGGGATTCACCTGATCATAGCCTATTTTCTTGTTTTATTTTTGTTTTTCCTACAGTACTTAGGGGTTGAACCAAGGGTCCAGGGCGCACGCGCACAACACACACACACACACACACACACACACAGAGTTATTTCTTTGGGACAGAGTCTCACTAAATTTCCCAGACAGGCCTTGAACTTGCAATCCTACTGCTTCAGCCTCCAGGGTAGAAGACATATTCTTTCAGCATTTTCTTTCTCTCCCTTCTTCTCTCTCTCCCTCTGGAGCTGTCTCTGTTTTGTTTGTTTGTCTGCCTACACAGCCTCAGACTTACTTTTTTTTTTCTGTCTGTATGTCTGCAGGCCAGAAGAGGGCACCAGACCTCATTACAGATGGTTGTGAGCCACCATGTGGTTGCTGGGAATTGAACTCAGGACCTTTGGAAGAGCAGTCAATGCTCTTAACCACTGAACCATCTCTCCAGCCCAGCCTCAGACTTACTATGTAGCCCACTTTGACCTCAAGCTTGCTGTCCCCCTGCCTCTGCCTCCTAGAGCTGGCCTTCCAGGGGTGCCTTGACAAACCTAGCTTCCTGGGTTTTCTTTGCACCGTGGGCAGCATCGCAAGGAGGTGAAGATGTCCGGGTCTGCCTCATCTGGCTGCTAGGGGCTGATGATGTGGTTCTGATCCATAGTTTCTCTAAGACTGGGTTCGCAGAAGAAGTGGCTGTTAACAGGACATGTTTAAGAGAGTGTTATAAAGACCAAACAAAGCCGGGTGGCGGTGGCACACGCCTTTAATCCCAGCACTTGGGAGGCAGAGGCAGGAGGATCTCTGTGAGTTCGAGGCCAGCATTGTCTTACAGAGCTAGTTCCAGGACAGGCTCCAAAGCCACAGAGAAACCCTGTCTAGGGGAAAAAACAAAAAATAAAATAAAAAATAAAGATCAAATGAGAGCACATGATGCTTATTTCAGGGCTCAGTGAATAGTCACTGCTATGATTTTATTCTTGAATTTTATTTTATTACTTTTATATTACTGATCAATGAGAAGATGTATACCACAATATTTATCACTAATAACTTACAAACTTAAAACCAACATAGCGAAACAAAAGAATACAATTTACCAGCATTTTACCTAAGGGTGTTGGTTGTTTGGGGCAGGGCCTCTTAGAGCCCAGACTGGCCCCAAACTCACTGTGTAACCAAGGATGGCCTGGAACTCTTCATCCCCCTGCCTGTCCCTCCCAAGGGCTACCTTGATAGACATGCTGCCACACTCAGCTTTACACGTCCTGCTGGGAAACAAATCTTGGGCCTCAAACATGCTAGGATATTAGTTACGTTTCTGTTGTGGTAAAACGCCACAACCAAAGGAAGAAAGAGTTTACCTGGCTGACAGTTCCAAAGAGATAAGAGTCTGTCATAGGGAGGATGGGATATTGGGAGAGGCAGAGCAACAAAAAGCCTCCGTGGTAGCAGGAACAGGAAGCTAAAAGATGACACCTTCAAACACACACACACACACACACACACACACACACACAAACACACACACTAGAAAGAGCAAACCGGAAGTGTGCAATGCTGAGTTCTCAAACCCCGAGTCTTCAGTCTTGTGTTTTTGTGTTTCTTCCAACAAAACTGCCGGGTCCCCAGACAATGCCACCAACTAGGACTCAAACACTCAAAAACTCAAGCCTCTGGGTTGAATTTCTCATCCGAACCCCCACACTAGGCAAGCTTTCTCATCAACGGAGCCCTCTGCATGACGCGATTACTATCGGTCTCTGGAAAAAAAAGAAATCCAGAAAAAATGGCCCTTCCGCGGCCTTCCGTTCTTCTCTTAGCTCTGTTGTCTTCCCTCCTTTCCTGAGTACACACTGGATGCAAAGGGTGGTGTTGAGAGCTTGAGAGATAAGCAGAGAAAGCCCCGTTCTTCATTCTGATGTTTTCAGTCTTAACAGAGCAGACAATTCAAGCATTGAGTGTGTAGAGGCGGTTGCAAGCTCAGACGACAATGAATCAGTGTAGCTAATGGAGAGGCAGATTTGGGGCTGAACGTAGAAGAATAGGTTATGCAAACAGGCGTTTTAAAAAAAACATTTCAGAAAACGAGCTTATAACTCAATTTGATTCCATTTTCAAAAGCCTCGGATGCCCCTGGGAAACATTTTCAATTTAAGTAGAAAGGCCAAGAAGCTATCAGTTTAAGTGGGGACTCATCCTGATAGGATCAGGTGCAATGGGGGGGGGGGGACACCCATGGTTTAAGTGTTTAACATAATGGAAGCCGCACTTACTGGTGTACTTATGAGTCATCCAAACGAGAGGGCGATCACATTTGGGGACCGGCGTGCGGCTAGGTGGAAGAGTATCTCTGAACACAGTAGAAGGGTCCCGGTCACTGGGCTAGCGGGGACTTTCTGTGTCAAAGCTCTCAACATTCTCTGGGCATGGCCTTTCGCGAGCTGGAGTTCACTAATTGCTCACATTGTGCTTTGTTCCTATTTTCCCTCAAGCTGGGTTCTCCAGGTCCACATCTGGCAGGCACAGCGAAACCCTGTTGCAGCAGGTTCTGCTAACAGATGCACAGATGTTCTCAGCCTGGCTCAAAGCCCACCCTGCCCCACCCCGCATGGATTGTTCTCTCTGCGCAACCATTCCTGCATCGATCCTTTGCCCGGTGCCGCCCGCCACACAGGTGTTCGCAATTACAGTTAGGGCTCCGTTGCGGACTCCTCGGTTTGTTTTATAGACTGCCCCTTACTGAAAGCTTTGCTTGTATGATATGAAAAACCACAAAAGGATTTTGACACATCGGAGGTGGTTTGGCTTCCAGCTTCCAACAATGGCCGCTTCTTTTTCCTTCAGCGTGAAAGCTTGCAGCCTTGAAAGCGAGGCCCCACTTAAAGAACTTTGATACTGGTTCAATTCTCCCTGGTTAAGATCTCGATGGATGTGAGGCCAGAGAGACCGAGGTTAAATGGAGAGGGATGGAAAGCAAGATAAGAGCAGCTGGTGTTCATTAGTTAAAATCCAGGGTCACTGGCTAGAAAGGTAACAAGATGCCATGGGCGGGAAAAACTCAGAGCCTTCTTTCCAAACCCTTGACACAAAAATTCTTTTCCCAGTTGACCGTCCTGGCTGCCAGTTACACTGGGATTGTAACAACATTTTTACTTTCTGTACAACAAGGAAAAGCTTTGTAAATAAAATCTTAACATTAAAAAAAAAAAAAAGAATTCTTTTCCCGAGAAGTCTGCTTGCTCTGAGTGTGGGGCAGCCTGGGATTTATTGAGTAGAATTTTGCTACATGGACAGTCTCTCAGTAGGCAGAGTGCATGCTTGCGTTCGTGAGATCTTCATATGTAATATGAAACGAACAAAAGTCTGAATGGCACTAAGGGAAAATCCTAATAAGCTTCCATGCATCCTTAACACCTTTAGAGACATTATATCATATGGCCAAACCAAACTTCATTCAAACACTCATAACTTTCATATATACACTCTGTCCTGGGATCCAGAAACGTGACATGCCTTCCTCTGCCATAGTCTTTGTCAACCCCTTACACCAACGGCAGAAGTACAATATAATGGCGTTTGTTGTTGTTATAGACATGAAGGGGTCTGAACCTCAGGGAAGCTGGGAAATTTGCCTGGAGTCATAGCATTCTTCAGCATTAGAACCCCCTGTCAGTTATATTTAAATTCTCTCTACTACATAAAACTGCAAAGGCTTGCTCGACTGACTCTCCTTCAGCAAGGGTAAAAGCGGGAAAACAGAACTCCGCTCTGTGATGCTGCCTGTGTGAAAATTAAGGCAGACTGGGGAAGACTCCAGAAAACAGCCCGATAGTGGGTGAGCAGCAGCTCTCCAGTTTCTCCTACAGAACCCGGCAAAGGCAGTATTTAAACTAGAAACATTGTGGCTGAAAACCTTTTAGATCATTGTACTTACTTCTAACCTATTTATGAGAAAACTCACCAAAAAAAGAGGTTCAGGAACCTTGCTGGGGGATCATCCGATAAGATCAACAAAGGGTCTGATTAAAATCTCAGGTCCTCAGTTCCCACAGATGGAGGAGGGCATGCCTGGCTGACAGGAATTCTGCTGAGTCCAGACCTGATCAAGGACATATCGTATTCTTTGCATAGTTACGGCCTTATGAGAAGTAGCCCCAGGGTAATGGCATAGGAGAGGGATATTTTTAAAAGTTTAAAATTATTGTTATTAGTGTGTGTCTGTGTTCACACACACGCCCATGCATGCGTGCTCAAAGCCGTGCCATGATGCCTATGTGAAGGTCAGAAGACAACTTCGTGCGGTCATTTTTTTTTTTTTTTTGTCTTCTACCTATTTGCATGGGTTTCAGGGATTGAACTCAAGATTGCCAGACTTATTGCCTTTCTTATCAGTGATGGCGGTCCCCTCTTGTTTAAATCTTCCTAGCCTCTCTCCTGAAGGGACTGAAGCATGCCAACATTGTCCTTCTGCATGACATTGTTCACACCAAGGAGACTCTGACATTCGTGTTTGAATACTTGGTGAGTTCTCTAGGCTTTTCCAGCACAGAGGGGAAAAGGCCTGGTGCCTGTATAATGAATCTGTTAATATTTTATGGCATGATAAAACTTTCATTATGATGTGGAAGGTAGGATGGATCGTTGGACTAGGCAGGGCCTTGCTGCTCTGGCCAGCAATTAGTTCCACCTCTTTACCTGGATTTTGTCGGTCCTGTCCCCCCTTGCCACCAGGAATAGACTAGGATTCTGTATTTGCTTTCTCATAAAACTCTGTGCTTTTAAAAAGGCTGTTTGGGGCTGGAGAGATGGCTCAGAGGTTAAGAGCACTGGCTGCTCTTCCAGAGGTCCTGACTTCGATTCCCAGTAACCACATGGTGGCTCACAGCCATCTGTAGTGAGATCTGGTGCCCTCTTCTGGCCTTCAGGCAAACATGCAGACAGAATATTGTATACATAATAAATAAATAAATCTTTTCTTTAAAGGCTGTTGTAATTACTTATAGAACCTGGTTTGTTTTTTTTTTTTTTGGCAAAACGGAAAGATATAAAACACAAGATATTTAAAGGCCATATATCAGCCTACTAATGACTCAATTTGTACTTTTGAAAGGGGAAAAAAAGATCAAATGAGCAGAAAGAAATCCTGAGAGGAGTGTACTTGACCTGCCTTCAAGGATACTTGAAAAGTGAAGGTTCCCTTTGCTGTGTTCAGAACGAGTCACTCAAATGGAGTGTCTCTGTACCAAGAACGGGCTCCGATGTGCCAGCAGCCAGCTAGAAGACATGCTCTGTCTGCCTCACAGAAATCTGGCTATAACTCCTTTTATACTTTAAACATCCGCGTTTTTGTTGTGCCCCCTCGGGTACACAGTGTGATGTAGGATACTGTCCAAGCTCCCTTTAATCTAAACATCCGCGTTTTTGTTGTGCCCCCTCGAGTACACGGTGTGATTCAGGATACTGTCCAAGCGCCCTTTTGTCTAAACATCCGCAATTTTGTTGCGCTCGCTCGGGTACGCGGTGTGATGCAGGATACTGTCCAAGCGCCCTTTAGTCTAAATATCCGCGATTTTGTTGCGCTCGCTCGGGTACGCGGTGTGATGCAGGATACTGTCCAAGCGCCCTTTAGTCTAAATATCCGCGATTTTGTTGCGCTCGCTCGGGTACGCGGTGCGATGCAGGATACTGTCCAAGCGCCGCTGACCTCTGTCCTCTTTCCCTGCCATTCTATTTAGCACACAGACCTGGCCCAGTACATGTCTCAGCATCCCGGAGGCCTTCATCCTCACAACGTCAGGGTGAGTACTTTAAGAGCCAGGCTCCCCTCTGGCAAGAACCCTCATGGGTACAAAACAATCACTATTAAATATAACAATATAACAAAACAATTATTAAATTGTCTGCCTAACTATGTTTTGTGGGGGTTTATTATTGTTGTTAAAAGATTTATTTTTTAAAAATCGTATGTATGTGCGTACATGAGTAGAAACCAAAAAAGGGAACTCGATATCCTCATGTCGGAATTACAAATGGTTGTGTGTTGCTGTGTGACCGCTGGGACCCCAGCTCTCGTGCTCTACAAGAGCAGCCAGGGCTCAGAGCCAGTGAGCCACCTTTGGACAACACCACCTTTCCTTCTTAAACGTGGTAGTGTCCAACAGTTCTAATAGAGGAGGAGAGAAAGCAGGCATTCTGAGCGATTCAGAGGCGGAGTTCTGTCAGACACGTGGAGGAAACCGAGAAGATGCGGTAGCGAGATAGCATTGGTGTCTAGACTGGGTCTAGCCTCAGATCGCTGTGCTACGGTGAGCCGGATGCCAAGGGGCGTGCCAGCTGCTAAATAGAACGCTCGGAGGAAGACGGACTTTGAGGCTGGAGGATCACACATACCAGACACTGAAGTGCTGAGAAGGATGAAAACAAACAAACAAACAAACAAATAAATAAGAGCTCAGTAAGGAGCTGGAGAGCTGGAGACATGACTCAATCACTAAAAAAAAAAAAAGCACTTCTCTTGCCGAAGACCTGGTTTGGTTTCTAGCGCCCGCATAGCAGAGATCTGTAGCTCCATTTCCACAGGGTCTACCACCCTCTTCTGGTCTCTGTGGGTACTGCATGCAACTGGGACACAGCTGTACACAGAGGCAAAACGTTCATAAACATAAAATAAAAGGCTTTAGATTTCTATTAAAAAGTCCTGTCCTGTAGCTATGCAGAGAAGTAAATGTCTTCTTGCTTGTGCAATTATTTCTGTTACATTTTGTTTTCAACTTTGAATTTAAGGCTTTAAGATAATTTATGAATACAATGGTTCCTTTATTTCTTTTTCTCAAACTTAAAAAGTAAATAAATAAGCATCGTGTGTGTGTGTGTGTGTGTGTGTGTGAGAGAGAGAGAGAGAGAGAGAGAGAGAGAGAGAGAGAGAGAGAGAGGGCAGCTTTGTGGAGTCGATTCTCTCCTCCCACCTTTATATGGGTTCTGGGTATTGAACATAGGATTCCAGGCTTACACAGAAAGTACTTTACCTACTGACCCATCTTACCACGCCCCCCCCTTTATTTCTTAATACCATCTAAAATATATTTCCCTGTTGGGTCTTTTGGTATCATAGATTTAAAAGAGTTCATACTGGAACCCGGAAAATCACAACAAGTATAATAAACTCTATCATTTCCAAATCAACTTTGACCTGACATACCAAGTCATCTGTGTGTAAAGATGATATCTTTCACAGCTAAACCAGCTGCAATTGCTTCTAAGGAGACCTCAAGGTTTCACTGTAGATTTTAAGGAAGGGCAATTCCTTCAGTATCAAAGGAACAAGATGTTGGGAAAAGCCAGAATCCCTTTGTTTGGGATGTAGTCTACTTGGTTCCTTTGACCCTTCCTCCTCTTTCTGAATGGTTTCTCTCTCTCTCTCTCTCTCTCTCTCTCTCTCTGTCTCTCTTTCTCTCTCTCTCTCACTCATCTCTCAAGAGACATGTTCACTATATTCTTTTAGAGGGCCATTTTTGACTTAGAGATGAAATCAGCACACTGCCGTTCCTGTGTCCTGAGGGATGGTGTTCATCTCTTCCAGCTTTTCATGTTCCAGCTTCTGCGGGGCCTGGCGTACATCCACCACCAGCACGTTCTTCACAGGGACCTGAAACCTCAGAACCTGCTCATCAGTCACCTGGGAGAGCTCAAATTGGCTGATTTTGGTGAGTCGCCCTCAGGTCTCCTTCTGGTCTATGAACAATGAGTCTTTTGTCTGTATTTACTTGAAGCGTTGGCGAGGCTTGGCCTTTAAAAACTAGAGCCCAAGAACGCGATGCTGTGTTGGATGTCACATTGACATCCAGGAAACGTGAGGCAAGAGGAAGGGAGAGTGTGGAAGTTTTCTAGAATTCCATCAAGACATCTAGCCAGATGCCTCAAATAGGTCACTTTTGAGGTAGTGACACCTGTAGAATAGACTGTACTTAGGAGATAGCCCCATATCTAAGTGGTTGATGACAACTATATCAGGATAGATTACGGCTATCCCAGGATGGCAGAATAGAGAAGTTGATCCTAGAATGTAGCATGGACTCCTGCAGAAATAGAAATGATATTTGTTTTTTCACCCTTAAATGTCAACAACACCTTGACAATATTCCTAGCAAAGGACACAAACTTCCTCTATAACAGTGTCTTTCCTTTTATTCACAGATACACGATACAGAATGCATAAACACATACACATATATATGTGGTTTTAGATTTTATTCTCCTTTACAAGAAAGTAGTTAAGAGTCTGTTTTTGCTTATCGTTATATTCCTAGTGTGGTACTAACTGTTTAGTAAAAATTTTTTGAGACAGGGTCTCTCCATGTAGCCCTGGTTGACCTAGAACCCACTGTGTAGACCAGGCTGGCCTTTAACTGGCAGCCACCCTTCTGGTTCTGTCTCCCAAGTAAAAGAATTCCAAGTTAGCATCAGCCAAGTTAAGTTATTTCACTGCTACTGTAGAGACCCACAGTACAATGGAAGAGTGTTCTAGAAACAACCGCCCCTCAGGGCAGTCAGAGCTGTCGTGGCAACCCCAGAGTGCGTCTCCCCAATCTTCACTTGTCAAGTGGCTCCCGGTCCTTCAGATACTGCCCAAGTGCCTACTTCAGTGTAGTTATCACCTCTAGACCCACACAGCTCAGAGGGAATCTGAATCTACCACCCATCCGCTAAGGGCTTGACCTGGAAGTTCCACATCACCTCTGTCCATACCAAGTAAGCAAGAACTTAGTCACCTGACCACGCCTAGCTACACCAAAGGTCAAAATTAAGAACTCTTCTTGCTGCCGTACACGCAAACCTCGGGACAGTTGACAGCTTCTGGTGTGAGCACCCACCACTGACATGTTATCTTTCTTGTTGTCTACTCTGCCCTGTATTCTCCCCGTCCAGGGCCACCATGCCTCCCCAAAAGACCAGGATAACAAGCGCTGTCTCTATCCTCTTTGGACAGGTCTTGCTCGAGCCAAGTCCATTCCTAGCCAGACGTACTCTTCAGAAGTGGTGACACTCTGGTACCGGCCACCTGACGCCTTGCTGGGAGCCACCGAGTACTCCTCGGAGCTGGACATATGGTAAGAGCTAGTGCCAAAAAAAAAAAAAAACAAAAACAAAAAACAAAAAAAAAAAAAAACCGTGATGGTCGCCTTACCATCTGTGTTCCATTTTGAAACACTGAAACATGAGGTGCTTTGTAATACGTCTCACCTGATTTTTGCATTCTATGGATTTTATAGTTAAAAAAAAAGAGAAAGACTTGCCCAAGGCATCCTCTTTCCCCAGGTCTCTCTTCATCACACCCCTCCCCTTAGCTTTCCCCAATTTCTTTACCTTTCCCCTCCTTTAACTACCTGTTATCAGAGAAACAGACAAACATACATCTTCAAGCTATAGACAGGCAGACAGGTAGGCAAGCAGACAAGTAGTCAGACAGACAGACACAGGCACACACATAATAAAACTAATATTAAAATAACCCCCATCACTGGCTGAATGCGACCATAATTTGAGCCTGAGAACTGGAGGCTTGAAGATTCCTCGGGTGCAGTGGTGAGCGGGTGTTCTCGGACACTTGTCATCCGAGAGCAGAAATGACACGTTACGTGGGTCTTATACTTTTCTTATATATCGGGGGGGTTGGTGTACAACGCTGTAATCAGTGCTCTACTGTGTGGGTTCTGGGGACTCAATCTGCACCTGTCTAACTTAGCAACAGGCTCCTTCCCCCACCGAGCTATCTGCCAGCCCCCGCCCCACCCCCACTATTTTGCTCTTACTTCTAGAGCTTTCCCAGTTGTGAGGGGATAACAGTTAGATGATAACGACTTCACAGGTCCAACCAACTTCTCGACGGTAATAAAATATAGGGACCTTTCCCAAGGCCTTAGAAAACAGGCTTTGTATAAACGTGGGTTCTAGTTTTAAAAATCAATAATAGTGTTGTTCTTCTTCAGAATGTTATTTTTAAAATCCAGATGTTGACTTGAACGTGACAGACAGCATTTTTCTTTTTTATTCTGGTAACGGAAAGATTTTTCAACGTTTATTAAAGATAATTACTTCACTCCCCATTCCCTTTTCTCATTCCAAGATCTCTCTTGTGTCTTTCCTCACAAACGCATGACCTCTCTTTCTTTAACACGCGTAAGAACACGCGGATAGATAGGCAGGCAGGCAGACAGAGATATATATACCCTAAATACATAAACACTGCCTTCTGAGTTTATTCAGTGTTGCTGGTTATGTGTATGATTTCAGGGCTCACCACTCAATTAGTATTGGGTAACCAATTAGGGAGTTCATCCCAGGGGAGGGTTAATTTTCCGGCTCCCAGGATACCTTAGCCGCCTGTAGTTCTTTGTAGGAGTGGGGTCCTGTGAGATCTGCCTGTTTCCTGTTAGCATTCTGTTGGTGTTATCCTCAGTCACGCTTTGTTTCAGCAACCCTGTTATTGAAGTGGTGGGGGTATACCTTCCCTGTCATTTCTAGGAGACTGGTCCTCTGGCTCTTACAACCTTTCTGCTCCCTCTTCCTCCATGAGCTTTAGGTGTAGGGGTTGTGTTGTAGATGTATCCACCGGGTCTAGCACCCCTGGCCAGCTGTTCTCTGCTTTTTTTTTTTTTTTTTTTTTTTTTTTTTTTTTTTTTTTTTTTGCAGCTGTGGTTCTCTGTAATGGTCTGTGTTTTGCAAAGAGAAGCTGCAGTTGTTTGTGGATCTGGGGATAAGTACTTAGGATGCAGTTAAGAATGATGTTGCTTTGATAAGATAAGGAGAGCAGTGTCTCCTCTAAGACCCACGGCCTCTCTAGCCTTGATCATTGCCTAGGTTTCCAGCGCCAGGCATGATTTCCCTTTCTAATAGGCAGGCCTTAAGTCCAATCAGAGAGTTGCTGGTTACTGCCAGGAAATGCACACTGCTATCGTACCCTTAGGGATGGTTTGTCCTGCTGGTCAGTGTTATGGCTCACAGGCAACACAGCTGGCTGGGACTGACTGCCGGTTGCTTCCTTCCCTTGAAAGCTCACACAGCACCTTCTGGAAGTGGGAAAGCTAGTCCTTGGAAGAGGAGGCTTTTCGGTCAGCTCCAGCCCGGATCCTCTGGGTCCTGTATCTGAAGTGCACATCAGTGATAGATTATTTTAAATTAAGCAGGTGATTTTTAAGCAGAGTTAAACTTTTAGATTTCCCAAAGAATTTCTAAAAGTGGAGACATCCCCCGACCCCAGTGTGACTCGGTATGGAATTCTGATACTGGGCTCCATTTCTAAGGCTGTCATCAGCTACTCAACTTCTCTGGGGTTGTCTCCCACACTGCTCTGCAGGTCCGACTTCAAAGGCCTGCAGCAGGCGCAGGCGCACTCTGCTCTTAACGATGCCTTTCTGCTTCTGTTTCACGGGCAGAGCAGAGCTTCTACCCATCCATCTTAAACTTGGTTTTATTATAAACTATTTGAAACAATGAGATGTGTGTGTGTGTGTGTGTGTGTAACATATATAGGTAGATAGGTGATTCTCAACTCAATTGGGATGATACTATGCCCCAGGGCCCCAGGGGACATTTGGTAATGTCTGGAGACACCTTTGTTGCACACTGTGTGTTTTAATCATGTTCACACCCCCAGCTCCCTTACCACCGCTCAGACTCACTTCCCCAACTTCCCTCCTTATCTCACTTACTCTTTTAATAGCTCACCATGCCTAGTTCACGCTGCCTACGTACGTGGTGTGATGCTATCCCCTGGACTAGGTCAACTCTAGGGCCACAGCTTAAAGAAGACTGGCTTTCCCTACCCCAGCATCCATCAACTGGATACTCAGCTCAGCTAGGGTTGGAGACTCACGAGCCCTACCCTCTCCGTCACTGGCTTAACCTTGTACAAGTCCTGTGACCTATCAAATCTGTATCAAGCTTCCATAAACGCCTGGTCTGTTTCTAAGTTCTCTACTCTGTCGCACTGAGGTCAAATTTATCCATCCTCAGATTGGAGTATTAATTTCCATAGCTTTATAACAAGAATTCGTAGTTTGGAGGACAAGTCTCAGCCTTCAAGAGACTCTACAGAGGCCAGGGAGAAGGCTTAGTGGGCACGGTGCTTGCTACGCGAGCTTGAGAAAGTGTTATAAAGCTATGGAAATAACAAAGGTTTGCTGGCATAACCCTGTCCTGGAGCTCACTCCGTAGACCAGGCTGACCTCAAACCCACTGAGATCCACCTGCCTATGCTCCTGAGGGCCGAGATTAAAGGTGTGTGCCATCACTGCATGGCTATTCAAAACACCTTTTGTAAAATCACATTTTTCTAAGTGGGCTACAGAGACAAATACATTCAGAGACATCATACCTAACTCCTACTGAACCATAGGCAACGGATTTGAATGAAAGCCCAGTTCTCACAATCACTACCTCAAAGAAATCACACACACACACACACACACACACACACACACACACGCTGGATTCTTCTGGAGTGCAACCTGGGAATGTTTTCCTTTAAGGCGTTTGTTAAGGGTGGGAAATGCAGTTCAGTTGGTAGAGAACCGGCTTAGAATGGACAGAACTTTCAACCCCCAGCACAGGTGGTAGTCCTGTGAGCCCAGCTCTAGGGAGGGAGGAACAGGGGAGGGTCTGGAGTTCAAGGTCGGCTCCAGCAACTCAGCAAGTTTGGGGCCTTCCTGGGTGCTGGGAAACACCCCTAAATCCTCTGCAAGAGCCATCTTTCCAGCTCTCCAAAGCAACTTTTTAAAAACTGACCCCCCCCTGTTTGTTTATTTATTTATTTATTTGTATAATTTATCGATGTATCTTATCTAGATCTTAAGTTCTTTATATCACTCTCTACTAAAAAAGAACTTTGGCTCTTGGAGGAATGATCTGATTTTAAGGTAGGAGCAGGGGAGGATAAAAGGGATCTTGAACCAAAATGTTTTCTTACAAGATGATACAAAATAAATGGAGGCATGTCCAAAGGACATGGGCAGTAGTCTGACGACGTTTCCTCTGCTCAGATCTGGAACACTTTTAACATCAAAGTAAATTATGAGGGAAATTAATTATAGCCTAGCGAGAAATGAGTCTATACTGAGGACAGCTGGGAAGAGAAGTCCCACCCATCCCATCCCACCCCCACAGTAGAATTCCAACTAATGACAGAAGAAACAAACAAACAAAAAACAGTAGCAAACCACCGTCTCCCAACCAATACGGTAGCACTCGGTTGAAGCAAGGTTCACTGCTGTTTAACTAAAAGGGAAAGAGATGTTCGCTGAGGGAGAGAGACATTTCCACAACACAAAGCACAGCGTCACAGATCACACGTCAATTATAAAGAGCTTGCAGTAACTTTATAAGGCAGAGAAACCTGGCAGGCCACACATTAACAGCAGCAATTAAAGGAACTCTGATGAATAAAGGAAAGACTGACTTGTTCTTCCTACTAAGATATACTGAGACCCCAATGTTACGTCTGTGGTATTCTTGGAAGAGGAAAGTCTACCCAACGCCAACCACGAGGAAGTATCAGATAAGCCCAACTTAAGGAACAGTCTACTAAAGCAATGGGCCTGTAATCTTTGGAAAAGTAAAGGTGAAACGTTTAGTTTTCCTTGGTTTCAATTATTTTTCTTGTGGTGGTGCTGGGACTCGAACCCTGCAGGCCTTGTACGTGCAGACAGTCTACCAGCATTCCATACCCAGCTCTGAAATCAGAATTTTAGAAAGCAAAGACAAAGCCGGGTGGTGGTGGTGCACGTCTTTAATGCCAGCACTGTGGGATCTGCCTGATGAGTTGGATCCAAGCTGAGAGGTGGTGGAAGAGCGGAGGAACGTTTTACCCAGCGTCCTCCAGCTTGACTGGAACTTGTTTTAACGGGTGAGATTTAAACGTGCAAAGGAGAAAGAAGAAAAAAAATTTGCAATAGAAGCTAAATAGTAAAAGCTGACAATAGTGAAGAACAGCTCGCAGGGAACCTCTAGGGTAGCTTTTATTAATCTGAAATAGATCTCTATAACCTCAAATTTGAAAGTATATACCAACTTAGAGTATTTGAGACTTACTGCTTCCTTAGTGTAGAAGGAGATACAGTGAACAGGGCTCATTAGGACTGCTTAAAACGTTTTTTCTAAACAGTAAGCACACGGACACATACACACCGTTGAATTTAAGTTGTACACACACACACACACACACACACACACACACAGAGTTAAAGCTAGCTTATAGTCACACATAAAGTTAAACAAAAAGCGAGCGAGAGGAATCTGGCTTTTTCATCTCCGATTCCCATTTTTGTAACAAGCAGGCAGGGCGTTTAAAGAAAGAGAGAGTAAACAGACATCGCAGGTCTTCGCAGCAAAGAAAGAAGCGGAGAAATGAAGTCGCCAGCGAACGAGAAAGCAGATTTGTTGCAGGTGGGGAGAGAACAGATCTGCCATAGGTGGGGTCCCTTGATGAAATGTACACCTCAGCAGGCCCTGTCAAGGTATACCATCACGCAAACATGCCTCATGCAGCAGAGCCAGCCTAAGGGTAATTTTTAAAAGCCATAGCGAATGGTAACTACTCTGGCCGTTGGCGCGAACCTTTGTCTAGGGCTAGAACCTCACAAGTCTGAAGCTCCTTCCTCCCTGTCTTAACCTCACACAAAACGGTGGTGGTAATGTGGTTGCCCTTAGCACAGTTGGCAGTTAAGGGATCTGATCTGTCCTTAGCTGGGAGGAGGGGATTTTACCAATCCAGTCATAGCTGGTATTGTGCGGAGTATCACAGCAGACAGGGAATTAGAATGTGGGTTGTGGGTCCCCGCGTGCCCTAGGGCGCCCGCCCTTTGGAAAGCCTGGCCATCAGGAAGTCAAATGTTGGGATATCAGCACATGGCGGGTGAGGACCGTGGGAGAGAGACCTTTGCGGCCAGTGGGTCCAAACCCCAGCGGGTGACAAATAGGCCATACAGACAGCTTGAGCGTGGAGTTTATTGAGGTAAAGGGAATGGAGAAAGGCAGAGAGAACGAGAGAATGGCAAAGAGAGAGAGAGAGAGAGAGAGAGAGAGAGAGAGAGAGAGAGCTGCCTCCTCAGAGAAATAGCGGAAAGGAAGAAGAGGGAATAGGCAGAGCTTGTCTCTTAGAGGGACCATTTGCACCTGCATGCAGACTAGGACCCTGGGCTGGCCTGGGTGCATCCTGCCCGCTGACAGGGCAGGCAGGCATCCTGCCTGAATCCTAGCAGAAACACAGAATAGGATGGCAGGTTTGGCTAGTGAACTGCCTGTTCACTTTCAAGTCATTGATGAAAACCCGGAGATTTATTTACATGCTCTCCTCTTCCTCTCACGGTCTCCCTTTCTGGGTGATAAGAAAAGGGTTGATCAGAGAGGAAGAAACAGGATCGGAGGGGGATTCGATCCTGCTAAGTCCCCGTGCAGCCCTCCAGCGTTGAACTGAGTCTTTGTAGGGAGCAGAGGACAGGCAGCTCCACTGGGGGGCGCTGGTGGCTTCATGGTCAGTAGGGGTCCAGGGCAGAGCCAGTGTTCTCTGGTCTCCCAACACTTTCTCCTTCTTGCCTTTTTCCCTGTCCTTTTAGGCCTGGAAAGGTCCTCGTTAGGGAGAAAGTTACATACTTTATGGGGCAATTTGTTTGCTTTTGAGGGCAGAACTATATTAAAATGTACATAACATAAAACAGTGTTTGACCATTTTAAATAACAATTCAGCGGCATCCACACATTTGCCTTGTGTGGCCACCATCTCTGTCCATCTCTAGAACCTTTCATGAGCCTCACATTGAAACTGTACCCACGAGACTGTAAATTCCCACCGACTTTCCCATCAGTCCCTGGGAATCACTGTTCCGTTTTCTGCACGTCCATGAAGCTGGCTCTTCAAAGTGCTTCACATAACTGACGCTGGGATCATACAATCCTTCCGTGTCTGGCTTCTTCATTTAGCATAATATTTTCAAGGTTTACCCTAGTCTGCTACCCTGAGGGTTTTATTAAGATTTGCTTTTATTTGTGTATGACGTATGTGCATATCCATGGAGACCAGAAGGGGATCTTGGATCCCCTGGAGCTGGCGTTATTAGTGGTGATGAGCAGCCCAGTGTGCGTTCTAGGAATAGAACTTGGGTCCTCTGTAAGAGCGGCCAGTGCTCTAACCACTGAGCCACCTCTACGGCTCCTAGCACACGGAGTTTTCAGGATGGCTTGATTTTGAACCACAAGGGCCTCTCTTTGGTGCAGACTTCAGGTGGCTGCTGGCTTTCCAATTACAGGAAGCCTATCACTCCTTCATTCTCCACTGTCAGCTTCCTTGCCGCAGACTTTCGAATACAAGATGCGGCCCAAGGAAAGTAACTGGAAATTCCGTGTGATTGCCACACATCATGTCGCTCCAAATTAACTTCAACAGTAGAAGATGAAGTACGGACTCATTTCTCCCAACCGAATTTTTATATGCTATGCTCCTTGCATCTCTGGGAAGCTAAAAACAAACAAACAAACAAACAAACAAAAACTCCGAAGATGGTTTTCTTCCCCCAGGGGACTGCCTAAGGAATCTGAGGAATCTTTTCTGGAAGGAATTCATTCACGCTTAGAATAGAGAGAAAAAGATTCGGAAGATAGCCAGAAAATTCAGAAAACATTGGAGCTGTTTGTTCTAGCTTGACTAAAGAACCACATTGGGAGCCACAAGCTGACAGCTGCCAACTTGCGCTTCCAGGAGGATGTACTTACTGTTTAAGGTCACCTGCTCTTGGTTTCCGGCTGCCACCTCAATCACAGGGGCTGCCATCCCCCCCCCCCACTCCAGCCCCCAGAATCCCCATAGACTGAAAACCACCGGATAAGAAGAGCAGGGGTAAGGAGAATCACAAACATAATGACCAAAAACAAAAACCAAAGAATCAAAGGCAGTAGGAGCTGGCTCCTTAGCCGGACCTGGATGTGGAGAAAATCTGGGGTGAGCAAAATAGCTGATAGTTTCAAGACCCGTTCTGTTTTTGTTTGCTTGTTTTTTTAATATTTATTAATTTATTATGTATTCTGTTTTGCGTGTATGCCTGCAGGCCAGCAGAGGGCACCAGACCTCATTACAGATGGTTGTGAGTCACCATGTGGTTTCTGGGAATTGAACTCAGGACCTTTGGAAGAGCAGGCAATGCTCTTAACCTCTGAGGCATCTCTCCAGCCCCTGTTTGTTTGTTTTGTTGGGCTTTTTGAGACGGAGTTTCTCTGGGTAGCCTTAGCTGTCCTGGAACTCACTCTGTAGACCAGTCTGGCCTTGAACTCAGAGGTCTGCCTTGACTCTGCCTTCCAAGTGCTGGGATAAATGGCCTGTGTCACCACGGCAAGGTTTTTAAGACTTGTGATCTTAAGCTTAAGAAGCAAATGAAAGTTAACATGATTATGAAAAACAAACTGCATAACAGGACAATGGACTTGGGTTGTTTTCAGAACAACTATTATACCTAAAAATGCCTTTCATCTTTAAAACTTTTAACTCAAACTCACTAAGTGCAATACTCATGTAAGTATTTAAGCACTGGCCTCTTTGTTTTAAAGGAAGCATTAGATAAAATAATTAAATATTTATTCGAGAATGGATGGTACTTAATGGATCATTCTGGCGCCAAAACATAATTGACTTGGGATTTTGTTTGTCTTACGTTTGTAAAGCATATATAAAAACATACATGTGTATAACATATTGCATACTTATGCATGTAACTGTATATGTACTATATATGTGTATCAGTAGCCTTAGATTCTTGATTTGTTAGATAAAGGTTACAAGCTGCCTTAACTCGCAAATGGAGAATTTTCATTAAACACCAGCGTTTTATCTCTTTAACATGAAGACCCTGTGCTACTTTGCAGTACTTACACAACGGCCCGAATGTTCTAGGTCTTGCCAAAGTGCACTTTTATGCAACTTTGTACATCATCCCTATGTAAATGGTAACAGATACCATGAAATTGTCTAACAGAAGGCTTCTTTCTTGGCTTCCCACAGCCACAAGTATAAAAAGCAGCACAGGTAATGAGGGGAGTGTGGTTCAGTGATCCAGTGCTTACTTAACATTTGAGATGCCCAGGTTTGGCTCCTAGATACCATGAAAAAGAGACATTTTGTTTCAGGCAATGAAAGCTTTTTTAGGAGGATGGGGAAAAAGAGATGAACTATATATAGGCTTACACCTAGAAATAACTGTATTGGGTTATTTTGTTATGGTGGTGGTAGATTTGGGATGGGGGTTGAGAGTGTTTTTTGTTTGTGTTTGTGGTTTTTTTTTTCAACTCTCACTCCCCCTGAAGCCCCCAACATGTCCCTCCCACCCTCTCTCATCCTCTCTGAGAGCAATCGCTGTTTCACGTCCAGGAGGCGTGAAATGTTCTTCCCTGTCCTCCAGCTCTGACATTCTTTCCGCCTCCTTCTCCTCCGTGTCCCCGGAGTCTTAGGGTGAGGGGGAGTTTGACACTGGTATCCTGTTAAGGGCGGGCACGTGAAGGCTGTTTGGTGATGATATTAGCCAGTTTTGCTCCTCTTGCCTCATCCCCTACTGGACCAGTACTAGCAATGGTTTTAGCTACAGGCTTTCGTGATGTGTGTTGTGCTTTCCTGTCGCTTTAAGGGACAAGCCACGCCCACTTTCATTACCTCTGACCTGCCTTTTCTGGGCCCTTCCTTTTCTGCTTCCTTGACGTGCCTGCCTGCTTTTTATTATAAGGAAGACCTGGGAATGTTATGGTTTTGGTCCCTTTAAGAGACAAGCCACACCCATTCCCCTCCCCATCCGCTGAGGCAGGCAGATCTTCAGCTTCCAGCCTGAGCTCGCTCTCTTTTCCATCTTCCTCTCGGAGAGGCAGCTTTGCTTCTGCCTCTCTCCCCACTTCTCAGCTTCCCCCCTTCTCTGTCTCTTTCTCCTCTTCTCTCTGGGACCGGCAGCCATTTCTGCCTGGGACTGGCTGCTCCCAGAGCCCGCAGCCTGCCACCACATGGCCCGCTGCCACCATTTGGGACCTATAGCATTTCTGCTGCCTGCTGCCGCGGGGATCTTGGAGCATTTTTTAAAAAAGAACAACAATGTGTGTTCTCTCTGTGTGCTGTTCTTTTACAAGGAGACAAGAAACAAAAAGAATAGAAATCAGTATTTCTTCCTTTCTTTTTTAAATGTGAGACAAGGTCTCACTCTGTACTCTAGGCTAGCCTGGAATGTATTATATAGCTGTGGCTGGACTTGAACACGCAGCAATCCTCCAGTCTCAGTCTCCCTAGTGCTGAGCCACGCCCCCCAAGAACATAGATATTTAAACATAAATAATAAGAAACTTTAAAATGACAGTAATTCTAAAAGCCCACTCAAAGGTGTTCTTTACCAGACACAGCCTTCACTTGTCTGATCAAAAATATTTGATCCCATTTAAAATTTCTCCATATAAGCAAAAACTGATTTAGAAAATTTATTCTGATTTTTTTTTCAATCAGAATAAAATAACTTATTTCTGGAGGGGTGGAGAGAGAAAGAGCCGCCAAGCTCAGTCTAATCCATGTACCTACAAAATCCTAAGAATGATCCAGTGTATTAAACCCAAACAAAGTAACGAGCCATAAAAGTACTTTAGTCTATGTACCATCAGATACAGTTTCATTACAATCTGTCTCTTAACCATCTCCTATCCTCAGAAAAAACACAAGAATGAGTTTTAGATTTAGTTGTCGAGAAATATGCTTTCCCCTACATGATCATTAAAAAGCAAATTAAAGAGAGTGTGTCTAGAGTCTACAGAAAACATGAAAACTTGTGTATGGATAATACTTAAGACTAACTCAAATGAACCTTATAATCCATATTTAATACTATGATCATTTATAGAAAAATGTTTTACTTAAAATGTCTCCCTTATTGGGCTGGAGAGATGGCTCAGAGGTTAAGAGCACTGGCTGCTCTTCCAGAGGTCCTGAGTTCAATTCCCAGGAACCACATGGTGGCTCACAACCATCTGTAGTGAGATCTGGGGCCCTCTTCTGGTGTTCAGGCAGAACACTGCATACATAATAAATAAATAAATAAATAAAGAATGAATGAATGAATAAAAGGATAAAAAAAAGTCTTCCTTGTTATGGCACACAAGAATGGCAGAATAAATAAGGGAGGAACTGGAGAGATGACTCGGAGGTTAAGAGTGCATAGTGCTCTTTCAGGGGTCTTGGGTTCCATCCCCAGACCTACATGGAAACTTACGACCATGTATAACTTCAGTTCCAGGGTATCTGATGCGCGATTTCATGCCTCCATAGGCACCAGACACATATTTGGTGGACATACATCCATGCAGGTACTCAGACATACACATAAAAAAAATCTTTAAAAAATAAAATCTTGCAGAATGAATGTTAGCGAGTGAAGGAAACCTACAAAGAGGAAGGTCTGCTTCATTGTAAACCCCTAGGAGCCAAATGGTTGAGAGAGCGAATCAGACATACTTAACAACATTCTTCTGGCAGGAGTCAAAAGCAAGCCATCTGTATAATTGTAGAGCCACTTAGGAGCCCAGCACTGACGACTCCTGGTTCCTTTATGGCTTATTTTAAGACTTGCCGCATCATCAGCCTCTTAATATAGAGGGCGAAGCCATGGGTTAGCTCACCAGAGAATCTGAGTCAAATTCTGACTCTGTAGAAGTTTTAGGAGTGCCTAGACCAATTGATTTGGTTTAAAAGTTCCACATTTTTACATATACAAGCATGATATCTTAGAAAGTAATCTATGCTTAATTAAATGTATAAGTACTCTTCCAGTAAGGAGGAAATAAAGTTTGACCACATCATAATAGGATTTGCAAAGTGTGTGTGTGTGTGTGTGTGTGTGTAAGAGAGAGAGAGTAAGGGTTGCAATGTTTTCTCCTCCTGATAGTGCCTCCCAAAGACTAGGAGTATAGGTGTGCACCCTTCAAACATTTTTAAGGTTTTAATTGACACAGAATAATTGTATGTAGTTATGAAGCAACACGCTTTTCTCTCTTAATGGCACATACACTAGCATCTTATGCTGATAGCATCTTAGGTTTAATGGTTTAAATTGGGGATTCGGGGCTTTCCCACCCCACAGAACAAGGAGTCGGTGAGCTTGGGTGACCTAAGGTTTGTAACTGGAACCTGCTTCTGAGTGTTACTAGCTGAATATCTGCTTTTACTCTCCTCGTTTAGAAACTTTCCTGGCTCTTGGTTTTTCGTAACACGTGGCCCCTATTTAAGAGTATCCCAAGCATTTCTCAGAAGGAGACATTGTAGATGTTAGGTTTTATGTGAGCAGGCTCCTTATAAATATCTCGCTTCCTTTGCTAGGGGCGCCGGCTGCATCTTTATTGAAATGTTCCAGGGTCAACCTCTGTTTCCTGGGGTTTCCAACATTCTGGAGCAGCTGGAGAAGATCTGGGAGGTAAGACAAAAATTCCTTATAAGAAAAAAAAAAATACCTCCATTACAAACTTGGAGTCAGATTTGCCTTAGAGACGATTGAAAGAATCCATCTGCTCGGGATGCTGAGCTGCACTTAAGGAGGCAGAGACTTGTTTGTGACAGAATTGAGCTGCTTCGGGATGGTTGGGGGGGGGGGGTGAAACTCCCTGCCGTCCCACGCCAGCCTATAAGCTGCTCCACTGAAGGCATTTGGGTCTCCTGCTTCCTGTTATTAGTAGTATTTTCTCAGTTCTCAGCAGCCTTTTCTGTCCCGGCTCTACCAGCCTTCACTTTAATTCTACTACAGATTTGGACTGAATCTTCACCAACAGGAGACAGGACACCGAATTTTTCTAGAACCTCATAAAATGCACTTCCCATGTTAGGTAAGGGAAGTATAGAATTTGTCATGCCCATGCCCAAGAGCATGATGCCTAAAATGTTAAAGACCATAATGTGTGCACATATATGTATGAATGGGTGTGTGTAGGGTGTGCATATGTGTGTGTGCATGTGCATATGAATGTGTGTGTACTCGTGTGTTTTTATGAATGTGTGTATAAATGTGTGCATGCATGTCTATAAATGTGTGTGCATGTGCATATAAATGTGTGTGTACTCGCGTGTCTGTATGAATGTGTGTGTATAAATGTGTGCAAGCATGTATGTCTGTATGAATGTGTGTGCACGTGTGTATAAATGTGTGCAGACATGCATGTCTGTATGAATGTGTATGAATGTATGTGTATGAATGCATGTGTGCATGTGTGTATAAATGGGTGTGTTCACATCTGTATGAATGTGTGTGCATGTATGTGTATGAATGTATGTGTGCATATGTGTATGCTTCCATTTATTTCTTTATTATTTTCTCTATTTGCACTCTGATGTGCTTTGCTTTTCTTTGCTCTGTAGTCAGTGATATAGTCATACTGTATATTTATCCCCTCTTTTTTATGATTTTTCCTATTTTGGTAAAGTATACCTAAAACTTGCCAGGTTGGTCAATGTGTACCAAGTTACAAATAGATTTGATGCATTAAGTTTGGCCATCAATGCCTAATAGATTGTAGGTAACCATAGTGCTCTGTATATTTTTTAAAGGCAAGAGAGGCTATTAATTTTTTTTAATCACAAAGAAATGAATGACCAATGTTAGCCAAGCAGGGGTGGTGCACGACTTTAATACCAGCACGTGGGAGGCAAAGGCCAGCAAATCTCTGAGTTCAGGACCAACCTGGTGTACAGAGCGAGTTTAAGGATAGCCAGACCTACACAGAGAAACCCCGTCTTGAAAAAAACAATGCAGGGGCTGGAGAGATAGCTCAGTGGTTAAGAGCATTGGCTGCTCTTTCAAAGGTCCTGAGTTCAATTCCCAGCAACCACATGGTGGCTCACAACCATCTGTAATGAGGTCTGGTGCCCTCTTCTGGACTGCAGGCATACATGCAGACAGAATATTGTATACGTAATAAATAAATAAATATTAAAAAAAGAAAAAAAAACAATGCAGACTAACAGCAAGAAAAGAAATGACCAAGCCGGGTGATGATGGCGCACGCCTTTAATCCCAGCACTCGGGAGGCAGAGGAAGGCGGATCTCTGTGAGTTCGAGACCAGCCTGGTCTACAGAGCTAGTTCCAGGACAGGCTCCAAAGCCACAGAGAAACCCTGTCTCGAAAAACCAAAAAAAAAAAAAAAAAAAAAAAGAAGAAAAGAAAAGAAATGACCATTGTTTGAGAAGACAGATAAATGTATCCTGATATTAACTGTACACAGTGCAGACTTCACCTCAGACTATAGGACGACTCCCTGGGTAAGGGCGGTTGTTGCCACACCTGAGAACCACAGCTCCATCTCCCAACACCATGGAAGAGAGAACTCCCACAAATTGTCCTCTGACTTCCACACACAACCACAATGCACATAATAAATGGAATTTTAAGACAATCACATAGTACCCAATAAGCACTGTGGAACAATGAAAATAAAAGGAGATGGGAAATGTTACTGTTTTAGCCATTAAATGTTACCGTTCACTACAGTCAGCCCTGTGGCGCTGTGGGGCCAGCATCTCTGCGATCATTCCCAGCACTTTTGAATCATCCCAAGCAAAAGCTTTGCAGCCATAAGCACAGTCCTGTCTAGCCTGCCCAACTCAGCCCCTGAGAATCTCTCGTCTGCTTTCTGTCTCTATGAATTTGTGAAATAGCACACACCTTACACCACTGGACTTACATAGTGATAGTCTTTCTGGGTCTGGCTTATTTCACGTACTATGTTTTCAAGGTTCATTCATGTTGTATACGCATCAAAGTACTTTAACTGGGGTTTTTATCAGTTGCGAGGCTTCCTTGTCTCCTGATGAAGATAAAAATGTACCACGAGGCACAAAGACATTGCAAATAAGTTAATCACTAATATTAAACTTTATTTTGGCCACCTGGAGGATACTTTGGGAAACCTAGGACAAAATAGGAAATATTTATTCACAAATAAACAGGTTGTTTTCAAGCCAAGGGACTTTTTTCTTTCTCTTTCTTCCTCTCATTCTTTTGTCCTTCCTTCCTTCCTTCCTTCCTTTCTGTCTTTCTTTCTTCTTTCTTTCTTTCTTTCTTTCTTTCTTTCTTTTGTGTTGTAGTTTTGTTTTGTTTTGAGACAGAGTTTCTCTGTGTAGCCTTGCTTGTCCTGGAACTTGTTCCGTAGTCCAGGCTGGCCTTGAACTCACAGAAATCCAACTGCCTCTGCCTTCAAAGTGCTGGGATTAAAAGTGTCTGCCACCACCACGCAGCCAAAAGGCTTTTTCTTAGGAAGAGAGATAAATGTTACTTTGAATCATACTATTGGATACTATAACATCATCTCTGCTGGAGGTGATTAATTCATGGTTTTTCTTGCCACTTATTAGACATGGATATGGACAAAGCTCAAAAGTACCTCTTAAGTTTTAGTTTTCTCATCTATAAGATGAGGTTAATCATATGATTTTGTAACCCTGATATGGGACTTATTAAGATGAAATGTATAGTAAAACCAGAACACTGTTTTGTAAATATTTGTAGGACTGGAGAGATGGCTCAGTGGGTAAAGGCCCCTGTTGACAAGGCTGGAGGCCTGAGTTCAATCCCTGGGACCCACATGGTGGAGGAGGAGAGCTGACTCTTATGGGTTGTTCTCTCTCTCTCTCTCTCTCTCTCCCTCTCTCCCTTCCTCCCTCCTTCTTTATCTCTCTCTCCTTCCTTCTCTCTCTCTCTCTTTCTCTGTCTTCAGTGCTGCTACTTCTTGTCCATAACCAAGAGAGAACCAAGTAGTATCACTAGTCTTCACCCTGCAATGGCCCTTGAAGGTTTTTTTTTAACCTAGATATGTAATATTTATTGGACATTAACCATATAAAAATATCCTTTGGTGACTAAGAGAACAAGCAACAAGGGACAGGAAAAAAGGGAATATAAAAAATGTGTTTTGTAGTCAGAGCAGAGTGAGGAATGACACCTCGGTGAAACAGATGTGAACCATGGAAACTGAGTACGCAGTAAAAGGACGTATATGAAGATAGCTAATATAAACCATAATGCTGAAGTGAGGCGTGCTGTTAGAATGTTTAAAAAATATCCTATTTGAAAAGAATTTAAGTATATCCATAGGTGCTATTGCTGTTTGGAGAACTGTATATAAAGTGAGTTTTCAAAAGCATTTGGCGCCATTAAACAATCACACGCTTCAAAAACAATCGCTTTGCCATTCTTTGGATTTAGCACAGCACTCAGAAATCAGAGAAAGCGGGTACTAGATGTTTCCCTGGCACTCTAGCTGTTGGTCCTCGGTGACCACCGCTGGCACGTGAGGGGTATTTCTGCAACATAACTATGGAGGATGCTGTGCGTTGGACATAAGGCACCAAGAAACAAGCACTGTGGCAACACAAGTGTCTTAATGAATCAGCCCAGCATATCCTGCCCAGAAAACCTATCCATGCCTGTCTTCATCATCAGCATACTAAAGTAATCCAGAGACTTTATTTGACATTTATGACAACTTATTACAAATTTAAATCAAGTGAGCATATAAAAAAAAATACTGGCCTGGAGTCAGAACTATACGTTCTGAACATAGCTCTGACTTTGGGTATAATGAAGAATATGTCCATGCAAACTCTCTGAGTCTCACAGTGGGCTCTGTGCTCTGACTCTGGGAAGCTATGGGTCCTGCAGACAAAAGTCAAAGAGAATATTGTAGCCTCTATCACCATCACCATCATTATTAAATATTGTTGCTGTTGTTGTTGTTTTGGTTTTTTGATAAAAAGGTTTCTCTTTGTCCTAGAACTCACTCTGTAGACCAGGCTGGCCTCAAACTCACAGAGATCCACCTACTTCTGCCTCCCCAGTGTTGGGATTAAAGTCATGCACCACCACCACCAGGCTCTCCTATCATTTTTTAAAAGATTTGTCTTGTGTGTGTGTGTGTGTGTATGTGCGCATGCAGATATGTGCACATGAGTGCCCGTGGAGGCCAGAAGACAGTGTCAGATGCCCCAGAGCTAGACAGAGTTGTGAACTTCCTAGTGTTGGTGCTGGGAACTGAACCCAGGTCCTCTGGAAGAGCAGCAAGCTCTCTTAACCACGGAGCTCTCTCCCTAGCCCCAGTTCCCATACTTTTAAATCATAGCATTCTCTGTACATTGGGCTTTCCCCTTTAGTTAGTTACTTCTGGAGTCTGCATAGCTGCATAGCTCACTGTTAGCTTTGGCCCCATCCCAGGAAGACAGCTCTGCGTGGCTTACAATGTGCTGTAGCCCGATTCACTTAATTCAAGCAGATCTCCTATTGTATCTACAGTTTTGCATTCCGAGGAAAACTAGACAAAAGTGCTACCCTCGGTGACTTGGTTGTGGTGTGTGTGTGTGTCTGTGTGTGTGGGGGGGGGGGGCGGGGGGTGAGGTCAGAGGACAGCTTGAAGGAGCCAGTTCTCTTCCTACCAGGTAGGTTCCCAGGGACCAAACTCAAGCCATCAAACTTGGGAAGCCAGTTCCTTTACTTGTGGAGTCTTCTCCACGGCCCAACTTTGCTGCGTTATAACAGAACTATCTCTCCAGCAGTGGAAGTTTCCTATTCCCTCAGAGCTATACGTAATCAATGATAAATGCTACAACAGTAATAATGGCATCTCAGTTTGGTCCCCTTGTGCGAAACACAGCTGTAATGAGTGTGTATTTGGGGAGGAAGGAAATCTTTCGAGGGTGTGAGGACAGAACAGATGTGAAAGGATCGAGTATTTTACTTTCTAAACTATCGCTTTTATTTATTTATTTACTGTGTTAGTGTCCATTTGTGTGTGCGTCCGTGGGTGCCACAACAGGTGTATCGAGATCAGAGGAAAGCCTGTGGAAAACCCTTCTCAGCTTCTTTGATGTTGGTCGCAGGGTTCAGATCTGGGTCAACAGGGCTTCCCAAATACTAGGCGAATTCTCTACCACTGAGCCACTCCTCAGCACCGATAGGATGCTTTCTGCATACACGTTATAGAATGGCCGAACCAAGCCAATTAACACACACATCACCTTACATACAAGCCTTTGTTGTCATGAAGATACCTTGTAAGGTATCCCGTGGTGTATATGTGCTATGCTCCTGCAGTAGTAAATGCAAGCCATTTCTTTGACATGCTAATTTCTCTCCCCCCCCCCCCACATATGTAGCAGGATGGATTAGATAGCAGCTTTTTGGGGAGTTTCTGCCAATTTCCACCATGGTTGTACAAACTGACAGTCTCACCAACAAAGAGCCAAGGTCACCTTTTCTCCATTTCCTAACCAACAAACACCCTTTTGTCATGGGGGGGGGGGGAGAGGAGGGTGTTGAGATAAGGTGTCATAGCCAGTCTTGAACTCCTGATCCTCCCAAGTGCTGAGACTACAGGTGTGTGCTACCATACCTGGTTTAAGCCGTGTAGGGTCTTGCACATTCAATTAGCTGAATCATCCTGAGCCCTTAGCTCCTCTCTCTCTCTCTCTCTCTCTCTCTCTCTCTCTCTCTCTCATTCCAACAGACTCAGTGATAGTTCCATGGTCCTAACCATAGTTACGGTTGTCCTAATTTGCCCTTCTCTAACGATTAGGAATGTTGAACATTTTTCTCTTTGAGCCATTCGTGTGTTCCTTTGAGAAGTGTCTACTGGAGTTCTTTGCCCATTTTTTTGAATGAGGTGATTTGTTTACTTGCTATTGAGTTCCTTGAGTTCCTTGGACATGGTAGACATCAATCCCTAGCCAAATGTACAGTTGGCTAATGTTTTCGACCACTCTGTAGCTTGTTTCTTCATTTCTGTTTCTTTTCCTAGAAGCTGTGTATTTTCTTGTAGTCCTGTCCACCTACTTTTGCTTTCATTTCCTATGAAATAAGTTAGGAAACCAAACCGATTACGGAGTTCCTAAAGTTGTGTCTTAACTATTAGGAAACCAAACCGATTACGGAGTTCCTAAAGTTGTGTCTTACTAAGTGAATTTTTACTAAATAAATAATTGAATTTTTGTTTAAGCTTCTAGCATCTCAGTTTAATAAGGTTTTGGCACAAAATTTTCCAGAAAATTTGGTATCCATCCGGCCTCAGTCAAATGTAATCCATACTAACCAAGAAGTCCGATAACTTTCACCTTCCGGCAAATATGGATGTGGCCGCTGTTCATTTCCGGTGTTGCTTCCACCTCCCTGGCTTCCTTCCTCTCCTCTGTGCTTTGCCAACCAGCAGAAGATGAATGGGCGCCCGTGAGTCACACCCACTCTGTCTACACACGCATCTGTACAAATACAGACGACAGAAGGCTGAGGGAGAAGAATGAGCCGCGCCTCCTCTGGGCTTCACCCCACAAAAGGAGAATTAGTCTAGTTGGTTTTCCAAA
This sequence comes from Microtus oregoni, assembly GCF_018167655.1. NCBI lineage: Eukaryota > Metazoa > Chordata > Mammalia > Rodentia > Cricetidae > Microtus > Microtus oregoni. The sequence goes on from NW_024544794.1 coordinate 1,443,854, forward strand.
ATGGAATCCGGGCTCCTCGGTGTCCCCTCAGGCTGGGGCTGGTTGATAGGAAAAGCCTGTAATCCTCTCAGTCACTTTGTCTGGAGAATGGATCAAAGCCGGGCGCTTTTACTGGGTGGCACGACTTTTCAAAACATACCAGGGAAGGGAGAGCAGCACGTTAGCATCTTTTGTGTGATGCAAGCCCAATAGAGCCCACGTGCTTGCCTCTCCACCAGGGCCCGAGTCACCACACCGGTGGGTTGAAGCTCCTGCATTCCTCATTAATTCTATTCAGCTGGGAAGTTAGCTTCCTGTCGGGAAACCTGGGCCAGTGTCTGTACCCCGTGCTTCACAGAAACTTAGCATTGAGATACACTGCAAAGAGTCACACCAAGCAATGCAAAGAAAACTACTAGGCCATCACCAGCTTGTCACAAAAGCCACGCTGCCCAGATTCCCACACACTGGCTACGGGATTTATTGCCATCTTCAGAAAATGGTAAGATAGTGTCTACAGAGGACTGTGGTCACCGCACCATCTGAATACCACTTGGCTTCAGTCTCCAGAAGACCTCCATTGTCAATGCTTCATCTCCACTAGAAACAAGAACTTTAATTTGGACGTCTAAAGCGTAGGTCAGGACCAGCAAGATGGCTCCGTGTGTAAAGGCTTGCTACACAAGCCTGAAGACCTGAATCTGATGCTCAGAACCTGCCTAAAGGTCAAGGAGAGACCCAGCTCCGCGGAGTTGTTCTCTGCCCTCCATACACATCTTGACACACAAAGGCACACACAATTTTTTTTAACTATAAGCCAGCTCTTTTTCACACGATGTTAGCATTATAATGTACCAGTGGGAAAACACCTTGTATTCTAAGCTGCTGGACATGGAGAAACAAGGAAAATGAGATGAATTTAGTAGAAAAGGCAAAGGTTGGAGCAAAGCCATTTTAGCCAACATCGCATTGCCTAAAGGACAGTGATTTGAACCATGTTTAATTTGAGCACCCCCAGAAACATCTGAACATTCCTGCCGAGGCCCAATCCAGACCAGCAGCCTCTCCTGCCCATCAGTTCATAGGACTTTAGAGGGAGGCGTGGGCAGTTACTCCTGCAGCTTCACGTCCTTGACCCTTGGCGATCACACAGAGGGAGGTAGTGAGATGCGCTCGGGTCTGTGGGGACAGGGTGCTTTGCATGATAAACTCAAGAATGTTGAGACTATCAAAAATTCCCCCCCCCCCCCCGACACCAGCTGGTTCCATTTGACGTCGCTGAAGTTTTTATTCCTCCTGCTCTGTCTTTTGCGTCTCTGTGTCTGGTTCCATCCATCTGGCTTCTCCTGACCTTCATTCTGCTTTCTCTGACTCTGTATAGGTCCTGGGGGTCCCTACAGAGGATACGTGGCCTGGCGTCTCCAAGCTGCCTAACTACAATCCAGGTAATATTGACCTCAGTGTCTAAATGTTTCAAGAACTGGTGATGACAGGAGAGTATTGGCCACAGAGTGTCCATCTGGCATTAGACCCACCAAAGACGGACTACTAAACTTGTATATTTCCCAACAAATTCTTCTATTTATTTGTCTATTTATTTAAAACAGGGTCTGACTGTATAACCCTAGTTGGCTTGGATCTTGTTGTGTAGACCAGGTTAGCCTCTACCTCCTATGTGCTGGGATTTCAGGCTTGTACCACCATGCTCAGCTAAATCCTTTTATGAAAAGGACAAATAGTGAAATACTAACTGAGGTTAAATCAGTTCCCCAATGCTATAAAACCTAGGCAGCAAGGTGAAAACCATTGGAAAGGTCTCTTACCACGGGTTGTCTACAGCCGTTTCCAAGTCCACCATGGCTCCAAGGAACAGCATGCTTCGAATCATACAAGCAAGGAACCGTTCTCACTGCCGAGACTGTGACCATCCCTGAGTTTATCTGCTACGTGGTTGAGCCTTGCATAAAAGGGAAGTTAAAGCAACAGAGGGAGCTAGAGGCACGGGAGACCAAAGACAAGCCAGGTAAGATGCCTCCAGAGAATCGTCTCTCTGCCTGGCAAGTGGTCATGTCTGTCATACATGGCCCTACACAAGGGACGGCTAGGGATAGATAAGGAAGCATCAGAAGTGTTGTCCACAGGGAGATTCTCTGAGACGCAGTCAAATAAGCAAGAAGTCACTTGGTGGCATTGAGACAGACGTGAGGAGAGAGCCAATGAGCCAGAGGATGAAGACGGGCTCTCTGGAAGCCAGAGAAGCAAGCAGAGGCCTTGGCGATGCTAACCTCTTCCTGGCAGGGCTAAGGAGGTGCACATAAACAGATAAGGATATGCCTGGGATGAAAGTGTTCCAAGACAGATTATATCCTCTTTCTTTTCTGACATTGTCCCATTCCTAACCCCCAAATTTTACCAAAGTGTCATCGTAGACTTTGGCGTGAGGTTCTTCTGGAAGCGTTTCGTGAGAGCGAGAAATTGCAGGGAGACTTCAAAAGCGGTTAAGGAAGAAAACAAAAATCAGGGTGTGGTGGTATCAACCCATAATCCCAGCATTCAGGAGGCTAAAGCATGAGAAACTTAGGTCTGAAAAGCTCACTGTGTGTTTGTGTGTGTGTGTGTGTGTGTGTGAGAGAGAGAGAGAGAGAGAGAGAGAGAGAGAGAGAGAGAGAGAACCAAGAAAAAGAGGAATAGACAACGGACAGGAGAAGGAGGCTTTCTCCCTTTTTACCCTACATCTATTATTTTATTCAAAAAGCTATGCATAGCCACCAGTCCTTTTAAACTAATCAGAGTTAATGAAACTCCACAGAATGTAGATGAGGTTTCTCTTTCAGGCTGCCCAGACCCGAAATAACTACACAGAAACTGTATTAAGTAAAACACTGTTCAGCCTATTAGCCTGGGTTTCTTTTTTTTTTTTTTTTTTTTTTTTTTTTGATTTTTCGAGACAGGGTTTCTCCGTAGCTTTTGGTTCCTGTCCTGGAACTAGCTCTTGTAGACCAGGCTGGCCTCGAACTCACAGAGATCCGCCTGCCTCTGCCTCCTGAGTGCTGGGATTAAAGGCGTGTGCCACCACCGCCCGGCTAGCCTGGGTTTCTTATTAACTCACTCTTACATCTTAAATTAACCCATTTTTATTATTTTATATTTTACCATGAGGCTCGTGGTCTACTGGTAAGGTTCCCGTTAGTGGCTTGCGTCTTTTTCCTTCAGCAGCTACATGTCATCTCTCTGACTCCGCCTGCTGTCTCTCTGCATCTCTGTTCTGATTTCCTGCCTGGCTTTACTCTGTTAAGCCATTGGCCGAAAGCAGCTTCTTTTTTGAACCAATGGCAGTAAAACATATTCACAACATACAGAGGGGAATCCCGCATCAATGGAAAGTGAAGGACTAACTGTAAAATCCTTTCAACTTCTTTGTGAACGAACGTATTCCTTACTTAATGGCCTTAGAGTTATCTAGAAACGCTGTACTGTTTCTAACTATTTTTCAAGAGTTTGACCCTCTGGTCTTGAGGTGTAGCGTAGTGTCTTCTCCTTTGGCGTGACGTGAAGGCAAGAAGAAAAGGCTGTTTACAGAGATCATGGTTCAGTCCGCATTAGCTCCTGGATCTGGTTGCCATGGTTTCCGGGAGAGTCGCATTCTTATCATTTCCCATCTAGCCTGTATTCCCTCCCCATCCATCCCTCTTTGCCTGGGTGAGAATGGACCCACTTAACCTCCCTCTTCTCCCTAACATAGACACCAGTGGAAGTTTAGAATCAGAACACATAGGGCTGGAGAGATGGCTCAGTGGTTAAGAGCATTATCTGCTCTTCCAAAGGTCCTGAGTTCAATTCCCAGTAACCACATGGTGGCTCACAACCATCTGTAATGAGGTCTAGTGCCCTCTTCTGGCCTGCAGACATACACACAGACAGAATATTGTATACATAACAAATAAATAAATATAAAAAAATAATCAGAACACATTTAGGCACACGTGCACACACAGGTGCTGCGGTGAGCTTGGGCAGCTGCCCCAAACTTCAAATACTTGGTTTTCAGGTTAGTCTAGGCAATAAAGAGATATCCCTATGACAGATTGTCATCAAAGCTAGGAACACGGCCAGACTCTTCCCTTCCAGATTCCATGCTAGAAAGATAACCGGGTTCTAGGAAAGCAGAGAGAAACATGTCGCTCTGTTCGTATTGCCATTGTGTCAAAGTTGTGTGCCAGTTTCCAGTATCAGCAGAGCTTGACTTTTGCACTGTTGTTGTCTACTTCGGCTTAATTCAGAGGAGTAAAACCATTCTGGGAACTTGCAATCTGCTAGACCCGTGCAAGGTGCTAGTCCCTGGATGGATGTGGTGTGTTCTTGAGTCTGCAGAGCATGGTTTGCACTCTTTCCCTGATTCTCTCTGTTACTGCAGTGTTTATTATGTTCCTATGGCTTTGGGGAGGCCTGTGGTTGTGGACCAGGGTGAGCATAGGGAAGGTGGCGTACCCTTAACCACAGCCAGAATTTCCAGCCCTTCCTTTGTAAATCTTGAGCGTCGAGAGTATCTCGGGCATGGGGTTCGTACTGTATTAATAACTCAATCAAAAAGGAGCGTATTCTAAAGGGATCATCAAGATTCCTGCCCCAGGAGCAAGTCTTATGAATGAGCAACTCTCTCTTGAGGTGGGTCCCAGAGCATTGCAAGTTACCCCTCCTATCCAACTGCACCCCTATTCCTATTAACCCCCTCTCCACCCTCCCCTGCCCTACCCGATTCACAGGCTCTGGTGATCTGCTACTTTACCCTCTCCTTCCTATGAGATCAATGTTTACCTTTTGCGTAGAAGTGAGGAAATAGGAGCCCTATCTTCCTGTTAACGTAGCCCAGCTACCATAGTGTCCACCATGCTACCAGAACTGACAGAATCCTATGGTTTTCATGGACACAGTATTCTGTTACAGCTACACAACACCTTTCCTGCTTTCCTTTTCACTTCATCCGCCGCCTACCTTGGTGTAACCAGTGCCGCAGTCAACACCAAGTGTAACTGTGTGCATGACATAAATTGGCTTCAGTTCCTTTGGATACACTGAGGGATCACAGGGTTTTTATTCCAGGTTTTCTTTTAAATAAATATCTGCACAGTTTTCCTTAATGGCTGTACTCATTTACATTCCTACCGATGGTGAGAACGGTGAGAGGTTTTCCTTTTCCATATCCTTACCATCATTCATCACCACCACCATCATCACCACCACCACCACCACCATCATCACCACCATCACCACCATCACCACCATCACCATCACCATCACCATCACCACCATCATCACCATCATCATCATCATCACCACCATCATCATCATCACCACCATCATCATCATCACCACCATCATCATCACCACCATCATCACCATCACCATCATCACCACCATCACCACCATCATCACCATCACCACCACCACCATCATCACCATCATCATCACCACCATCATCATCATCACCATCACCATCACCATCACCACCATCACCATCACCACCACCATCATCACCATCATCACCATCATCACCATCATCACCACCACCACCATCATCACCACCATCATCATCATCATCACCACCACCATCACCACCACCATCATCATCATCATCACCATCATCATCACCACCATCATCATCACCACCATCATCATCACCACCACCATCAATCACCACCATCATCACTATCACCATCACCACCACCACCATCACCACCGTCACCACCATCACCACCACCATCAATCACCACCACCACCACCATCACCATCACCATCATCACCACCACTACCACCATCACCATTTATTGTGTGTGTGGGTTGCTTCTGTACTTTTTGAGGACAGGATCTTGTTACATAGCTCTGGAATTCTGGAATTCACTCCGTAGCCTACGCTGGCCCCATGCTCATGGTGACCCTTCTACCTCTGCCTCCTAGCTAGCTTGTGCCACCATACCCATCTCTCTGTGTCTTGTTGCTAGTGTCTGTTCTGACACTGGATGCAGACTCTTGGTGTGGCCTCTCATTTCCCCAAGGATTACTGGTGACTGTTTTTTTCATGTGATCCTTGGTTGTTTACATTTTTTCTTTCTTTCTTTTTTTTTTAATACTCTTGCCTGTCATTCTCCTGCTTAGAAAAGCGTGTGCTGCTGAGTTAAATTCCTAGTACACTCTTCACCCTGCACAGCTGAAGGTGCTTGGCCTCTCTGAATATGAATGGACAGTCCAGTCTCTGTCCACTTGCTGCCATCGCTAGGCCTTGTCTGGATTCTGTCTTGAGGAGCCAGACCGATTCTGACGGGGATATAAAAAAAAATCACCTGGTGCTGACTCCAAGGAGTCCCAGTTTCTTCCCAGTTCTGGTGAGCAGTGCTTTAGGCTGTGGTTGGCTGTAGCCGCTCATACCTGATTAAATCTGCAAGGTGAGAAGGGTGTATCATGTTCGAGACTGTCTCCTCGGCTCCTTCCTTCCTTCCTGTCCTTCCCCACTCCCTGCTTAAGCAAGCAGGGCTGAGAACTCTCCATCCTCCACTTCAAAGGGCCAGTTGTCTTATTTTGATGTGGGCAGATTGAGGAGCAGGCTTTGAAAAATAGCCCCCCCCCTCTTTTTTTTTTGTTTAATCTTTCCTCCTGGGATGGCTTTCAGAGCTGTATATCCAAGTGTCAGAGATGGGGTTCTGACGAGCCTGGATTCCCAGACTCTCAGCGGGATCGCCCTCTAACAGAAATATAAAAGTGAAATATTAAAAACCCCGGGACGTGAACCCCATCTGCTGAGTAGCCAGCACCTTGCCTGCTTGTACCACGGGGGAAGAAAGATCTTGAAAAAAGAGGGAGGGGGGAAAAGGCTTTGACTATGAGACTTACAGGGTTAGTAGAGCATAGTAAGTTCCCCCTCAAAGGAGTGGGTGTTGCTCCGTGCCCCCTAAAACTCTCAGCCTTTGACTGGGCCACCAGAACTCACCAGCCTCCTTCTGCAAGGCAACCCCCCCCCCTTTTCACATGCTAACCGAGGTGCCTGTGATTGGTTGAACAATAAAGTGGTCACACTTGCTAAAGGGCTGGTATATTTCACACAATTAGCCAAGACACATTCATCAAACTGACGGGGTTGGGGTTGCTGGCCTCCTGGGGTGGGGGAGGGGAGAAATTTTGGTGACTTCCTAAAGCATCCCTAAGCCGTGATAGAATCCTACGGGAGAGTATTCTGCCCCAGTGTCTAAACTGATGGACTATCTGGGATGCGGTGGGTTTGCGGCCCAGGGGATCCCAGAGGCAGAGAGCAAACCAGAGGCTCCTCTTGGCTAAGATTTGCTAATACGGACGCTAGTGTGAATTTGAGCAGCAGACGCCTCCGTAGGTGTTTTCACAAAGCCTTTGCACCTCCTCCTTCCATTCACAAGAAAATGCACTTCCAGTTTGCTGGAAACCTCAGGCATTCCGGGGCCAGCTAAACAGAGGCTGTGCCCACCCACACAGTGTGGGCGTCCCCCATCCAGATAGGAATAAAACCTACAGAGAAAGCGAAACAGACTCGGTTAAGACAAGGAAGCAACCAGCCCGGTGTTTGTCCGAAGTTCTTGGAGGGCATTAAAATGCAGTTCATTCTTGGAGAAAAGGGAATGCTTTGATCACAACGCTTTCTGATTTCTCTTCTCTCAATCCCCTTTGTCTGTATTTTCCAATGGCAACAGACGACAACACGCTCTTACCTTGGAGATCTGTTTTGCTACAACATCTCGTAGGGCTTTTCAGAGAACCAACTAAATATTTAGACGTGGCTCTGTTAACGTAAACGGAGGCTTGCTCCTCTGGAGGCTGTCCAGGCCCCCTCTCATTAGCTGCAGAGATCTTGTGATAAAGAAGGACTTTTTTTTCCCTTCGGCCCACATGATCGCAACCCAGTTGTGGTTTTTAATGTGTCACTGATTGTTCCGTCCAACTCCTTTTGCTCCCCCTGAAAAGGTCTGTCGGGGCTCTGTTTGCTTCCTTAAACACGGTTTTTGAAAGCTCTCACGCTGCGTGAGCTCAAATCCCAGCATTAATGCGCCGCCGAGTTCATTTCAGCACACTCAAAAGCGCTGAGTTTAAATCCCTCTCAATTCCATTTGCGGCACCAGAAGACTTTATCCCTTCTCCGCTAATGGTTCCAAGTTTACATCTAGATTCTGGGGGTCAAGGACAGGAGAGGATTTAGAAATAACAGTGCGTGACATTAGTCAATGCGTTTGCCAAATTGGCAATTAGTTCCCGATGTGCATGCAAAACACTTTACTCCTGTCTCTTTGATGCCTGTTCCCATAGAACAGGGAGCGGCGCGTCCACTGAGGGCTTCCGACTTTTAAAGAGATATCTGCTGGAAAGCCCGCCCGATGGGCCTCGTGAGCTCAGCCGCAGGGAAGCATCCGGGATTACGCTGATTTCCAGTCTCAGGAAAGAACACCTCTTTCGGGGAGTTTTTCCACTGGAGGAACTCAGGGGAAGTCAAAAGGCAAGAAAGCAGCCTCCACAGAAAGCCCTCAGGCACCCCAGTCTGCGCCCAATGGACGAGAGGGGAAACCGGCCTACAGGCCTGTCGGTTTTCGGTATGCTTGCTTTTGCAACTTCTGACCACTAGGTGGAAGCAAGAAATAACCGAGGCGGATTACTGATAGGAGCTTGTCTAGCCAAGCGGTGGAGCCTTTGAATTCTCCTGACTTTAGAACCACTTTAAGATGTTTCCTGTGTGTATATGTCTCAGGGCCGGTCATGCACATAGGTGATGTCATATGGACTAAGCAGGCTGTATTTGTGTATTTAGGGATATGTGTGTACATACATATATATGTGTATATGTATATATACACATTATGTATATATACACACACATAAATATCTACATACATATGGAGAGAGAGAGCACGGGGCAGTGCATGGGGAAGGTTGTAGGAAGGAAAGGGAAGGGCAGTGTGATGTCATTATATTATAATTTCAAACCCACACACATACACACATAAGTGTATTTAATAAAATAAAGATAGTGTAAGAACTCGGCTGCATTTGAAACCCCTGTGGGAGTCACGCGGGAGACAAAGACTGGACTGAAAGTGATCCTTGCCCTGAACGGGGTGATCAAGAGCCATTGTGCGTTGGACTCAAAGAACTCCGGACAGATCGCCAGGAACCCAGTCTGACATTGCCCCTCTGCTCGGCTCTGCCATCAGCTCCACCCCACTGAGTTGTTTGCTGAGAGAGTCAGTCAGTAGCTGAACTCAGAGGGAAGGGGCTAACTTTGAACCGAAAGTCCAACTTCCTCCATTTATTGTCTGGGAGATCTTGAGGGAATTATCTACTTCCCTCTCTCCGAGCCACAAAATGGAAGCTACCCCGTCTCTTAGAACATGCTCCCTGTGTACCAGGCAATCTAGGTATGTGCATGCATACACGACGATATGTCTTTACCATGCAGTACATGTTATATACACTCCACATAATTGCTAATCTCTGCTACTGCTTGCTTAGGTCTTGGAGAAGGTAGTAAGAAGGAAATTTTCTCCCAGAGAGGCGTTTCCTGGTCAGAAAGGACAGAATCACCACCCAAACTTTGCTCCCTTTCTGCTTATCCTGCTGTGTCCCCATCCCCTTCTGTGGCATGGTTCTGAGAGATTGCTGAACTGCATCTGCCACAAGAGCCTAACTTTTCAGAAAAGAAAAAGACTTACTCCCATCCCCAGCCCATCCCCATTGTCTCTGTCCCAGCTTCGGCTGCTCAGTGGTTCGCCGTGGTACAGACACCATGCGGCGTGGCACCAGGTCTGGACTTTTGGGTTGGCTTCTGTGGGCCTGAATGGTGTCTGGATTCCCAAGTCGTGAGCACTAATGCTCCGTTTCTAAGCACCTACCGAAGTGCATCTGAGTGCCGGTTGAGCTCGTACCCATCTGCTCCCCGCATCTGCATTGCCATCAGACCCCAACCACCCTGTGCCCACGGAGCCTTTCCCGGGGAGAACCCTTGTTATCCTCCCACCACGGAACGCAGTAGGGCAACCAAATCAACTAGCTATGTTGGCGTCTTGGCGTCTTCGCCGCTTACTCTGCTCAAATATGTCATAAGAGAAAGTTCTCTAGAATTTTCCAGAGGTCAAGCTTCTAGTCGACTTTTACGCCTGCCCCTTAACTGGCTCATACGGTTCACCAATAGACAGTTGTAAAACGGAACCATCTTACAAATAGTAAGCCGCCTTATCGAAGAGGAGCAATGGGAGCTGTGGCTTTAAGAGGCAGGTCTCTGTCCTAGGGTCCCCTCGCCAGGAAGCCTAGCGTTCCCAGAGGCATTGGACCCCAAGGTGGTCCTGGTCCTACACTCATTCATTACCAAGCTGTAAATATTGTTCCCTAATTAAACAGTACCCCGCACAGGGGACGAGCTAATCATACTCTTCCAGGCCCATTTCCTGATAATGATGTCTTTCCACCCACCCTTGATTTCTGAAGCTGAGCTTGGCTTCTGGAATGTTCCCTTCCTTGGGACTCCGGCAGCATTCCCTTGCTGCCGCTAATGAAGCCACAGGCACTCGCAGGATCTAAGAGCTCGGATTGGACTCATGATATCACTTCAGGGGTGCTGCACAAAACTCCTGGGGAGTTTCTATTAACATCTTTATTAACCCGTCCCCCACACCAGTCGGTGAAATTAATTTAGATACACAGCCCACTTTGATCTTCATTAATAATTTCTTCTAGTTTCCACATTTATTTTTGGTTTTCTCATCTTTTATTTATTTGGTAGCAATTATTAGCTTTTTTATGGAGTGGGGGCAAATGATCTTAAAGTAATTAAGGTTAGGAAAATTACAAGTTAAAGCAGGTAAAATATTTCTAGCATAAAACCATGCGGATCTCTGTGAGTTCAAGCACAGAGCTAGTTCCAGGACAGGCTCCAGAGCCACAGAGAAACCCTGTCTCGAAAAATCAAACAAACAAACAAAACCATGCTTGTATGCACATGTGTGTATGTGTCTGTCTATATTATTTTGTTTATTTGTTTTGTTTTTCAAATAGGGTCTTGCCCTGTAACCCTGGGTAGCTTGCTGTTCACTCTATAGTCCAGATTGATCTTGAATTCATAATCCTCCTGCCTCAGTCTCTCCGGGGCTAGAATTACAGGAATATAACACCATACCCAGATTACAATTTGTATTAATTGTATTAATGAAGATAAATGTTGTCAAATGTTAAAAAAAAAACCACAAAGTTAAGTCCTGCTTGTTCCTTCCCAGTTTCAGGAAAGGTCTTAAAAGCACTAAATGTTGACAGGCAGTGGTGGCACACGCCTTTAATCCCAGCACTCGGGAGGCAGAGGCAGGTGGATCTCTCTGAGTTCGAGGCCAGCATGGTCTACAGAGCTAGTTCCAGGACAGGCTCCAAAACCACAGAGAAACCCTGTCTCGAAAAACAAGGACAAAACCAAAACAGAACAAAAGCACTAAATGTCAGAGTAGTGGCTCAAACAAGAGATTCCTTTCCCACCCTCCTAGCCTAACACCATCTCCTAAAAGACAGAAATTAGACACGCAAGGGAGTTTCGCAAGTAAGAGGTGGTACATTTATTTCATTTCTACTTTGTAATCCAAACGCCAACTTTTCTCATTCATCCAGCAAGTATTTATTAAAGGTGGGCCTTAGCTCTGAAAAATCAACGACCAACGACCGTAGCGTGAATTCTTTGCTTTCCAGAAATATCGTCCAGGAAACGGGGAAGCGGGCCAGTTATACGGGAGAGCGTACAGCAGCAGGGTCACCTGGGGGTCTTTAGGAATTCTAGAAAAGGCACTCTTAATATGAGGTACCTGACAATGGTTTCCTGAGAAAGAGTTACGGACGTAGTCACCAGAAAGGTGACAGAGGAGGGTGGCTTTCTTCAGGTGAGCAAGAACCAATGTACCAGACCAAAGCTCCAGACGTTGGGAGCAGGAGGCAGATGGACTCGGCCGGTTGGCATAACGTCTAGAATGTTGGTTCCATGGAGGCTGGAGGGTGGATGGGGCCATTTGGGAGGTACCTGTCAGTCACTAAGTCTGTGAACAAACAGAGGGCACAGGGCAGTTTCTTAGCAGGAAGGTCGATACAGCAGGGATTAATTTATAAAAACAATTGCTTGGGAAACAAAATGCAGAATTGAATCCATGGTGGGTAAGAGCAGAGGCAATGGTCTCTAAATCCTAAAAGACAAATTAGGTGTCAGCCCTAGAGAGGTATCAAGGAGTAAGGAGAGGAGGGCGCCTCTGAAGACCTTCCAGAAGGAAGTCAGGAAGTTGGAATTAATCAGATTTGAATCGTGAAGGGGAAAAAAGTCTGTCTCAATGGTGGGAGAAAGAGAGGCCCTCTCAGTGGAACAGCTGATAAAGGGGGGCAGGGAGGAACAGATGTCTAAAAACCATCTTGAAAGACCCCAATCTAGAAATACGGATTGGGACAGGGTACGCTTAAAGAGCTAAGGGAAGCCTAGAGACTGCCATGGCTGACCCTTACCACACAAGAAGCAGCAGGCCAAGGACAGGGAAGGGATTCTGGGAACTGAGAGGGAAGAACCAGAGGGACTTGAGAGGACGAAGAGGTAATCATTTCTAACAATGCCACAGAAGTCACATGACCATAGCTGGCTGGGAATGCCAGGGAGTGGCAAATGTCCAAGGCTGCATCATCAAGTGCGACACACACTGTGAAGTGTGATCAAGCTCAAACTGTTGTTTGTGGGAGTGGATAGACAATAGCCAGGGTCCTGACCCCCCAAGAATGGGGAGAGTCCTGACTACCGGGATTTCTTCATGGGTTTCCAAGCCTGGCTTCCCCCTCTTCACCTTAGGACCAGGCCTCAGAGGGTGGGGTCACTTTACAGTCCCAGGAGGTTTTGTTGCAGGGTTACGTGAATGGCAAGCCAGACATACGAACTGGAGTGTGAGCCTCAAATGCCTGGGAGCCTCATTCAGGTGTGCTCTGACTTTTAGAGCCTTTGAAGGTGTCTCCTCCCAGAGATCCCCGAAGCCTGATAAAAAGTCCTGGGGTCAAACACTAAGCAAGTTTCCATGCCAGCTCCAGGAGGAAGAGTAAAACCTACAGTCTGCAGCCTGAGGACGTGGGGGAGGGGGTATCCAGAATGGGTGAGCAGGACAGGTGGAGGAGAGAGAACTACAGATTTTTACGGCACACTCTGAACATTGCTACTTGAGATAGCGACATCAGGCTAGCAGCATTATCAACTATATAAATACGTGATATCTCAAGAATGCATTGTGTTCAGGAAATTCCAGGGGTGTAGTTCAGTAGACTGCAGTCTAAGATAACCTTAGGGCGACCGCGGCAAGACTCTAGGAACCAGAAAAGGTTATACCCTGAGCAGAGGCTCAAAACATCCAAGCGATGTTTTATCAATTGATCAACCAACAAATCTCTAGCGACTAAAGGTTGTGAAATGAGTTTCTATTAACCATTGATGAGAAAGCAAACAGCCGCTCCGCCCGCGTTGAAATCCAACTTCACTTGGAAGCTTAAACCTTCGACTTTCCCAGCGCACTTTTTGGAAACCAGGCATTGCTTTCCCTGAGCCTTGGATTCCAACTGAACTCAAACAAGAGCTGGCTCTCTTGAAGAAAGCTGCTGAGAAAGGAGGTGGCGGAAGAGCCGTCCTAATGATTTACTTCATCTTTGGAAGGAGAAAGGAAGCCTGCCGCCTCTAGACCTATTATTTTTAGAAGCCACCGAAGCCAGAGAAACAGACCCTCTTGAAATGGTACAATGCCTGTGTGTCTGTGAACCTTTCTCTCATTGATCACTTGGGACTTAATGGGAAAAATCAATGGCAGAGAGACGAGGTCATCCACCACGTGAGCATCAGCGTCCAAGTGGGAGGGTAGGTCACCAACAGGCCGTGGACTTGGCTTTGCTGCCCAGCGGCTCCCCAGCTGACCCCGGCTGCTTTGCTGATGTAGCCCCGGAATAGATGTGGGAGGAGTCAGGATGTCCATCTGTGCAGAACCAGAGAGTTCAAGTTCAAAATGTCTCCCTCCTGGGGTCCAAGGGCATCCGTTTTAGAATTCCTGGGAGCCCCTTTTGCCCTGGTCACAACCTCTCTTTCTTGTTTTGAAAGAAACATTCTAAGCAGGATTGTGAGGTTGCCTTCTGCAACCTTGCTGTTCCCTGACTAGCGGAATCCTCACCAGGGCCTCTCTCAGTTGCCGCGGCCGCTGAGGAAGTGAAGCTCAGGGAAGCATGTCCAGTTACTGGCAAGTGCTAGACCCCGCTTTCTTGGATAGATCAGCAGTGCTCCAATCAGCCTCACTGGAGACATCTGGAGCCTATTAAAGACATACTAGCAGCACAACAACCAACCAGTGTGTGACCTGTCCCAGGCCTGCTAAAGCAGACTCTCTAGGGGGTGGAACCAGGCTACCTCCTTTCATAAGGTCTGCAGGGGAGGCCACCCTACCCTGCTGGACCCTGACTCCTCTCCCAAAGGAACAAAAGGTTCAAGAGCCGAAGGAAGAAGGGAAAGAAAGGCAAGGAGACCAACAGCTTTTCGAGTCTGAATTACATGCCAGAGGCCTTATCTAATCTTTCCGGAAACTAAAAATGATTCCCGTTTACAGTTCTGGAAACTTTCTGTTGCTTCACTGGACACATTGAGCAATCCCCACTCCCCACCCTCAAGTCCCACAGCCCCTGAGTGGCAGAGAGATTTGAACTGGGATTTTGTGGTCATGTTACTAAGCCACACAGTAAAGAAATAGACCTGGACCAGGAGAGATGGCTCGGAGGTTAAGAACACTGCTCTTCCAAGGACCTGGGTTAGATTCCCAGCATCCACACGGCAGCTCACAACTGTCTGTAACTCCCTTTGCAGGGGATCTGATGCCCTTTTCTGGTCTCTGTGAGCACCAGTCATGCATACAAAGTACACATATGTACATGTAGGCAAAACACTCCTATACATAAAATAAAATAAAAATAAAAAAACTTCTAGGGCAGTGGGATGGCTCAGCAGATAAAACCGCTTGCTGTACAAGACTAACAACCCGAGTTCAATCCCTGGACCTGGTGGTGGAGGTGATGAGAAGCATCAGTTGACATCATCCAGTTTCTCTTGTGGTCCATACGTCCATGAGGGCTTTCAATCACTGTTTCTCAGTTTGCTTGTTTGTCTGGGCCCCATTTAAACCAGCCTGCAACTCTCCACCTTCTTGCTCCTGCCTGCCAAGTGCAGGGACCGTAGGCAGGTGCCCACACTGAGAAGTGAATTACTAGTTCTTATTTGTTTGTTTGTTGAAACAGAGTCTCCCTGTTTAGCCCCTGAACTTGGGGTGACCCTCCTGTCTCTGCCTCCCAGGAGCGAGGAGAGCTAGGTGCTAACTCAGCCAACTTGAATTATTTCTAAAGTTAAAAACTCCCTTTTCGTTTTGGTTTTAGTTGGGGTTGATGCTAATGTCAGAACAAAAAGCAAAAGAAATTTGTGTATCCAAATATAAGTAATATAGCATGCTCCAAATACCATTCTATTTTTACTGGGCATCTTAGAATTTTAAAGCTTTAAAAAGATTTTTTAAAGGTTGATTGTATTTTTTAAATTGTGTTGGGGGAATAATAGGATTTTGTATTTTTTAATTGTGTGTTTTTGGGGGGAATGGTGTGATTTTGTATCTTTTTAATTGTGTGTTTGTTGAGGGAATAATGTGATTTTGTATCTTTTTAATTGTGTGTTTGTTTGTTGGGGGGAATAATGTGCTCACGGGTGCAGGTGTCTTCGATGGCCAGAAGAGGGCGCTAGACCCCCTGGTCTGGCGTCATAGGCACATGCGCTGTCTGGACCTTGCTTCAACACTGCGCCATCCTGCCATCCCTAAAGATTTGCTTTCATTATTTTGTGTATATGTGTACGTTCACGTGTTTAGGTGTCTCGGGACTTCAGTGCCCAGCACCGGTACTGGGTGACTCACAAAGACGTGTGTGTGTGTGTGTGTGTGTGTGTTTGCACATGTGCGGAGGTCAAAGGGCAACTTTGGGGGAGTGGGTTTGGCTTTCCTCCTTTCTAGGCCGAGGACTCTCTGTTTCTGATGCCCTGTATACCCCAGGTTAGCTGCTGTGATAGCTTCTAAACCATTCTCCCGTCTCTGCTTTCCATCTCACCGCAGGGCTGCTGGGATTACAGATGTGCACCACCACACCCCACTGTGACATGATCCTTGGATAGACCATGGGCTGTCAGGCTTGCCTCTACCCACAGAGGCATCTTCGGCTTGGCTTTGAATTATCTGAGCAGAGATTCGCTTCTATTGTCTCACGAATAGCGTATCAAATTATACATCCCCCCCCCCCTTTACTTAAAAAAAATTCTCAGGCTTTTTTTTTTAAGGGTTATTTTTATTTTTTAATTATGTGTCTGTGTATATCTATGTGTGGGTGTGCACATGACTTGCAGGTGCCTGCAGAGGCCAGAGGTATCAGATCCCCTGAGTTATACAGGAGGTTGACAGCCACCTGCGGGGGGCCTTGGGAGTCCAACGCGGGTCCTTGGAAAGATCAGTTGTCACGCCTAACGACCGAGTCTTCTTTCTAGTCCCCTTATTTGAGTTTTGAGACTTTGCCCCACCAACATGTTTTGTTGTTGTTGTGATGGTGGTGGTAGCCAATTTCATTTCGGTTTGTTTGAGACGCGGACTCACTCTGTAGCACAGGCCGCCTTCAGCTTCATGGCAATCCTCCGGCTTCATCCTCTCCAGTGTTCTAGCTGTGAAGCCGTCATGCCCAGCTGACTGGACTGCTTTCCTCTGTGTGCGCACGTGTGTGTACATGCGCACTTGTGTGTCCCCATGTGCATGCATTTGTGCATATGTGTGCATGCGTGTACATGTGTGTCTGTGTGTATGTGTGCATGTGTGTGTTGCATGCACATGTGTGCGTGTGTGCGTGCATATGTGTGTGTGCACACTCGTGTGCATGTACGTATGCATGTCCTTTCATTTTCCGAGGTGAACTGTAAGCTCCAGGAGGGTAAGGGAGTTTCATTTGATTTCTTGTATTTTCTAGCACTTGGCGCACACTCTACACACAATATGTCATATGTCTGTTAATTCAACTGACAGTTTTAGCCACATTGGTTTGTAAAAGCTGCCATACTAAACGACCACAGGCTGAGACCCTCGAATAACAGAAATGCCTCGTTGCCTGCTCCAGTCTGGGAGTCTGCAAGGTCTTTCTAAGGACGAAGCAGGACCTCTCCAGGAGTCTACCCTTGGCTTGGAGATAGCCGGTCTCATATTGCATTGTGTCAGCTTCTGTAATAGATCTCTCTTCGTCCAAATTTTCCCTTCCCATGAGGATACCATAATTCTATTAGGACCCACCCTAGCGAGAATGTTACATGGGCTCTCTTTCCACATGACGTTCTAGGACTTTAACACGGGGATCTGGAGAACACAAAATTCATGTTTAGTAGTAGCTTTCAGCGACTCATAAATGTTCCGAGAGGAGACCTTAAAGGTCAGTTGTGAGTTTGCCTGGTTCTAGAACCCTCTTTTACTCCGAGCCAGGAAGAGTATTTGGAATTTTAAAAACACTTTTGGCAACCGATTGGCGGGTTGTTCTCAGTTTTAATGCTTCTCTGTGTGCTCCCCAGAATGGTTCCCGCTGCCTAAGCCTCAGAGACTGCAGATTGTGTGGAGCAGGTAAGCACCTGCTCTCTTTCCTTTAGACGCAGAGAAGAGAGAGGCTTCCCTGTACCTCAGCGCACTGAGTGCCAGCCCCCAGCAGAAAGATGCCTCTGGGGAAAGCCAGCCCCCCGGGAGGGTGTTGGTTTTTCTTTACGAACCATTTTACTTTCAGTGAGTTTGGTCATTAAAATTGTTTTGTGCCCCTCAGCCATGCCCCAGGCCCCGAGAGCAGGAATGTTGGCCTCCAAGAAAACCTAGTGGGTTTATTATTCTCTGACAGACAGAAACCAAATAACATCACGGAGTGGCCATTGGAGGGGGAGCTTGATTCTTGGAGGTCATGCTTTCCCAGGCCCTCTTAACGTGGTCTCAGCTCAGACCAGGGCAGACCAGCTTTCAACAAATCCCTGGTTTCTTTTGCAAAGTAAAACAGATAATAGAGACATTCTGGGAATAGCTAGCTAACTAGCCAGGCAGCTTCTGGGCGAAGAAGAACTCAGTGTTTTCGGACAATGACCAATCACAATAACCAGCATTATTTGATCTGAGAGTAATTAGCAGAGGCTCTGTTCTTTTTTTGCTCCAGTGAGGAGGCAAAAAAGGCAGCAAGGGAAACATCAGAGGCCGGGGGAAGGAGCTCGGATGTCAAAGAAAAACACTCTCGCAGGTGGGGAGAGCAGAGAGCTTCCCAGCCAAGATCCCAACTGAACCCTGGAATGCTGGTCTTTGAATATGCAGAGTGGTTTAATCTAACCAAATGTGGCTTGATTATCCCATATGTACAATTTTTTTGTTTACTTTTAAAAGTTGAAAGTGAAAAACGGGTACAAAAAATAAACATAGAGCCACAGACTACCAGGGGATCTCTTATTGGGAAACGCAAGGCCCCCGAGGTGCCCACATGTTCTGCGTCCAAAGCACAGAATGCCTTTAACCCCATTATTTTCCGAGGCATGATCCCAGGAGCTGTTGTTTATAACAGCTCTTGGGGTGTGCAAACTCCAGTCACAATTACCGCTGAGCAAACACAGCAGACTGTCGATTGATCATGTTATAGTGACATTTTAATTTTTTGTTTGCTGATTTGTTGTTGTTGTTTGAATCAAGGTTTCTCTGTGTAGCCCTGGCTATCCTGGAACTCTCTCTATAGACCAGGCTGAGCTCAAACTCAGAGATCCACCTGCCTCTGTCTCCCAAGTGCTGGGATTAAAGGTGTGCGCCACCACCACCCAGGCAAGTTATCTTTACTGAAAGCCATTTAACTGAGTGACGTTGGCAGATAAACACACGCTATTTTTTATTTCATTTTTTTAGATTTAGGTATCACTGACTTTAAGGTATTCATTTCAGAAACTATGTCAAAGCTCTCAGGAATTTTGGCCTAACCTTGAGGGTTCCTTGGAGTCCCTAGAATATCAACGACGTGTTTTTGAGACCCTAAGTAGGAGTTGGGTCAGCTCCATTTTCTAAGCAGGGCAGGGCCATTTTTCATAGTCTCAACTTTGAGATTGAAATCAACTTAATCTTGCTAAGACACTAACAAAAGAAAGTACAGCCATCCTCTTGTGGATGCGTTGGGCACCGTAGCCCTAGCCTAGAGATACTTGGATCTCCATGCTGCTCCATAGCTCCCCTCCCTTCCACAATTGACTTTTTAAAAATACTCCAAACCACAAAGCAGCTTAATACTCTACGCTGCTGCTGTTGCCACTGCCACATATCCTTCCAGTTTCTTTCTTTTAGCTCTGAGCAGGACA
Source organism: Microtus oregoni (assembly GCF_018167655.1). NCBI lineage: Eukaryota > Metazoa > Chordata > Mammalia > Rodentia > Cricetidae > Microtus > Microtus oregoni. Next base: position 1,463,289 of record NW_024544794.1, read on the forward strand.
AGAATTCTCTGTGTCACTTGACCCTCCTGGCCACAAGTCACCTACTGTCTCTGCCCATTCCTGTGCTTCTGGCCTTTGCTCAGACTTGCCTTTTCTCTGCTTGGTTCCTGGAGCAAGAAGTAATACCTGGAGCATTGCTAATCCACTCGCCATGAGCCATACACGGCTCTCAGACGGAAACTGCTCCAAACTGAACGTAAAGTTCAGTTGTTCAATGACACTACCCATATTCCTAGGGCTCAGTAACCACGTAGGGACAGTAACTACCGTATCGGACTGAGTAAAAATAAATGATTTCCATTGTTGTGGAAAATTCTACTGGACAGTGCTGGCCTGTGTTAGCACATGAGAGAATCCCTAGCTCTGTGGAGAAGGGACGTTATGTCTGGTAGGTGCCCACCCTATGCTTCTGGGGGCTACATAGTACATTCCTTCTTAGTGTGACATTCTGGTGACAAATAGGAAGGAACTGAGGCTTAGAGAAACTAGGTTACCTGGCCCAGGGCCAGCCAGAAGGCAAATGGAGGAACTAGGATCCATCTGCTGTACAGGGTTTCAACAGACTCAGGTGCAAGTCTGGCGAATCTAGAAGAGCTGAGGTATCTCCAGCCTTTCTGTACAGTTCCTACAGAGGTGGGATGGAATTGTGCAGGAAGCTAGAAACGGACCTTGCTGTGGGGTTCAATGGCAATCGCTTTGCTGTGATTGACAGACAAGGCTAGGACAGCTTTCTGAATGATTGTTTCTTCCTGCTGACGGATGTTTCTTACTGTGGGTGTCTACCGCATCCTCAAGAGAGAGTGTTAGAGAAGTTGCCCCTCTAGCCTTACACTTTCCCCTCTCTATGGATGTAGGGGAACCACGGTACCCAGATGAGCTTATGGTAGGCAGTCTCATCCCCTACTGTGAGGGTCAGTAGCAATAAGGGGCGTAGGAGAGCCTTAGACACAGAGGCGGGGTGTGCTAGGCAACTAAACCTTGTCTCACTCCTCTGAGAAGAACCGTGCATTGTGTGTGTTGAGTGATGGTTCAGTAGCTACTGTCAAGCCTGGGCAGAGCATGTGGACGACCGCCCACTACCCTGGGATTTCCAAATTTCTTTATCTCGTCTGTGGACTTAAAGACCAATAACCCATTTGCAGAAACAGATTCATGCTGTAGAAATCAGACACCCGGATGTTTCTTATGCAAATCTCTTGCAAAAATTAGGCAAACCACAACCATGGGACAGGCGCTCCAGCATCCCTGTAACATGCCTGTCCAAGAGGGCACACGCTCCTCCTTCCTCCATGCTGATGTGTGGCTTTGACATCAAGCAAACCCCTCTAGGTTTTGCTTGACCGACTCATTTGTGGCCGTGCAACTCAACGCAGAAGGTCGGGCTCCAGTCCCAACCACATCCTCCTGTTCCAGGTCAGGGATGAAGGCTGTTAGAACAAACAGTAGTTTAGATGGATAATTCAGCCTGGGATGACAAAACACTTTGGATAATTTATAACCAACAAGAACGTTCCAGAGGCCGGGAAGTCTGAGACGAGGGCACCGGCAGATTTCATGTCTGATGAGGGCTCTGTTCTTCATGCCTCTCCTTGGCATGCCTCTTCACGTGGTAGAAAAAAAAACCAAAGGGCTCCCCAGAGTCCACTCGGTGAGGGTACCGAGCCGGTGGTGCAGGCTTCTCCTCCGTAACCGAATCATCTCCCCAAGGCCAGACCTTCTCAAACCTGCAGACTAGAGGAGGGCCTTTCCTTCACTGTTGTATCTGTGCCTGTGTGTGACAGCTCTGGGAGTGTCTGCACTCTGCGAGGGGTCAGCTTTGCCTCGTGCCGCCCAGAGCCGTCTGTTCACGCACGAGAGCTGCCCAGTAAGTGCAGTCGCTCATCTTGAGGAATGAATCACTTCTGCAAAACTTGGATGCTTGATTATTGCGACTGCCCAGCTCTGTCTCAAGGGGAAATCAAGGAAACGTCTTATCTGATAACCCTGGGGCTGAGCTTCAGAATCCCCGGTAATAAGATTGTTAATAAGACAGTCTCCACGGGGCTGGAGAGATGGCTTAGTGGTTAAGAGCATTGCCTTCTCTTCCAAAGGTCCTGAGTTCAATTCCCAGCAACCACACGGTGGCTCACAACCATCTGTAATGAGATCTGGCGCTGGCGCCCTCTTCTGGCCTGCAGGCATACAGACAGAACATTGTATACATAATAAATAAATATTAAAAAAAGAAAATAAAAAAGATTAATAAAAAAAATAAATAAAACAATCTCCAGATTGTCCCACTCCTACCCTCACCCCAGAACTCCATGCTTCCTGTCTTTGGTATCCAGAGCCTGGAACATCCAGCCAACTAGGCCTTTCTTCCTGGTGGAGCTATAGTCCCCCTGCAAGAAGAAGCCTTCATGGTGTTTGTCTCGGCAATCACCAATCTGTGTCCTTCGTGCGCATAGGCCCAGTGACACGGTGGAGGCGAAGGTTGACATTGTCTCCCTTCCTCCTAGTGGCCTTGTCACTTAGTCTTCAGTTTTTATCCTCTCCCCCTACCCCCAAACAGCAGCCTTTGAAGAAACTCCGATTCTTCCTTCTTACTTTTCTAGGCTGAGTGGAGTTCCTGAAGCTGAAGACCTGGCCTCCCAGATGCTTAAAGGCTTCCCTAGGGACCGTGTCTCAGCACAGGAAGCCCTCACGCATGATTATTTCCGTGTCCTGCCATCCCAGCTGTACCAGCTTCCTGATGGTAAGTGCGTGCGTGTGCCCGCGCATCGGCATCAAACCTCATCTTACATGTTTTTCCCCAACGCTGGAGAATCATGGAGTTTGCAAAGCAGAAGTGAAGTCAGAGGTTAATTTGCTTTCCAGAGAGCACTGAGCTTCGAGCAAGAGTCTCTAAAACCCAGAAGCACGGGTGGAGAAAGGTGACAGGGACCTCCTTGCAGTGATGCAAACCGTTCCCACACGCAAGCTTCTGCTTGGAAGCTGGCAGAGATGAAAGTTGCCTCTGAGGTGTTTGCTTCAGTGAGCATCTGCCAGGAGAAGCCAAACCAAAGTTTCTAACAAGCTGCTTCTCCCTTCCAGAGAGTAAGACGAGAGGTGACACGGATATGTCAGGAAGGAGAGATGGGCCCTTCTTGATTGGTAACGCGATGCCGCAGAAGGAAGCTGGGAGGTTGGGCGCTGGGGGAAGGGAAATGCCCTCCCAGGCTAGGCGCCCACTGCAAACACCGGTTACCCTGAAACCAGCCTTGGCCGCCTGTGCCTGGAGTCATCTTCCAAATCTGAAATCTGCCGAGGGGGGGTCACATGGCAGGAGCTCTACTTGGGTTTCTCAGAATGCGGCCAGGAAGGGCCAGGAGGAGGATGTGGGCGGTGTGCGGTCAAGGCCTGGGCTGTTTAGGGCGGGCTGGGGAAGAGTATCCTTAGGTGAGGTTTCTTTGAAAATATCCACATTCAATGGAAAACCGTCGTTTGAAGTCCTAAACCAAAGAAAAGAAAGCTGAGCGGAAGGCCTGAGGGTCAGGCTGGGAAGAGGGGGCTGGGGTGGAAGTGGGGTGAGGGTGGGGATAGGGTGCACTGGGGTGCAGAGCTAATGGCTCAGAGGCATAGATGGGTACAGCCTGGCCCAACTGCCAGGCTTCGTAAATGCAGCTTCCCGGGATCTTAGACATTGTTGTGAAACAGCACAAATTTCTTAGTTGGAGATTATTGAGGAATTTTACTATTAAAGTCACTTAAGATCTCTAAAAATAACCATCACCATGCAGGCGAGGTTAATATCTTACTTAACCCTGTAAGGAGAGGCAGCCATTAGAATTTATCAAGCTGCCGTTAAGTGTCAAGAACACATGAATTGCTATTAAAAAAAAAAAAAAAAGTTGAGGAAAACAAGAGGCTTGTCCTTGGCCCGGAGGATCTTACGGAGTGGGAGGAAGAGAAGGTGGTGAAGAGGAAATGGGGTACCCTGTACACGTATTAGCACAAATCATATCAGAACAGCTCAGATCTGCTGTAATACGCCACAGATGTGTAGGGGCTGTCTGTGCTGGAGACGACTCTGGAGAAACGAGGATAATTCACGAGAGGCGGACAGGACTGGCGGTGAATCTGCAGAGGGTTTTGCAAGGAGGCTGAGAGAAGGGTCAGACAAAGGGCATTTTAGGAGGCCCACAGCACCCACCACTTTCCTGGCACCTATGCCCCACGTGTCCATGCCGCCTGACCTGTTCTGCCCCCCTGTTTCCAATCTGGGCCTACAGTCCTTCCTTCTCAATGCCTAACTCATACGTACACACCCACTCCCATCTCTCTCCTTAAAGAAATGTTCCCTGTTAGCTTCCTGTGGAGTCTATTATTCTGGGCACTGGAGAATGGCTGGCGTCTTCAAGCCTTTACGGGCACCAGCTTTTTAGTGAAGAAGCAGCTATCACTCTCCAAACTGGTGTGTCCCTAGGAACTTGGGTTTTGATTCTCCCCAGAAATCTGAAGCAAAGTTATCAACCAACAGACTCTGGAGCACACACTATCTAAAGATGTCTGTGTGTGTGTCTGTGTCTGTGTGTGTGTGTCTGTGTGTGTGTCTGTGTGTGTGTGTCTGTGTGTGTGTCTGTGTGTGTGTGTCTGTGTCTGTGTGTGTGTGTCTGTGTCTGTATGTGTGTGTCTGTGTGTGTGTCTGTGTGTGTGTGTCTGTGTGTGTGTCTGTGTGTGTGTCTGTGTCTGTGTGTGTGTGTCTGTGTCTGTGTGTCTGTGTGTGTGTGTCTGTGTGTGTGTGTGTGTCTGTGTGTGTGTGTCTGTGTGTGTGTGTCTGTGTCTGTGTGTCTGTGTGTGTGTCTCTGTGTGTGTGTCTGTGTGTGTCTCTGTGTCTGTGTGTGTGTGTCTGTGTGTGTGTGTGCGCGCGCACATGCGCATGCACGCATCCACAAGGGCGAGAAAGAACAATCTGTATTCCTTCTCTGTTCACCCTGCCGCAGAGCCCAGATCTACTCTGACACTTTGAGAGAAATGAAAAGATAGAATCTTGCGGGAGCCTGCCTGTGCTGGGGGAGATGAGGAGTGCTCCCAGCAGGAGGGAAGTTGACTTTTCTTTATACATACAGGGGTTTTTCCATGCAGAGTTTAAATTATGCCTGATAAAAGGAGCTTCGTGGATGTTTCAGTTCTTTCAAATTCTCCTGGCTTCCTCCCAATTAAATGAGGTTTGTCAAAGCCACGGGGCTCTGCTGGCTGCTGCCTCGGTGGACAAGCACTTCCTGCAGCGACATCTCGAATCCCTGAGGGAGAAGATGAAAGGGCCAGCACCAAGAGACAGGGAAGAGGGGTGCCACCGTGTGTGTGTGTGTGTGTGTGTGTGTGTGTGTGTGCTTAGAGCAGGTGTAGAAATACAGACAGATCGACATTAGGATGTGAGGCAAGCAAGCAGGAAGAGCAAAGGAACTGGGAAATAGGAGAGGAGACTGGATAGAAGCCCCCAAGCAATCTGTGTCCCTTCGCTGCAGTGGCCCTGACTATGGGGCATCCTCCACTAAGGGCTGTGTCCCCTGGGCAAGGCACCGCCTCAGCCTGCTTTTTCATTGCCCCTGGCAAAGAGCCATTGTTAACAGCCCGCTCTGCAGACAGAATCCCAGCGGAGAAGCCCAGCTCCCAACCTGCAGGGACAGAAAATTCTCCTTTGCTGGGACGGGCTGCCACAGGCACCAGAATTGTGCGGAAAATAAGATGCGTTCTTCAGAGCGGTGTGTGAGAAGAATTGCTGTGTTGAAATTAGAGAGACTTTGCTCTCTGGAAGCATGTCAGCATGGACTTGTTTAGGGACTTATATTTACATCAGTCTATTCTGCTTTTATTCTGGTCACAGGATAAGAGAGTTGTGACTTTACAATATATTCTGTTTCCCCTTTGATCTGGAAGATGCCAGCTCTTATTGTCTGGCCTCTGAAGAAGACAATTAAGCATGAAACCTGGAAGTGGAGCTCAGAGGACAGCCCAAATCCCCACAGAAGGTTCCTGTGAAACTCCCCACAAAAATCAAAGGCCGGTCCCCATCAATCTATGCCGATTTTCAAGGCCGGGGCTCCAGCCACACTTTCCCTGGGTTGTGGCAGTACGTTTAGAGTCCTAGGAAACGGATCAAAGGTGATTTGTCATGGAAACCCAGAAATTCCAGGATTAGCTCCCAGGTGGAGATCCCTGCTAAGGGGGTGGGGGTGGGGGGTAGGGAGTGTCAATGTGAGAAGGTTGAGCCTGTGGGAACGTCTGCCAAGTCCCTCCTTGACTCTTGAACACCTGAAGAAACATTTGTTGAAGGAGAAATTATTGGTAGTCCCTCTCTCAAAACACACCCATCGGCAAGCTAATTGCTTCTGCAGATGGCCGGGGAGCAGTTCTTCCCAGCCGGCACCAGCTCATGGCCGCGCTTGTGGTCCCCATGGCCAAGCCAGCAGCGCAGGCCGTCAGCTGGGGCAGCGAGGACCTAAAATTAGACCCTTGGCAGTTCTCTAATCTTAGCTGCAGGTTCAGCCTCTTTGCTTAATTCCTTTTGCCCTCAGCGTGAACTTGGGCTCTGGGGAAGGAACACCAGTTAGTGATTTGGGGGTGGAGGGGTAGAAAACCATTAAGCTGCTCCTTCTAGAAATACTCCATCTGTCCATTCTTACAGGAAGCCTTCCAAACATTACCCTTAAAAAAAGTGAAGGCTGATTTTGGAAGCCCGCCATTCTTAGTACACACGCTGATCCACAAGAGAGTTTTTTATCTGGGCCAGTAAATGCCACATGATTTAAGAGTCTGGTCCTTAAGCCAGGGCTCTTGATCGTCAAGACATCAAAGGTTCTCTCTCTCTCTCTCTCTCTCTCTCTCTCTCTCTCCCTCTCTCCCTCCCTCCCCCCCCCTCTCTCCCTCTCCCTCCCTCTCTTTCTCTTTCTCCCTCTCTCTCCCTCTCTCCCTCTCCCTCTCTCTCTCTCCCACTCCCTCTCTCTCTTTCTCCCCCCCTCTCCCTCTCTCTCTCTCTCTCCCACTCCCTCTCCCTCTCTCTCTTTCTCCCCCCTCTCCCTCTCCCTCTCTCTCTTTCTCCCCCCTCTCTCTCCCACTCTCTCCCTCCCTCTCTCTCTCCCTCCCTCTTTCCCTCCCTCTCCCTCTCTGTCCCTCTCTCCCTCTCTGTCCCTCTCTCCCTCTCTGTCTCTCTCTGTCTCTCTCTCTCTCTCTCTCTCTCTCTCCCTCTCCCACTCTCTCTCCCTCTGCCCCCCTTCCTCTCACCACCTCTCCCTCCTCTCTGTCTGATTTTCTACCCTAATCCAGGTTTGAATCAGTCTCTACCATTCCTTCCTGGACTAAATCCCCTTCTCTCCTTTAAAATAGATCTTGGCATCTTAGAAAAAAAAATATATCCTGAAGTTTAAAAGCGTACCGTGTTTCACATGCTTTGGGAGATACAATATGCTATGGGCTACACAAGGGTGGAAGAGCCTGGAGCAGTTAGCTCTGCTTTCCCTACCTCCTCTCCCACTGCCCTGCTCCTGAGAGCCCTGCACTCTTTCTTCCTGCCCCTATTAACACTGGATTCATATTTTGCTTCGCTCCAAAAAAAAAAAATTGACTTCTCTTTTAATGTTATATCTCTATACATTTGATGACTCTCTGATGCCACATCACTGTTCCGTCGTTTCTGTAGTCTAGGTTTCTGTAATTATTATTATTATTATTATTATTTTGAATGTGTGTGTGTGTGTGTGTGTGTGTGTGTGTGTGTGTGTATCACGACTGTGTGGAAACTGACCTGGGAGTCATTCCTTGGGAGCTGTCAGCCTTGGTTTCTTAGACGATTGATAGAAGCATCTCACTAGGATCTGGGGCTCACAGGTTAGGCTAGGTTAGGCAAGCAGTCAAGTTCCAGGGATCCGCCTAGCCTATCCCCTCTCCAGTAACTGGTGTTACAAGTTCTCACCACCATGTTTTCATAGGGATAGATGCTGAGGCTCAAACCCAAGTCCTCATGATTGCACAGCGAGTATTTACCCTCTAAGGTGGAGCTCCAGCTCCTTACTCCTCCTCCTCCTCCTCCTCCTCTTCCTCTTCCCCCACCACCATACTGGGGATTGAACCAGGACCTCACACATGCTTGACAAGTACTCAACCCCCAGCCTTAGCCTTCTTTAACCACCTCCCACCACATACACAGCAGATATAAATTTCATTCCTCCAGCTTTTTTTTTTTTTTTTTTTTTTTTTTTTGTCATTGGGTCTTATTGTTGAATTCTGAAATTCTTCCACTTTTTGTCTCGAAGACTCTGGACCCAGCACAGAGTCTGGTTTCTCACACAGTGAGCAAATTATGCTCCAGTTCATTCATCGAATATTTACCGAGTGTCTATTAGGTGTAATGCCGAAGAAGGGAGCAGTGAATGGGGCGAGGACCTTAATCCTCCAAGCACATACCGTCCTTAAATTAATGAGGCTGGTCCGTGAACAGCTACAGGTCAGCAGGCGTGCGCGAAGTTCCCTGAGTGTTTGGAGAACCTGAGCTTAAGTAAGGTCACCTTGGAGAACCAGGAGGACCACAAGGAGATCTTGAATGATAATGAGTTGGGGGATGGGAGGGCAAGAGGA